>NC_091162.1:41227468-41558488 GCF_040958095.1 Procambarus clarkii | reverse complement strand
TGACTTTTTCACGTTTTCCATGTAGTGTGATTTACGTAAATATATTCGTTTTTACCAATATTTCGATACTACTTCATGTAGTATCACGATATGTGATTTGGCCTTCAAATCTCAGAATTTGCATAATATAGCATTTAAGCAAGTTTTCTTGCATTTTGTTTCGTACGAAAAAATCATCGAATTTAGCAATATTTTGACGTTTATCATCCCCTTTTTCTCTATGTGATTTAAACAAAATATCATCGAATTAGGCAATATTTGCCGTTTTTCCACGTTTTTGTGAATTTTCAGTTTATGGGTATTAATTCACTATATATACGTAAAAATGATGCAACACATAATTGATTTAATAACCTTAAAAACTTCATTTTCAATCAACTATTTGTTTCTCGTTAAAATACTGAGTAAGAGATTAAAAAGGGGAGAAGTTCTGTTTTTATTGCATATATCGACGTTTCAGCCGGAATAGAGCGGTTTTCGTGTACATCTTCCATCGGTAATATAACGGAAAATCAGGAACATTTTAGTTAATTCTAATGAAAACACATTGATTTTTATCATTTGTATTGGAAACAACATTGTCATATGTCTTTTCTTGGATCTAAATAATACGAAACCTCGCTCTATGATTTGAAGTTAAAATCCTCATATATGGTAAAATAGTGACTTTTTCACGTTTTCCATGTAGTTGATTTTACGTAAATATATTCATTTTTTACCAATATTTCGATACTATTCATGTAGTATCACGATATGTGATTGGCTTCAAATCTCAGAATGTCGCATAATATAGCATTTTAAGCAAGTTTCTTGCATTTTGTTTCGTACGAAAAATCATCGAATTTAGCAATATTTTGACGCTTATCATCCCCTTTTCTCTATGTGATTTAAACAAAATATCATCGAATTAGGCAATATTTTGCCGTTTTTCCACGTTTTCGTGAATTTTCAGTTTATGGGTATTAATTCACTATATATACGATAAAAATGATGCAAACACATAATTGATTTAATAACCTTAAAAACTTCTTTTCAATCAACTATTTGTTTCTCGTTAAAATACTGAGTAAGAGATTGAAAAGGGAGAAGTTCTGTTTTTATTGCATATATCGACGTTTCAGCCGGAATAGAGCGGTTTTCGTGTACATCTTCCATCAGTAATATAAGCGGAAAATCAGAACATTTTAGTTAATTCTAATGAAAACACATTGATTTTTATCATTTGTATTGGAAACAACATTGTCATATGTCTTTTCTTGGATCTAAATAATACGAAACCTCGCTCTATGATTTGAAGTTAAAATCCTCATATATGGTAAAATAGTGACTTTTTCACGTTTTCCATGTAGTGTGATTTACGTAAATATATTCGTTTTTACCAATATTTCGATACTACTTCATGTAGTATCACGATATGTGATTTGGCCTTCAAATCTCAGAATGTCGAATAATATAGCATTTTAAGCAAGTTTTCTTGCATTTTGTTTCGTACGAAAAATCATCGAATTTAGCAATATTTTGACGTTTATCATCCCCTTTTCCTCTATGTGATTTAAACAAAATATCATCGATTAGGCAATATTTAACCGTTCTTCCACGTTTTTGTGAATTTTCAGTTTATGGGTATTAATTCACTATATATACGTAAAATGATGCAAACACATAATTGATTAGATAATAACCTTAAAAACTTCATTTTCAATCAACTATTTGTTTCTCGTTAAAATACTGAGTAAGAGATTGAAAAGGGGAGAAGTTCTGTTTTTATTGCATATATCGACGTTTCAGCCGGAATAGAGCGGTTTTACCTGTACATCTTCCATCGGTAATATAAACGGAAAATCAGGAACATTTTAGTAAATTCTAATGAAACACATTGATTTTTATCATTTGTATTGGAAACAACATTGTCATATGTCTTTTCTTGGATCTAAATAATACGAAACCTCGCTCTATGATTGAAGTTAAAATCCTCATATATGGTAAATAGTGACTTTTTCACGTTTTCCATGTAGTTTGATAATACGTAAATATATTCATTTTTTACCAATATTTCGATACTATTTCATGTAGTATCACGATATGTGATTTGGCGTTCAAATCTCAGAATGTCGCATAATATAGCATTTTAAGCAAGTTTTCTTGCATTTTGTTTCGTACGAAAAAATCATCGAATTTAGCAATATTTTGACGTTTATCATCCCTTTTTCTCTATGTGATTTAAACAAAATATCATCGAATTAGGCAATATTTTGCCGTTTTTCCACGTTTTTGTGAATTTTCAGTTATGGGTATTAATTCACTATATATACGAAAAATGATGCAAACACATAATTGATTAGATAATAACCTTAAAAACTTCATTTTCAATCAACTATTTGTTTCTCGTTAAAATACTGAGAAAGAGATTGAAAAGGGGAGAAGTTCTGTTTTTATTGCATATATCGACGTTTCAGCCGGAATAGAGCGGTTTTCGTGTACATCTTCCATCGGTAATATAAACGGAAAATCAGGAACATTTTAGTTAATTCTAATGAAAACACATTGATTTTTATCATTTGTATTGGAAACAACATTGTCATATGTCTTTTCTTGGATCTAAATAATACGAAACCTCGCTCTATGATTGAAGTTAAAATCCTCATATATGGTAAAATAGTGACTTTTTCACGTTTTCCATGTAGTGTGATTTACGTAAATATATTCGTTTTTTACCAATATTTCGATACTACTTCATGTAGTACCACGATATGTGATTTGGCCTTCAAATCTCAGAATGTCGCATAATATAGCATTTTAAGCAAGTTTTCTTGCATTTTGTTTCGTACGAAAAATCATCGAATTTAGCAATATTTTGACGTTATCATCCCCTTTTCTCTAGTGATTTTAAACAAAATATCATCGAATTAGGCAATATTTTGCCGTTTTTCCACGTTTTGAATTTTCAGTTTATGGGTATTAATTCACTATATATACGATAAAAATGATGCAAACACATATTGATTTAATAACCTTAAAAACTTCTTTTCAATCAACTATTTGTTTCTCGTTAAAATACTGAGTAAGAGATTGAAAAGGGGAGAAGTTCTTTTTATTGCATATATCGACGTTTCAGCCGGAATAGAGCGGTTTTCGTGTACATCTTCCATCGTAATATAACGGAAAATCAGGAACATTTTAGTTAATTCTAATGAAAACACATTGATTTTTATCATTTGTATTGGAAACAACATTGTCATATGTCTTTTCTTGGATCTAAATAATACGAAACCTCGCTCTATGATTTGAAGTTAAAATCCTCATATATGGTAAAATAGTGACTTTTTCACGTTTTCCATGTAGTGTGATTTACGTAAATATATTCTTTTACCAATATTTCGATACTACTTCATGTAGTATCACGATATGTGATTTGGCCTTCAAATCTCAGAATGTCGCATAATATAGCATTTTAAGCAAGTTTTCTTGCATTTTGTTTCGTACGAAAAATCATCGAATTTAGCAATATTTTGACGCTTATCATCCCCTTTTCCTCTATGTGATTTAAACAAAATATCATCGAATTAGGCAATTTTTGCCGTTTTTCCACGTTTTGTGAATTTTCAGTTTATGGGTATTAATTCACTATATATACGTAAAATGATGCAAACACATAATTGATTATAATAACCTTAAAAACTTCTTTTTCAATCAACTATTTGTTTCTCGTTAAAATACTGAGTAAGAGATTGAAAAGGGGAGAAGTTCTGTTTTTATTGCATATATCGACGTTTCAGCCGGAATAGAGCGGTTTTCGTGTACATCTTCCATCAGTAATATAAGCGGAAAATCAGAACATTTTAGTTAATTCTAATGAAAACACATTGATTTTTATCATTTGTATTGGAAACAACATTGTCATATGTCTTTTCTTGGATCTAAATAATACGAAACCTCGCTCTATGATTTGAAGTTAAAATCCTCATATATGGTAAAATAGTGACTTTTTCACGTTTTCCATGTAGTGTGATTTTACGTAAATATATTCGTTTTTACCAATATTTCGATACTACTTCATGTAGTATCACGATATGTGATTTGGCCTTCAAATCTCAGAATGTCGCATAATATAGCATTTTAAGCAAGTTTTCTTGCATTTTGTTTCGTACGAAAAATCATCGAATTTAGCAATATTTTGACGTTTATCATCCCCTTTTCCTCTATGTGATTTAAACAAAATATCATCGTATTAGGCAATATTTAACCGTTTTTCCACGTTTTTGTGAATTTTCAGTTTATGGGTATTAATTCACTATATATACGTAAAATGATGCAAACACATAATTGATTAGATAATAACCTTAAAAACTTCATTTTCAATCAACTATTTGTTTCTCGTTAAAATACTGAGTAAGAGATTGAAAAGGGGAGAAGTTCTGTTTTTATTGCATATATCGACGTTTCAGCCGGAATAGAGCGGTTTTCTGTACATCTTCCATCGGTAATATAAACGGAAAATCAGGAACATTTTAGTAATTCTAATGAAAACACATTGATTTTTATCATTTGTATTGGAAACAACATTGTCATATGTCTTTTTTGGATCTAAATAATACGAAACCTCGCTCTATGATTTGAAGTTAAAATCCTCATATATGGTAAAATAGTGACTTTTTCACGTTTTCCATGTAGTTTGATAATACGTAAATATATTCATTTTTTACCAATATTTCGATACTATTTCATGTAGTATCACGATATGTGATTTGGCCTTCAAATCTCAGAATGTCGCATAATATAGCATTTTAAGCAAGTTTTCTTGCATTTTGTTTCGTACGAAAAATCATCGAATTTAGCAATATTTTGACGATTATCATCCCCTTTTTCTCTATGTGATTTAACAAAATATCATCGAATTAGGCAATATTTTGCCGTTTTTCCACGTTTTTGTGAATTTTCAGTTTATGGGTTAATTCACTATATATACGTAAAAATGATGCAAACACATAATTGATTAGATAATAACCTTAAAAACTTCATTTTCAATCAACTATTTGTTTCTCGTTAAAATACTGAGTAAGAGATTGAAAAGGGGAGAAGTTCTGTTTTTATTGCATATATCGACGTTTCAGCCGGAATAGAGCGGTTTTCGTGTACATCTTCCATCGGTAATAAACGGAAAATCAGGAACATTTTAGTTAATTCTAATGAAAACACATTGATTTTTATCATTTGTATTGGAAACAACATTGTCATATGTCTTTTCTTGGATCTAAATAATACGAAACCTCGCTCTATGATTTGAAGTTAAAATCCTCATATATGGTAAAATAGTGACTTTTTTCACGTTTTCCATGTAGTGTGATTTTACGTAAATATATTCGTTTTTACCAATATTTCGATACTACTTCATGTAGTACCACGATATGTGATTTGGCCTTCAATCTCAGAATGTCGCATAATATAGCATTTTAAGCAAGTTTTCTTGCATTTTGTTTCGTACGAAAAATCATCGAATTTAGCAATATTTTGACGCTTATCATCCCCTTTTCCTCTATGTGATTTAAACAAAATATCATCGAATTAGGCAATATTTTGCCGTTTTTCCACGTTTTGTGAATTTTCAGTTTATGGGTATTAATTCACTATATATACGATAAAAATGATGCAAACACATAATTGATTTTAATAACCTTAAAACTTCTTTTTCAATCAACTATTTGTTTCTCGTTAAAATACTGAGTAAGAGATTGAAAAGGGGAGAAGTTCTGTTTTTATTGCATATATCGACGTTTCAGCCGGAATAGAGCGGTTTTCGTGTACATCTTCCATCAGTAATATAACGGAAAATCAGAAACATTTTAGTTAATTCTAATGAAAACACATTGATTTTTATCATTTGTATTGGAAACAACATTGTCATATGTCTTTTCTTGGATCTAAATAATACGAAACCTCGCTCTATGATTTGAAGTTAAAATCCTCATATATGGTAAAATAGTGACTTTTTCACGTTTTCCATGTAGTGTGATTTACGTAAATATATTCGTTTTTACCAATATTTCGATACTACTTCATGTAGTACCACGATATGTGATTTGGCCTTCAAATCTCAGAATGTCGCATAATATAGCATTTTAAGCAAGTTTTCTTGCATTTTGTTTCGTACGAAAAATCATCGAATTTAGAATATTTTGACGTTTATCATCCCCTTTTCTCTATGTGATTTAAACAAAATATCATCGTATTAGGCAATATTTAACCGTTTTCCACGTTTTTGTGAATTTTCAGTTTATGGGTATTAATTCACTATATATACGTAAAATTGATGCAAACACATAATTGATTAGATAATAACCTTAAAAACTTCATTTTCAATCAACTATTTGTTTCTCGTTAAAATACTGAGTAAGAGATTGAAAAGGGGAGAAGTTCTGTTTTTATTGCATATATCGACGTTTCAGCCGGAATAGAGCGGTTTTACCGTGTACATCTTCCATCGGTAATAAACGGAAAATCAGGAACATTTTAGTAATTCTAATGAAAACACATTGATTTTTATCATTTGTATTGGAAACAACATTGCATATGTCTTTTCTTGGATCTAAATAATACGAAACCTCGCTCTATGATTTGAAGTTAAAATCCTCATATATGGTAAAATAGTGATTTTTCACGTTTTCCATGTAGTTTGATTACGTAAATATATTCATTTTTTACCATATTTCGATACTATTTCATGTAGTATCACGATATGTGATTTGGCCTTCAAATCTCAGAATGTCGCATAATATAGCATTTTAAGCAAGTTTTCTTGCATTTTGTTTCGTACGAAAAATCATCGAATTTAGCAATATTTTGACGTTTATCATCCCCTTTTTCTCTATGTGATTTAAACAAATATCATCGAATTAGGCAATATTTTGCCGTTTTTCCACGTTTTTGTGAATTTTCAGTTTATGGGTATTAATTCACTATATATACGTAAAAATGATGCAAACACATAATTGATTATAATAACCTTAAAAACTTCATTTTCAATCAACTATTTGTTTCTCGTTAAAATACTGAGTAAGAGATTGAAAAGGGAGAAGTTCTGTTTTTATTGCATATATCGACGTTTCAGCCGGAATAGAGCGGTTTTCGTGTACATCTTCCATCGGTAATAAACGGAAAATCAGGAACATTTTAGTTAATTCTAATGAAAACACATTGATTTTTATCATTTGTATTGGAAACAACATTGTCATATGTCTTTTCTTGGATCTAAATAATACGAAACCTCGCTCTATGATTTGAAGTTAAAATCCTCATATATGGTAAAATAGTGACTTTTTTCACGTTTTCCATGTAGTGTGATTTTACGTAAATATATTCGTTTTTACCAATATTTCGATACTACTTCATGTAGTACACGATATGTGATTTGGCCTTCAAATCTCAGAATGTCGCATAATATAGCATTTTAAGCAAGTTTTCTTGCATTTTGTTTCGTACGAAAAATCATCGAATTTAGCAATATTTTGACGATTATCATCCCCTTTTCTCTATGTGATTTAAACAAAATATCATCGAATTAGGCAATATTTTGCCGTTTTTCCACGTTTTTGTGAATTTTCAGTTTATGGGTATTAATTCACTATATATACGTAAAAATGATGCAAACACATAATTGATTAGATAATAACCTTAAAAACTTCATTTTCAATCAACTATTTGTTTCTCGTTAAAATACTGAGTAAGAGATTGAAAAGGGGAGAAGTTCTGTTTTTATTGCATATATCGACGTTTCAGCCGGAATAGAGCGGTTTTCGTGTACATCTTCCATCGGTAATATAACGGAAAATCAGGAACATTTTAGTAATTCTAATGAAAACACATTGATTTTTATCATTTGTATTGGAAACAACATTGTCATATGTCTTTTCTTGGATCTAAATAATACGAAACCTCGCTCTATGATTTGAAGTTAAAATCCTCATATATGGTAAAATAGTGACTTTTTCACGTTTTCCATGTAGTGTGATTTACGTAAATATATTCGTTTTTACCAATATTTCGATACTACTTCATGTAGTATCACGATATGTGATTTGGCCTTCAAATCTCAGAATGTCGCATAATATAGCATTTTAAGCAAGTTTTCTTGCATTTTGTTTCGTACGAAAAATCATCGAATTTAGCAATATTTTGACGTTTATCATCCCCTTTTCTCTATGTGATTTAAACAAAATATCATCGAATTAGGCAATATTTTGCCGTTTTTCCACGTTTTGTGAATTTTCAGTTTATGGGTATTAATTCACTATATATACGTAAAAATGATGCAAACACATAATTGATTTAATAACCTTAAAAACTTCTTTTCAATCAACTATTTGTTTCTCGTTAAAATACTGAGTAAGAGATTGAAAAGGGGAGAAGTTCTGTTTTTATTGCATATATCGACGTTTCAGCCGGAATAGAGCGGTTTTCGTGTACATCTTCCATCGGTAATATAAACGGAAAATCAGGAACATTTTAGTTAATTCTAATGAAAACACATTGATTTTTATCATTTGTATTGGAAACAACATTGTCATATGTCTTTTCTTGGATCTAAATAATACGAAACCTCGCTCTATGATTTGAAGTTAAAATCCTCATATATGGTAAAATAGTGACTTTTTTCACGTTTTCCATGTAGTTTGATAATACGTAAATATATTCGTTTTTACCAATATTTCGATACTACTTCATGTAGTATCACGATATGTGATTTGGCCTTCAAATCTCAGAATGTCGCATAATATAGCATTTTAAGCAAGTTTTCTTGCATTTTGTTTCGTACGAAAATCATCGAATTTAGCAATATTTTGACGCTTATCATCCCCTTTTCCTCTATGTGATTTAAACAAAATATCATCGAATTAGGCAATATTTTGCCGTTTTTCCACGTTTTGTGAATTTTCAGTTTATGGGTATTAATTCACTATATATACGTAAAAATGATGCAAACACATAATTGATTTTAATAACCTTAAAAACTTCATTTTCAATCAACTATTTGTTTCTCGTTAAAATACTGAGTAAGAGATTGAAAAGGGGAGAAGTTCTGTTTTTATTGCATATATCGACGTTTCAGCCGGAATAGAGCGGTTTTCGTGTACATCTTCCATCGGTAATATAACGGAAAATCAGGAACATTTTAGTTAATTCTAATGAAAACACATTGATTTTTATCATTTGTATTGGAAACAACATTGTCATATGTCTTTTCTTGGATCTAAATAATACGAAACCTCGCTCTATGATTTGAAGTTAAAATCCTCATATATGGTAAAATAGTGATTTTTCACGTTTTCCATGTAGTGTGATTTTACGTAAATATATTCGTTTTTACCAATATTTCGATACTACTTCATGTAGTATCACGATATGTGATTTGGCCTTCAAATCTCAGAATGTCGAATAATATAGCATTTTAAGCAAGTTTTCTTGCATTTTCTTTCGTACGAAAAATCATCGAATTTAGCAATATTTTGACGTTTATCATCCCCTTTTCCTCTATGTGATTTAAACAAAATATCATCGTATTAGGCAATATTTAACCGTTTCTTCCTCACGTTTTTGTGAATTTTCAGTTTATGGGAATTAATTCACTATATATACGTAAAAATTGATGCAAACACATAATTGATTAGATAATAACCTTAAAAACTTCATTTTCAATCAAACTATTTGTTTCTCGTTAAAATACTGAGTAAGAGATTGAAAAGGGGAGAAAGTTCTGTTTTTATTGCATATATCGACGTTTCAGCCGGAATAGAGCGGTTTTACCTGTACATCTTCCATCGGTAATATAAACGGAAAATCAGGCAACATTTTAGTAAATTCTAATGAAAACACATTGATTTTTATCATTTGTATTGGAAACAACATTGTCATATGTCTCTTCTTGGATCTAAATAATACGAAACCTCGCTCTATGATTTGAAGTTAAAATCCTCAATACTGGTAAAATAGTGACTTTTTCACGTTTTCCTTGTAGTTTGATAATACGTAAATATATTCATTTTTTACCAATATTTCGATACTATTTCATGTAGTATCACGATATGTGATTTGGCGTTCAAATCTCAGAATGTCGCATAATATAGCATTTTAAGCAAGTTTTCTTGCATTTTGGTTTCGTACAAAAAATCATCGAATTTAGCAATATTTTGACGTTTATCATCCCCTTTTTTCTCTATGTGATTTAAACAAAATATCCATCGAATTAGGCAATATTTGCCGTTTTCCACGTTTTTGTGAATTTTCAGTTTATGGGTATTAATTCACTATATATACGTAAAAATGATGCAAACACATAATTGATTAGATAATAACCTTAAAAACTTCATTTTCAATCAACTATTTGTTTCTCGTTAAAATACTGAGAAAGAGATTAAAAAGGGAGAAGTTCTGTTTTTATTGCATATATCGACGTTTCAGCCGGAATAGAGCGGTTTCGTGTACATCTTCCATCGGTAATATAAACGGAAAATCAGGAACATTTAGTTAATTCTAATGAAACACATTGATTTTTATCATTTGTATTGGAAACAACATTGTCATATGTCTTTTCTTGGATCTAAATAATACGAAACCTCGCTCTATGATTTGAAGTTAAAATCCTCATATATGGTAAAATAGTGACTTTTTTCACGTTTTCCATGTACTGTGATTTTACGTAAATATATTCGTTTTTACCAATATTTCGATACTACTTCATGTAGTACCACGATATGTGATTTGGCCTTCAAATCTCAGAATGTCGCATAATATAGCATTTAAGCAAGTTTTCTTGCATTTTGTTTCGTACGAAAAAATGATCGAATTTAGCAATATTTTGACGATTATCATCCCTTTTTCTCTATGTGATTTAAACAAAATATCATCGAATTAGGCAATATTTTGCCGTTTTTCACGTTTTTGTGAATTTTCAGTTTATGGGTATTAATTCACTATATATACGTAAAAATGATGCAAACACATAATTGATTAAATAATAACCTTAAAAACTTCATTTTCAATCAACTATTTGTTTCTCGTTAAAATACTGAGTAAGAGATTGAAAAGGGAAAAAGTTCTGTTTTTATTGCATATATCGACGTTCAGCCGGAATAGAGCGGTTTGTCGTGTACATCTTCCATCGGTAATATAAACGGAAAATCAGGAACATTTTAGTTAATTCTAATGAAAACACATTGAGTTTTTATCATTTGTAATTGGAAACAACATTGTCATATGTCTTTTCTTGGATCTAAATAATACGAAACCTCGCTCTATGATTTGAAGTTAAAATCCTCATATATGGTAAAATAGTGACTTTTTTCACGTTTTCCATGTAGTGTGATTTTACGTAAATATATTCGTTTTTACCAATATTTCGATACTACTTCATGTAGTACCACGATATGTGATTTGGCCTTCAAATCTCAGAATGTCGCATAATATAGCATTTTAAGCAAGTTTTCTTGCATTTTGTTTCGTGCGAAAAATCATCGAATTTAGCAATATTTTGACGCTTATCATCCCCTTTTCCTCTATGTGATTTAAACAAAATATCATCGAATTAGGCAATATTTTTGCCGTTTTTCCACGTTTCGTGAATTTTCAGTTTATGGGTATTAATTCACTATATATACGATAAAAATGATGCAAACACATAATTGATTTTAATAACCTTAAAAACTTCTTTTTCAATCAACTATTTGTTTCTCGTTAAATACTGAGTAAGAGATTGAAAAGGGGAGAAGTTCTGTTTTTATTGCATATATCGACATTTCAGCCGGAATAGAGCGGTTTTCGTTGTACATCTCCATCAGTAATATAAGCGGAAAATCAGAAACATTTTAGTTAATTCTAATGAAAACACATTGATTTTTATCATTTGTATTGAAACAACATTGTCATATGTCTTTTCTTGGATCTAAATAATACGAAACCTCGCTCTATGATTTGAAGTTAAAATCCTCATATATGGTAAAATAGTGACTTTTTTCACGTTTCCATGTAGTGTGATTTACGTAAATATATTCGTTTTTACCAATATTTCGATACTACTTCATGTAGTATCACGATATGTGATTTGGCCTTCAAATCTCATGAATTTCGAATAATATAGCATTTAAGCAAGTTTTCTTGCATTTTGTTTCGTACGAAAAATCATCGAATTTAGCAATATTTTGACGTTTATCATCCCCTTTTCCTCTATGTGATTTAAACAAAATATCATCGTATTAGGCAATATTTAACCGTTTCTTCCACGTTTTTGTGAATTTCAGTTTATGGGAATTAATTCACTATATATACGTAAAATTGATGCAAACACATAATTGATTAGATAATAACCTTAAAAACTTCATTTTCAATCAACTATTTGTTTCTCGTTAAAATACTGAGTAAGAGATTGAAAAGGGGAGAAGTTCTGTTTTTATTGCATATATCGACGTTTCAGCCGGAATAGAGCGGTTTTACCTGTACATCTTCCATCGGTAATATAAACGGAAAATCAGGAACATTTTAGTAAATTCTAATGAAAACACATTGATTTTTATCATTTGTATTGGAAACAACATTGTCATATGTCTTTTCTTGGATCTAAATAATACGAAACCTCGCTCTATGATTTGAAGTTAAAATCCTCATATATGGTAAAATAGTGACTTTTTCACGTTTTCCATGTAGTTTTGATAATACGTAAATATATTCATTTTTTACCAATATTTCGATACTATTTCATGTAGTATCACGATATGTGATTTGGCGTTCAAATCTCAGAATGTCGCATAATATAGCATTTTAAGCAAGTTTTCTTGCATTTTGTTTCGTACAAAAAATCATCGAATTTAGCAATATTTTGACGTTTATCATCCCCTTTTTCTCTATGTGATTTAAACAAAATATCATCGAATTAGGCAATATTTTGCCGTTTTTCCATGTTTTTGTGAATTTTCAGTTTATGGGTATTAATTCACTATATATACGTAAAAATGATGCAAACACATAATTGATTAGATAATAACCTTAAAAACTTCATTTTCAATCAACTATTTGTTTCTCGTTAAAATACTGAGAAAGAGATTAAAAAGGGGAGAAGTTCTGTTTTTATTGCATATATCGACGTTTCAGCCGGAATAGAGCGGTTTTCGTGTACATCTTCCATCGGTAATATAAACGGAAAATCAGGAACATTTTAGTTAATTCTAATGAAAACACATTGATTTTTATCATTTGTATTGGAAACAACATTGTCATATGTCTTTTCTTGGATCTAAATAATACGAAACCTCGCTCTATGATTTGAAGTTAAAATCCTCATATATGGTAAAATAGTGACTTTTTCACGTTTTCCATGTAGTGTGATTTTACGTAAATATATTCGTTTTTACCAATATTTCGATACTACGTCATGTAGTACCACGATATGTGATTTGGCCTTCAAATCTCAGAATGTCGCATAATATAGCATTTTAAGCAAGTTTTCTTGCATTTTGTTTCGTGCGAAAAATCATCGAATTTAGCAATATTTTGACGCTTATCATCCCCTTTTCCTCTATGTGATTTAAACAAAATATCATCGAATTAGCAATATTTTGCCGTTTTTCCACGTTTTCGTGAATTTTCAGTTTATGGGTATTAATTCACTATATATACGATAAAAATGATGCAAACACATAATTGATTTTAATAACCTTAAAACTTCTTTTTCAATCAACTATTTGTTTCTCGTTAAAATACTGAGTAAGAGATTGAAAAGGGGAGAAGTTCTGTTTTTATTGCATATATCGACATTTCAGCCGGAATAGAGCGGTTTTCGTGTACATCTTCCATCAGTAATATAAGCGGAAAATCAGAAACATTTTAGTTAATTCTAATGAAAACACATTGATTTTTATCATTTGTATTGGAAACAACATTGTCATATGTCTTTTCTTGGATCTAAATAATACGAAACCTCGCTCTATGATTTGAAGTTAAAATCCTCATATATGGTAAAATAGTGACTTTTTTCACGTTTTCCATGTAGTGTGATTTACGTAAATATATTCGTTTTTTACCAATATTTCGATACTACTTCATGTAGTATCACGATATGTGATTTGGCCTTCAAATCTCAGAATTTCGAATAATATAGCATTTTAAGCAAGTTTTCTTGCATTTTGTTTCGTACGAAAAATCATCGAATTTAGCAATATTTTGACGTTTATCATCCCCTTTTCCTCTATGTGATTTAAACAAAATATCATCGTATTAGGCAATATTTAACCGTTCTTCCACGTTTTTGTGAATTTTCAGTTTATGGGAATTAATTCACTATATATACGTAAAATTGATGCAAACACATAATTGATTAGATAATAACCTTAAAAACTTCATTTTCAATCAACTATTTGTTTCTCGTTAAAATACTGAGTAAGAGATTGAAAAGGGGAGAAGTTCTGTTTTTATTGCATATATCGACGTTTCAGCCGGAATAGAGCGGTTTTACCTGTACATCTTCCATCGGTAATATAAACGGAAAATCAGGAACATTTTAGTAAATTCTAATGAAAACACATTGATTTTTATCATTTGTATTGGAAACAACATTGTCATATGTCTTTTCTTGGATCTAAATAATACGAAACCTCGCTCTATGATTTGAAGTTAAAATCCTCATATATGGTAAAATAGTGACTTTTTCACGTTTTCCATGTAGTTTGATAATACGTAAATATATTCATTTTTTACCAATATTCGATACTATTTCATGTAGTATCACGATATGTGATTTGGCGTTCAAATCTCAGAATGTCGCATAATATAGCATTTTAAGCAAGTTTTCTTGCATTTTGTTTCGTACAAAAAATCATCGAATTTAGCAATATTTTGACGTTTATCATCCCCTTTTTCTCTATGTGATTTAAACAAAATATCATCGAATTAGGCAATATTTTGCCGTTTTTCCACGTTTTTGTGAATTTTCAGTTTATGGGTATTAATTCACTATATATACGTATAAATGATGCAAACACATAATTGATTAGATAATAACCTTAAAAACTTCATTTTTCAATCAACTATTTGTTTCTCGTTAAAATACTGAGAAAGAGATTGAAAAGGGGAGAAGTTCTGTTTTTATTGCATATATCGACGTTTCAGCCGGAATAGAGCGGTTTTCGTGTACATCTTCCATCGGTAATATAAACGGAAAATCAGGAACATTTTAGTTAATTCTAATGAAAACACATTGATTTTTATCATTTGTATTGGAAACAACATTGTCATATGTCTTTTCTTGGATCTAAATAATACGAAACCTCGCTCTATGATTTGAAGTTAAAATCCTCATATATGGTAAAATAGTGACTTTTTTCACGTTTTCCATGTAGTGTGATTTTACGTAAATATATTCGTTTTTACCAATATTTCGATACTACTTCATGTAGTACCACGATATGTGATTTGGCCTTCAAATCTCAGAATGTCGCATATATAGCATTTTAAGCAAGTTTTCTTGCATTTTGTTTCGTACGAAAAATGATCGAATTTAGCAATATTTGACGATTATCATCCCCTTTTTCATCTATGTGATTTAAACAAATATCATCGAATTAGGCAATATTTTGCCGTTTTTCCACGTTTTCGTGAATTTTCAGTTTATGGGTATTAATTCACTATATATACGATAAAAATGATGCAAACACATAATTGATTAAATAATAACCTTAAAACTTCATTTTTCAATCAACTATTTGTTTCTCGTTAAAATACTGAGTAAGAGATTGAAAAGGGGAGAAGTTCTGTTTTTATTGCATATATCGACGTTTCAGCCGGAATAGAGCGGTTTTACCTGTACATCTTCCATCAGTAATATAAGCGGAAAATCAGAACATTTTAGTAATTCTAATGAAAACACATTGATTTTTATCATTTGTATTGGAAACAACATTGTCATATGTCTTTTCTTGGATCTAAATAATACGAAACCTCGCTCTATGATTTGAAGTTAAAATCCTCATATATGGTAAAATAGTGACTTTTTCACGTTTTCCATGTAGTTGTGATATACGTAAATATATTCAGTTTTTACCAATATTTCGATACTACTTTCATGTAGTATCACGATATGTGATTTGGCGTTCAAATCTCAGAATGTCGAATAATATAGCATTTTAAGCAAGTTTTCTTGCATTTTGTTTCGTACGAAAAATCATCGAATTTAGCAATATTTTGACGTTTATCATCCCCTTTTCTCTATGTGATTTAAACAAAATATCATCGTAATTAGGCAATATTTAACCGTTTCTTCCACGTTTTTGTGAATTTTCAGTTTATGGGTATTAATTCACTATATATACGTAAAAATGATGCAAACACATAATTGATTAGATAATAACCTTAAAAACTTCATTTTCAATCAACTATTTGTTTCTCGTTAAAATACTGAGTAAGAGATTGAAAAGGGGAGAAGTTCTGTTTTTATTGCATATATCGACGTTTCAGCCGGAATAGAGCGGTTTTACCGTGTACATCTTCCATCGGTAATATAAACGGAAAATCAGGAACATTTTAGTAATTCTAATGAAAACACATTGATTTTTATCATTTGTATTGGAAACAACATTGTCATATGTCTTTTCTTGGATCTAAATAATACGAAACCTCGCTCTATGATTTGAAGTTAAAATCCTCATATATGGTAAAATAGTGACTTTTTTCACGTTTTCCATGTAGCTGTGATTATACGTAAATATATTCATTTTTTACCAATATTTCGATACTATTCATGTAGTATCACGATATGTGATTTGGCCTTCAAATCTCAGAATGTCGCATAATATAGCATTTAAGCAAGTTTTCTTGCATTTTGTTTCGTACGAAAAATCACGAATTTAGCAATATTTTGACGATTATCATCCCCTTTTTCTCTATGTGATTTAAACAAAATATCATCGAATTAGGCAATATTTTGCCGTTTTTCCACGTTTTTGTGAATTTTCAGTTTATGGGTATTAATTCACTATATATACGTAAAAATGATGCAAACACATAATTGATTAGATAATAACCTTAAAAACTTCATTTTCAATCAACTATTTGTTTCTCGTTAAAATACTGAGTAAGAGATTGAAAAGGGGAGAAGTTCTGTTTTTATTGCATATATCGACGTTTCAGCCGGAATAGAGCGGTTTTCGTGTACATCTTCCATCGGTAATATAAACGGAAAATCAGGAACATTTTAGTTAATTCTAATGAAAACACATTGATTTTTATCATTTGTATTGGAAACAACATTGTCATATGTCTTTTCTTGGATCTAAATAATACGAAACCTCGCTCTATGATTTGAAGTTAAAATCCTCATATATGGTAAAATAGTGACTTTTTTCACGTTTTCCATGTAGTGTGATTTTACGTAAATATATTCGTTTTTACCAATATTTCGATACTACTTCATGTAGTACCACGATATGTGATTTGGCCTTCAAATCTCAGAATGTCGCATAATATAGCATTTTAAGCAAGTTTTCTTGCATTTTGTTTCGTACGAAAAATCATCGAATTTAGCAATATTTTGACGCTTATCATCCCCTTTTCCTCTATGTGATTTAAACAAAATATCATCGAATTAGGCAATATTTTGCCGTTTTTCCACGTTTTCGTGAATTTTCAGTTTATGGGTATTAATTCACTATATATACGATAAAAATGATGCAAACACATAATTGATTTAATAACCTTAAAAACTTCTTTTCAATCAACTATTTGTTTCTCGTTAAAATACTGAGTAAGAGATTGAAAAGGGGAGAAGTTCTGTTTTTATTGCATATATCGACGTTTCAGCCGGAATAGAGCGGTTTTCCGTGTACATCTTCCATCAGTAATATAAGCGGAAAATCAGAAACATTTTAGTTAATTCTAATGAAAACACATTGATTTTTATCATTTGTATTGGAAACAACATTGTCATATGTCTTTTCTTGGATCTAAATAATACGAAACCTCGCTCTATGATTTGAAGTTAAATCCTCATATATGGTAAAATAGTGACTTTTTTCACGTTTTCCATGTAGTGTGATTTTACGTAAATATATTCGTTTTTACCAATATTTCGATACTACTTCATGTAGTATCACGATATGTGATTTGGCCTTCAAATCTCAGAATGTCGAATAATATAGCATTTTAAGCAAGTTTTCTTGCATTTTGTTTCGTACGAAAAATCATCGAATTTAGCAATATTTTGACGTTTATCATCCCCTTTTCCTCTATGTGATTTAAACAAAATATCATCGTATTAGGCAATATTTAACCGTTCTTCCACGTTTTGTGAATTTTCAGTTTATGGGTATTAATTCACTATATATACGTAAAATTGATGCAAACACATAATTGATTAGATAATAACCTTAAAAACTTCATTTTCAATCAACTATTTGTTTCTCGTTAAAATACTGAGTAAGAGATTGAAAAGGGGAGAAGTTCTGTTTTTATTGCATATATCGACGTTTCAGCCGGAATAGAGCGGTTTTACCTGTACATCTTCCATCGGTAATATAAACGGAAAATCAGGAACATTTTAGTAAATTCTAATGAAAACACATTGATTTTTATCATTTGTATTGGAAACAACATTGTCATATGTCTTTTCTTGGATCTAAATAATACGAAACCTCGCTCTATGATTTGAAGTTAAAATCCTCATATATGGTAAAATAGTGACTTTTTCACGTTTTCCATGTATGTTGATAATACGTAAATATATTCATTTTTTTACCAATATTTCGATACTATTTCATGTAGTATCACGATATGTGATTTGGCGTTCAAATCTCAGAATGTCGCATAATATAGCATTTTAAGCAAGTTTTCTTGCATTTTGTTTCGTACGAAAAAATCATCGAATTTAGCAATATTTTGACGTTTATCATCCCCTTTTTCTCTATGTGATTTAAACAAAATATCATCGAATTAGGCAATATTTTGCCGTTTTTCCACGTTTTTGTGAATTTTCAGTTTATGGGTATTAATTCACTATATATACGTATAAAATGATGCAAACACATAATTGATTAGATAATAACCTTAAAAACTTCATTTTTCAATCAACTATTTGTTTCTCGTTAAAATACTGAGTAAGAGATTGAAAAGGGAGAAGTTCTGTTTTTATTGCATATATCGACGTTTCAGCCGGAATAGAGCGGTTTTCGTGTACATCTTCCATCGGTAATATAACGGAAAATCAGGAAACATTTTAGTTAATTCTAATGAAAACACATTGATTTTTATCATTTGTATTGGAAACAACATTGTCATATGTCTTTTCTTGGATCTAAATAATACGAAACCTCGCTCTATGATTTGAAGTTAAAATCCTCATATATGGTAAAATAGTGACTTTTTTCACGTTTTCCATGTAGTGTGATTTTACGTAAATATATTCGTTTTTACCAATATTTCGATACTACTTCATGTAGTACCACGATATGTGATTTGGCCTTCAAATCTCAGAATGTCGCATAATATAGCATTTTAAGCAAGTTTTCTTGCATTTTGTTTCGTACGAAAATCATCGAATTTAGCAATATTTTGACGATTATCATCCCCTTTTTCCTCTATGTGATTTAAACAAAATATCATCGAATTAGGCAATATTTGCCGTTTTTCCACGTTTTTGTGAATTTTCAGTTATGGGTATTAATTCACTATATATACGTAAAAATGATGCAAACACATAATTGATTAGATAATAACCTTAAAAACTTCATTTTCAATCAACTATTTGTTTCTCGTTAAAATACTGAGTAAGAGATTGAAAAGGGGAGAAGTTCTGTTTTTATTGCATATATCGACGTTTCAGCCGGAATAGAGCGGTTTTACCTGTACATCTTCCATCGGTAATATAAACGGAAAATCAGGAACATTTTAGTAAATTCTAATGAAAACACATTGATTTTTATCATTTGTATTGGAAACAACATTGTCATATGTCTTTTCTTGGATCTAAATAATACGAAACCTCGCTCTATGATTTGAAGTTAAAATCCTCATATATGGTAAAATAGTGACTTTTTTCACGTTTTCCATGTAGTTTGATATACGTAAATATATTCATTTTTTACCAATATTTCGATACTATTTCATGTAGTATCACGATATGTGATTTGGCGTTCAAATCTCAGAATGTCGAATAATATAGCATTTTAAGCAAGTTTTCTTGCATTTTGTTTCGTACAAAAAATCATCGAATTTAGCAATATTTTGACGTTTATCATCCCCTTTTCCTCTATGTGATTTAAACAAAATATCATCGAATTAGGCAATATTTAGCCGTTTTTCCACGTTTTTGTGAATTTTCAGTTTATGGGTATTAATTCACTATATATACGTATAAAATGATGCAAACACATAATTGATTAGATAATAACCTTAAAAACTTCTTTTTCAATCAACTATTTGTTTCTCGTTAAAATACTGAGTAAAGAGATTGAAAAGGGGAGAAGTTCTGTTTTTATTGCATATATCGACGTTTCAGCCGGAATAGAGCGGTTTTCGTGTACATCTTCCATCGGTAATATAAACGGAAAATCAGGAACATTTTAGTTAATTCTAATGAAAACACATTGATTTTTATCATTTGTATTGGAAACAACATTGTCATATGTCTTTTCTTGGATCTAAATAATACGAAACCTCGCTCTATGATTTGAAGTTAAAATCCTCATATATGGTAAAATAGTGACTTTTTTCACGTTTTCCATGTAGTGTGATTTTACGTAAATATATTCGTTTTTACCAATATTTCGATACTACTTCATGTAGTACCACGATATGTGATTTGGCCTTCAAATCTCAGAATGTCGCATAATATAGCATTTTAAGCAAGTTTTCTTGCATTTTGTTTCGTACGAAAAATGATCGAATTTAGCAATATTTTGACGATTATCATCCCCTTTTTCTACTATGTGATTTAAACAAAATATCATCGAATTAGGCAATATTTTGCCGTTTTTCCACGTTTTTGTGAATTTTCAGTTTATGGGTATTAATTCACTATATATACGTAAAAATGATGCAAACACATAATTGATTAAATAATAACCTTAAAAACTTCATTTTCAATCAACTATTTGTTTCTCGTTAAAATACTGAGTAAGAGATTGAAAAGGGGAGAAGTTCTGTTTTTATTGCATATATCGACGTTTCAGCCGGAATAGAGCGGTTTTACCGTGTACATCTTCCATCGGTAATATAAACGGAAAATCAGGAACATTTTAGTAAATTCTAATGAAAACACATTGATTTTTATCATTTGTATTGGAAACAACATTGTCATATGTCTTTTCTTGGATCTAAATAATACGAAACCTCGCTCTATGATTTGAAGTTAAAATCCTCATATATGGTAAAATAGTGACTTTTTTCACGTTTTCCATGTAGTGTGATTATACGTAAATATATTCAGTTTTTACCAATATTTCGATACTACTTTCATGTAGTATCCACGATATGTGATTTGGCCTTCAAATCTCAGAATGTCGCATAATATAGCATTTTAAGCAAGTTTTCTTGCATTTTGTTTCGTACGAAAAAATCATCGAATTTAGCAATATTTTGACGCTTATCATCCCCTTTTCCTCTATGTGATTTAAACAAAATATCATCGAATTAGGCAATATTTTGCCGTTTTTCCACGTTTTCGTGAATTTTCAGTTTATGGGTATTAATTCACTATATATACGTAAAAATGATGCAAACACATAATTGATTAATAATAACCTTAAAAACTTCATTTTCAATCAACTATTTGTTTCTCGTTAAAATACTGAGTAAGAGATTGAAAAGGGGAGAAGTTCTGTTTTTATTGCATATATCGACGTTTCAGCCGGAATAGAGCGGTTTTCGTGTACATCTTCCATCGGTAATATAAACGGAAAATCAGGAAACATTTTAGTTAATTCTAATGAAAACACATTGATTTTTATCATTTGTATTGGAAACAACATTGTCATATGTCTTTTCTTGGATCTAAATAATACGAAACCTCGCTCTATGATTTGAAGTTAAAATCCTCATATATGGTAAAATAGTGACTTTTTTCACGTTTTCCATGTACTGTGATTTTACGTAAATATATTCGTTTTTACCAATATTTCGATACTACTTCATGTAGTACCACGATATGTGATTTGGCCTTCAAATCTCAGAATGTCGCATAATATAGCATTTAAGCAAGTTTTCTTGCATTTTGTTTCGTACGAAAAATGATCGAATTTAGCAATATTTTGTCGATTATCATCCCCTTTTTCTCTATGTGATTTAAACAAAATATCATCGAATTAGGCAATATTTTGCCGTTTTTCCACGTTTTTGTGAATTTTCAGTTTATGGGTATTAATTCACTATATATACGTAAAATGATGCAAACACATAATTGATTAGATAATAACCTTAAAAACTTCATTTTCAATCAACTATTTGTTTCTCGTTAAAATACTGAGTAAGAGATTGAAAAGGGGAAAAGTTCTGTTTTTATTGCATATATCGACGTTTCAGCCGGAATAGAGCGGTTTTCCGTGTACATCTTCCATCGGTAATATAAACGGAAAATCAGGAACATTTTAGTTAATTCTAATGAAAACACATTGATTTTTATCATTTGTATTGGAAACAACATTGTCATATGTCTTTTCTTGGATCTAAATAATACGAAACCTCGCTCTATGATTTGAAGTTAAAATCCTCATATATGGTAAAATAGTGACTTTTTTCACGTTTTCCATGTAGTGTGATTTTACGTAAATATATTCGTTTTTACCAATATTTCGATACTACTTCATGTAGTACCACGATATGTGATTTGGCCTTCAAATCTCAGAATGTCGCATAATATAGCATTTTAAGCAAGTTTTCTTGCATTTTGTTTCGTGCGAAAAATCATCGAATTTAGCAATATTTTGACGCTTATCATCCCCTTTTCCTCTATGTGATTTAAACAAAATATCATCGAATTAGGCAATATTTTGCCGTTTTTCCACGTTTTTCGTGAATTTTCAGTTTATGGGTATTAATTCACTATATATACGATAAAAATGATGCAAACACATAATTGATTTTAATAACCTTAAAAACTTCTTTTTCAATCAACTATTTGTTTCTCGTTAAAATACTGAGTAAGAGATTGAAAAGGGGAGAAGTTCTGTTTTTATTGCATATATCGACATTTCAGCCGGCATAGAGCGGTTTTCGTGTACATCTTCCATCAGTAATATAAGCGGAAAATCAGAAACATTTTAGTTAATTCTAATGAAAACACATTGATTTTTATCATTTGTATTGGAAACAACATTGTCATATGTCTTTTCTTGGATCTAAATAATACGAAACCTCGCTCAATGATTTGAAGTTAAAATCCTCATATATGGTAAAATAGTGACTTTTTTCACGTTTTCCATGTAGTGTGATTTACGTAAATATATTCGTTTTTACCAATATTTCGATACTACTTCATGTAGTATCACGATATGTGATTTGGCCTTCAAATCTCAGAATTTCGAATAATATAGCATTTTAAGCAAGTTTTCTTGCATTTTGTTTCGTACGAAAAATCATCGAATTTAGCAATATTTTGACGTTTATCATCCCCTTTTCCTCTATGTGATTTAAACAAAATATCATCGTATTAGGCAATATTTAACCGTTCTTCCACGTTTTTGTGAATTTTCAGTTTATGGGAATTAATTCACTATATATACGTAAAATTGATGCAAACACATAATTGATTAGATAATAACCTTAAAAACTTCATTTTCAATCAACTATTTGTTTCTCGTTAAAATACTGAGTAAGAGATTGAAAAGGGGAGAAGTTCTGTTTTTATTGCATATATCGACGTTTCAGCCGGAATAGAGCGGTTTTACCTGTACATCTTCCATCGGTAATATAAACGGAAAATCAGGAACATTTTAGTAATTCTAATGAAAACACATTGATTTTTATCATTTGTATTGGAAACAACATTGTCATATGTCTTTTCTTGGATCTAAATAATACGAAACCTCGCTCTATGATTTGAAGTTAAAATCCTCATATATGGTAAAATAGTGACTTTTTCACGTTTTCCATGTAGTTTGATAATACGTAAATATATTCATTTTTTACCAATATTTCGATACTATTTCATGTAGTATCACGATATGTGATTTGGCGTTCAAATCTCAGAATGTCGCATAATATAGCATTTTAAGCAAGTTTTCTTGCATTTTGTTTCGTACGAAAAAATCATCGAATTTAGCAATATTTTGACGTTTATCATCCCCTTTTTCTCTATGTGATTTAAACAAAATATCATCGAATTAGGCAATATTTTGCCGTTTTTCCACGTTTTTGTGAATTTTCAGTTTATGGGTATTAATTCACTATATATACGTATAAATGATGCAAACACATAATTGATTAGATAATAACCTTAAAAACTTCTTTTTCAATCAACTATTTGTTTCTCGTTAAAATACTGAGAAAGAGATTGAAAAGGGGAGAAGTTCTGTTTTTATTGCATATATCGACGTTTCAGCCGGAATAGAGCGGTTTTCGTGTACATCTTCCATCGGTAATATAAACGGAAAATCAGGAACATTTTAGTTAATTCTAATGAAAACACATTGATTTTTATCATTTGTATTGGAAACAACATTGTCATATGTCTTTTCTTGGATCTAAATAATACGAAACCTCGCTCTATGATTTGAAGTTAAAATCCTCATATATGGTAAAATAGTGACTTTTTTCACGTTTTCCATGTAGTGTGATTTTACGTAAATATATTCGTTTTTACCAATATTTCGATACTACTTCATGTAGTACCACGATATGTGATTTGGCCTTCAAATCTCAGAATGTCGCATAATATAGCATTTTAAGCAAGTTTTCTTGCATTTTGTTTCGTACGAAAAATGATCGAATTTAGCAATATTTTGACGATTATCATCCCCTTTTTCACTATGTGATTTAAACAAAATATCATCGAATTAGGCAATATTTTGCCGTTTTTCCACGTTTTTGTGAATTTTCAGTTTATGGGTATTAATTCACTATATATACGTAAAAATGATGCAAACACATAATTGATTAAATAATAACCTTAAAAACTTCATTTTCAATCAACTATTTGTTTCTCGTTAAAATACTGAGTAAGAGATTGAAAAGGGGAGAAGTTCTGTTTTTATTGCATATATCGACGTTTCAGCCGAAATAGAGCGGTTTTCGTGTACATCTTCCATCGGTAATATAAACGGAAAATCAGGAACATTTTAGTTAATTCTAATGAAAACACATTGATTTTTATCATTTGTATTGGAAACAACATTGTCATATGTCTTTTCTTGGATCTAAATAATACGAAACCTCGCTCTATGATTTGAAGTTAAAATCCTCATATATGGTAAAATAGTGACTTTTTTCACGTTTTCCATGTAGTGTGATTTTACGTAAATATATTCGTTTTTACCAATATTTCGATACTACTTCATGTAGTACCACGATATGTGATTTGGCCTTCAAATCTCAGAATGTCGCATAATATAGCATTTTAAGCAAGTTTTCTTGCATTTTGTTTCGTGCGAAAAATCATCGAATTTAGCAATATTTTGACGCTTATCATCCCCTTTTCCTCTATGTGATTTAAACAAAATATCATCGAATTAGGCAATATTTTGCCGTTTTTCCACGTTTTCGTGAATTTTCAGTTTATGGGTATTAATTCACTATATATACGATAAAAATGATGCAAACACATAATTGATTTTAATAACCTTAAAAACTTCTTTTTCAATCAACTATTTGTTTCTCGTTAAAATACTGAGTAAGAGATTGAAAAGGGGAGAAGTTCTGTTTTTATTGCATATATCGACGTTTCAGCCGGAATAGAGCGGTTTTCGTGTACATCTTCCATCAGTAATATAAGCGGAAAATCAGAAACATTTTAGTTAATTCTAATGAAAACACATTGATTTTTATCATTTGTATTGGAAACAACATTGTCATATGTCTTTTCTTGGATCTAAATAATACGAAACCTCGCTCTATGATTTGAAGTTAAAATCCTCATATATGGTAAAATAGTGACTTTTTTCACGTTTTCCATGTAGTGTGATTTACGTAAATATATTCGTTTTTACCAATATTTCGATACTACTTCATGTAGTATCACGATATGTGATTTGGCCTTCAAATCTCAGAATTTCGAATAATATAGCATTTTAAGCAAGTTTTCTTGCATTTTGTTTCGTACGAAAAATCATCGAATTTAGCAATATTTTGACGTTTATCATCCCCTTTTCCTCTATGTGATTTAAACAAAATATCATCGTATTAGGCAATATTTAACCGTTCTTCCACGTTTTTGTGAATTTTCAGTTTATGGGAATTAATTCAGTATATATACGTAAAATTGATGCAAACACATAATTGATTAGATAATAACCTTAAAAACTTCATTTTCAATCAACTATTTGTTTCTCGTTAAAATACTGAGTAAGAGATTGAAAAGGGGAGAAGTTCTGTTTTTATTGCATATATCGACGTTTCAGCCGGAATAGAGCGGTTTTACCTGTACATCTTCCATCGGTAATATAAACGGAAAATCAGGAACATTTTAGTAAATTCTAATGAAAACACATTGATTTTTATCATTTGTATTGGAAACAACATTGTCATATGTCTTTTCTTGGATCTAAATAATACGAAACCTCGCTCTATGATTCGTAGTTAAAATCCTCATATATGGTAAAATAGTGACTTTTTCACGTTTTCCATGTAGTTTGATAATACGTAAATATATTCATTTTTTACCAATATTTCGATACTATTTCATGTAGTATCACGATATGTGATTTGGCGTTCAAATCTCAGAATGTCGCATAATATAGCATTTTAAGCAAGTTTTCTTGCATTTTGTTTCGTACGAAAAATCATCGAATTTAGCAATATTTTGACGATTATCATCCCCTTTTTCTCTATGTGATTTAAACAAAATATCATCGAATTAGGCAATATTTTGCCGTTTTTCCACGTTTTTGTGAATTTTCAGTTTATGGGTATTAATTCACTATATATACGTAAAAATGATGCAAACACATAATTGATTAGATAATAACCTTAAAAACTTCATTTTCAATCAACTATTTGTTTCTCGTTAAAATACTGAGTAAGAGATTGAAAAGGGGAGAAGTTCTGTTTTTATTGCATATATCGACGTTTCAGCCGGAATAGAGCGGTTTTCGTGTACATCTTCCATCAGTAATATAAGCGGAAAATCAGAAACATTTTAGTTAATTCTAATGAAAACACATTGATTTTTATCATTTGTATTGGAAACAACATTGTCATATGTCTTTTCTTGGATCTAAATAATACGAAACCTCGCTCTATGATTTGAAGTTAAAATCCTCATATATGGAAAAATAGTGACTTTTTTCACGTTTTCCATGTAGTGTGATTTTACGTAAATATATTCGTTTTTACCAATATTTCGATACTACTTCATGTAGTATCACGATATGTGATTTGGCCTTCAAATCTCAGAATGTCGAATAATATAGCATTTTAAGCAAGTTTTCTTGCATTTTCTTTCGTACGAAAAATCATCGAATTTAGCAATATTTTGACGTTTATCATCCCCTTTTCCTCTATGTGATTTAAACAAAATATCATCGTATTAGGCAATATTTAACCGTTTTTCCACGTTTTTGTGAATTTTCAGTTTATGGGTATTAAATCACTATATATATTCGTAAAATTGATGCAAACACATAATTGATTAGATAATAACCTTAAAAACTTCATTTTCAATCAACTATTTGTTTTTCGTTAAAATACTGAGTAAGAGATTGAAAAGGGAAGAAGTTCTGTTTTTATTGCATATATCGACGTTTCAGCCGGAATAGAGCGGTTTTACCTGTACATCTTCCATCGGTAATATAAACGGAAAATCAGGAACATTTTAGTAAATTCTAATGAAAACACATTGATTTTTATCATTTGTATTGGAAACAACATTGTCATATGTCTTTTCTTGGATCTAAATAATACGAAACCTCGCTCTATGATTTGAAGTTAAAATCCTCATATATGGTAAAATAGTGACTTTTTCACGTTTTCCATGTAGTTTGATAATACGTAAATATATTCATTTTTTACCAATATTTCGATACTATTTCATGTAGTATCACGATATGTGATTTGGCGTTCAAATCTCAGAATGTCGCATAATATAGCATTTTAAGCAAGTTTTCTTGCATTTTGTTTCGTACGAAAAATCATCGAATTTAGCAATATTTTGACGTTTATCATCCCCTTTTTCTCTATGTGATTTAAACAAAATATCATCGAATTAGGCAATATTTTGCCGTTTTTCCACGTTTTTGTGAATTTTCAGTTTATGGGTATTAATTCACTATATATATATGTAAAAATGATGCAAACACATAATTGATTAGATAATAACCTTAAAAACTTCATTTTCAATCAACTATTTGTTTCTCGTTAAAATACTGAGAAAGAGATTGAAAAGGGGGAGAAGTTCTGTTTTTATTGCATATATCGACGTTTCAGCCGGAATAGAGCGGTTTTCGTGTACATCTTCCATCGGTAATATAAACGAAAAATCAGGAACATTTTAGTTAATTCTAATGAAAACACATTGATTTTTATCATTTGTATTGGAAACAACATTGTCATATGTCTTTTCTTGGATCTAAATAATACGAAACCTCGCTCTATGATTTGAAGTTAAAATCCTCATATATGGTAAAATAGTGACTTTTTTCACGTTTTCCATGTAGTGTGATTTTACGTAAATATATTCGTTTTTACCAATATTTCGATACTACTTCATGTAGTACCACGATATGTGATTTGGCCTTCAAATCTCAGAATGTCGCATAATATAGCATTTTAAGCAAGTTTTCTTGCATTTTGTTTCGTACGAAAAATCATCGAATTTAGCAATATTTTGACGCTTATCATCCCCTTTTCCTCTATGTGATTTAAACAAAATATCATCGATTTAGGCAATATTTTGCCGTTTTTCCACGTTTTCATGAATTTTCAGTTTATGGGTATTAATTCACTATATATACGATAAAAATGATGCAAACACATAATTGATTTTAATAACCTTAAAAACTTCTTTTTCAATCAACTATTTGTTTCTCGTTAAAATACTGAGTAAGAGATTGAAAAGGGGAGAAGTTCTGTTTTTATTGCATATATCGACGTTTCAGCCGGAATAGAGCGGTTTTCGTGTACATCTTCCATCAGTAATATAAGCGGAAAATCAGAAACATTTTAGTTAATTCTAATGAAAACACATTGATTTTTATCATTTGTATTGGAAACAACATTGTCATATGTCTTTTCTTGGATCTAAATAATACGAAACCTCGCTCTATGATTTGAAGTTAAAATCCTCATATATGGTAAAATAGTGACTTTTTTCACGTTTTCCATGTAGTGTGATTTTACGTAAATATATTCGTTTTTACCAATATTTCGATACTACTTCATGTAGTATCACGATATGTGATTTGGCCTTCAAATCTCAGAATGTCGAATAATATAGAATTTTAAGCAAGTTTTCTTGCATTTTCTTTCGTACGAAAAATCATCGAATTTAGCAATATTTTGACGTTTATCATCCCCTTTTCCTCTATGTGATTTAAACAAAATATCATCGTATTAGGCAATATTTAACCGTTTTTCCACGTTTTTGTGAATTTTCAGTTTATGGGTATTAATTCACTATATATACGTAAAATTGATGCAAACACATAATTGATTAGATAATAACCTTATAAACTTCATTTTCAATCAACTATTTGTTTCTCGTTAAAATACTGAGTAAGAGATTGAAAAGGGGAGAAGTTCTGTTTTTATTGCATATATCGACGTTTCAGCCGGAATAGAGCGGTTTTACCTGTACATCTTCCATCGGTAATATAAACGGAAAATCAGGAACATTTTAGTAAATTCTAATGAAAACACATTGATTTTTATCATTTGTATTGGAAACAACATTGTCATATGTCTTTTCTTGGATCTAAATAATACGAAACCTCGCTCTATGATTTGAAGTTAAAATCCTCATATATGGTAAAATAGTGACTTTTTCACGTTTTCCATGTAGTTTGATAATACGTAAATATATTCATTTTTTACCAATATTTCGATACTATTTCATGTAGTATCACGATATGTGATTTGGCGTTCAAATCTCAGAATGTCGCATAATATAGCATTTTAAGCAAGTTTTCTTGCATTTTGTTTCGTACGAAAAATCATCGAATTTAGCAATATTTTGACGTTTATCATCCCCTTTTTCTCTATGTGATTTAAACAAAATATCATCGAATTAGGCAATATTTTGCCGTTTTTCCACGTTTTTGTGAATTTTCAGTTTATGGGTATTAATTCACTATATATACGTAAAAATGATGCAAACACATAATTGATTAGATAATAACCTTAAAAACTTCATTTTCAATCAACTATTTGTTTCCCGTTAAAATACTGAGTAAGAGATTGAAAAGGGGAGAAGTTCTGTTTTTATTGCATATATCGACGTTTCAGCCGGAATAGAGCGGTTTTCGTGTACATCTTCCATCATTAATATAAACGGAAAATCAGAAACATTTTAGTTAATTCTAATGAAAACACATTGATTTTTATCATTTGTATTGGAAGCAACATTGTCATATGTCTTTTCTTGGATCTAAATAATACGAAACCTCGCTCTATGATTTGAAGTTAAAATCCTCATATATGGTAAAATAGTGACTTTTTTCACGTTTTCCATGTAGTGTGATTTTACGTAAATATATTCGTTTATACCAATATTTCGATACTACTTCATGTAGTATCACGATATGTGATTTGGCCTTCAAATCTCAGAATGTCGAATAATATAGCATTTTAAGCAAGTTTTCTTGCATTTTGTTTCCGTACGAAAAATCATCGAATTTAGCAATATTTTGACGTTTATCATCCCCTTTTCCTCTATGTGATTTAAACAAAATATCATCGTATTAGGCAATATTTTGCCGTTTTTCCACGTTTTTGTGAATTTTCAGTTTATGGGTATTAATTCACTATATATACGATAAAAATGATGCAAACACATAATTGATTAGATAATAACCTTAAAAACTTCATTTTCAATCAACTATTTGTTTCTCGTTAAAATACTGAGTAAGAGATTGAAAAGGGGAGAAGTTCTGTTTTTATTGCATATATCGACGTTTCAGCCGGAATAGAGCGGTTTTACCTGTACATCTTCCATCGGTAATATAAACGGAAAATCAGGAACATTTTAGTAAATTCTAATGAAAACACATTGATTTTTATCATTTGTATTGGAAACAACATTGTCATATGTCTTTTCTTGGATCTAAATAATACGAAACCTCGCTCTATGATTTGAAGTTAAAATCCTCATATATGGTAAAATAGTGACTTTTTCACGTTTTCTATGTAGTGTGATTTTACGTAAATATATTCGTTTTTACCAATATTTCGATACTACTTCATGTAGTATCACGATATGTGATTTGGTCTTCAAATCTCAGAATGTCGCATAATATAGCATTTTAAGCAAGTTTTCTTCCATTTTGTTTCGTACGAAAAATCATCGAATTTAGCAATATTTTGAAGCTTATCACCCTCTTTTCCTCTATGTGATTTAAAGAAAATGTCATCGAATTAGGCAATATTTTGCCTTTTTCCACGTTTTTGTGAATTTTCAGTTTATGGGTATTAATTCACTATATATACGATAAAAATGATGCAAACACATAATTGATTAGATAATAACCTTAAAAACTTCATTTTCAATCAACTATTTGTTTCCCGTTAAAATACTGAGTAAGAGATTGAAAAGGGGAGAAGTTCTGTTTTTATTGCATATATCGACGTTTCAGCCGGAATAGAGCGGTTTTCGTGTACATCTTCCATCAGTAATATAAACGGAAAATCAGAAACATTTTAGTTAATTCTAATGAAAACACATTGATTTTTATCATTTGTATTGGAAGCAACATTGTCATATGTCTTTTCTTGGATCTAAATAATACGAAACCTCGCTCTATGATTTGAAGTTAAAATCCTCATATATGGTAAAATAGTGACTTTTTTCACGTTTTCCATGTAGTGTGATTTTACGTAAATATATTCGTTTATACCAATATTTCGATACTACTTCATGTAGTATCACGATATGTGATTTGGCCTTCAAATCTCAGAATGTCGAATAATATAGCATTTTAAGCAAGTTTTCTTGCATTTTGTTTCCGTACGAAAAATCATCGAATTTAGCAATATTTTGACGTTTATCATCCCCTTTTCCTCTATGTGATTTAAACAAAATATCATCGTATTAGGCAATATTTTGCCGTTTTTCCACGTTTTTGTGAATTTTCAGTTTATGGGTATTAATTCACTATATATACGATAAAAATGATGCAAACACATAATTGATTAGATAATAACCTTAAAAACTTCATTTTCAATCAACTATTTGTTTCTCGTTAAAATACTGAGTAAGAGATTGAAAAGGGGAGAAGTTCTGTTTTTATTGCATATATCGACGTTTCAGCCGGAATAGAGCGGTTTTCGTGTACATCTTCCATCGGTAATATAAATGGAAAATCAGGAACATTTTAGTAAATTCTAATGAAAACACATTGATTTTTATCATTTGTATTGGAAACAACATTGTCATATGTCTTTTCTTGGATCTAAATAATACGAAACCTCGCTCTATGATTTGAAGTTAAAATCCTCATATATGGTAAAATAGTGACTTTTTCACGTTTTCTATGTAGTGTGATTTTACGTAAATATATTCGTTTTTACCAATATTTCGATACTACTTCATGTAGTATCACGATATGTGATTTGGTCTTCAAATCTCAGAATGTCGCATAATATAGCATTTTAAGCAAGTTTTCTTCCATTTTGTTTCGTACGAAAAATCATCGAATTTAGCAATATTTTGACGCTTATCACCCCCTTTTCCTCTATGTGATTTAAAGAAAATGTCATCGAATTAGGCAATATTTTGCCTTTTTCCACGTTTTTGTGAATTTTCAGTTTATGGGTATTAATTCACTATATATACGATAAAAATGATGCAAACACATAATTGATTAGATAATAACCTTAAAAACTTCATTTTCAATCAACTATTTGTTTCTCGTTAAAATACTGAGTAAGAGATTGAAAAGGGGAGAAGTTCTGTTTTTATTGCATATATCGACGTTTCAGCCGGAATAGAGCGGTTTTCGTGTACATCTTCCATCGGTAATATAAATGGAAAATCAGGAACATTTTAGTTAATTCTAATGAAAACACATTGATTTTTATCATTTGTATTGGAAACAACATTGTCATATGTCTTTTCTTGGATCTAAATAATACGAAACCTCGCTCTATGATTTGAAGTTAAAATCCTCATATATGGTAAAATAGTGACTTTTTTCACGTTTCTATGTAGTGTGATTTTACGTAAATATATTCGTTTTTACCAATATTTCGATACTACTTCATGTAGTATCACGATATGTGATTTGGCCTTCAAATCTCAGAATGTCGCATAATATAGCATTTTAAGCAAGTTTTCTTGCATTTTGTTTCGTACGAAAAATCATCGAATTTAGCAATATTTTGACGCTTATCATCCCCTTTTCTTCTATGTGATTTAAACAAAATATCATCGAATTAGGCAATATTTTGCCGTTTTTCCACGTTTTTGTGAATTTTCAGTTTATGGGTATTAATTCACTATATATACGATAAAAATGATGCAAACACATAATTGATTAGATAATAACCTTAAAAACTTCATTTTCAATCAACTATTTGTTTCCCGTTAAAATACTGAGTAAGAGATTGAAAAGGGGAGAAGTTCTGTTTTTATTGCATATATCGACGTTTCAGCCGGAATAGAGCGGTTTTCGTGTACATCTTCCATCAGTAATATAAACGGAAAATCAGAAACATTTTAGTTAATTCTAATGAAAACACATTGATTTTTATCATTTGTATTGGAAGCAACATTGTCATATGTCTTTTCTTGGATCTAAATAATACGAAACCTCGCTCTATGATTTGAAGTTAAAATCCTCATATATGGTAAAATAGTGACTTTTTTCACGTTTTCCATGTAGTGTGATTTTACGTAAATATATTCGTTTATACCAATATTTCGATACTACTTCATGTAGTATCACGGTATGTGATTTGGCCTTCAAATCTCAGAATGTCGAATAATATAGCATTTTAAGCAAGTTTTCTTGCATTTTGTTTCCGTACGAAAAATCATCGAATTTAGCAATATTTTGACGTTTATCAACCCCTTTTCCTCTATGTGATTTAAACAAAATATCATCGTATTAGGCAATATTTTGCCGTTTTTCCACGTTTTTGTGAATTTTCAGTTTATGGGTATTAATTCACTATATATACGATAAAAATGATGCAAACATAAATTGATTAGATAATAACCTTAAAAACTTCATTTTCAATCAACTATTTGTTTCTCGTTAAAATACTGAGTAAGAGATTGAAAAGGGAGAAGTTCTGTTTTTATTGCATATATCGACGTTTCAGCCGGAATAGAGCGGTTTTACCTGTACATCTTCCATCGGTAATACAAACGGAAAATCAGGAACATTTTAGTAAATTCTAATGAAAACACATTGATTTTTATCATTTGTATTGGAAACAACATTGTCATATGTCTTTTCTTGGATCTAAATAATACGAAACCTCGCTCTATGATTTGAAGTTAAAATCCTCATATATGGTAAAATAGTGACTTTTTCACGTTTTCTATGTAGTGTGATTTTACGTAAATATATTCGTTTTTACCAATATTTCGATACTACTTCATGTAGTATCACGATATGTGATTTGGTCTTCAAATCTCAGAATGTCGCATAATATAGCATTTTAAGCAAGTTTTCTTGCATTTTGTTTCGTACGAAAAATCATCGAATTTAGCAATATTTTGACGCTTATCACCCCCTTTTCCTCTATGTGATTTAAAGAAAATGTCATCGAATTAGGCAATATTTTGCCGTTTTTCCACGTTTTTGTGAATTTTCAGTTTATGGGTATTAATTCACTATATATATGATAAAAATGATGCAAACACATAATTGATTAGATAATAACCTTAAAAACTTCATTTTCAATCAACTATTTGTTTCTCGTTAAAATACTGAGTAAGAGATTGAAAAGGGGAGAAGTTCTGTTTTTATTGCATATATCGACGTTTCAGCCGGAATAGAGCGGTTTTCGTGTACATCTTCCATCGGTAATATAAATGGAAAATCAGGAACATTTTAGTTAATTCTAATGAAAACACATTGATTTTTATCATTTGTTTTGGAAACAACATTGTCATATGTCTTTTCTTGGATCTAAATAATACGAAACCTCGCTCTATGATTTGAAGTTAAAATCCTCATATATGGTAAAATAGTGACTTTTTTCACGTTTCTATGTAGTGTGATTTTACGTAAATATATTCGTTTTTACCAATATTTCGATACTACTTCATGTAGTATCACGATATGTGATTTGGCCTTCAAATCTCAGAATGTCGCATAATATAGCATTTTAAGCAAGTTTTCTTGCATTTTGTTTCGTACGAAAAATCATCGAATTTAGCAATATTTTGACGCTTATCATCCCCTTTTCTTCTATGTGATTTAAACAAAATATCATCGAATTAGGCAATATTTTGCCGTTTTTCCACGTTTTTGTGAATTTTCAGTTTATGGGTATTAATTCACTATATATACGATAAAAATGATGCAAACACATAATTGATTAGATAATAACCTTAAAAACTTCATTTTCAATCAACTATTTGTTTCCCGTTAAAATACTGAGTAAGAGATTGAAAAGGGGAGAAGTTCTGTTTTTATTGCATATATCGACGTTTCAGCCGGAATAGAGCGGTTTTCGTGTACATCTTCCATCAGTAATATAAACGGAAAATCAGAAACATTTTAGTTAATTCTAATGAAAACACATTGATTTTTATCATTTGTATTGGAAGCAACATTGTCATATGTCTTTTCTTGGATCTAAATAATACGAAACCTCGCTCTATGATTTGAAGTTAAAATCCTCATATATGGTAAAATAGTGACTTTTTTTCACGTTTTCCATGTAGTGTGATTTTACGTAAATATATTCGTTTTTACCAATATTTCGATACTACTTTATGTAGTATCACGATATGTGATTTGGCCTTCAAATCTCAGAATGTCGAATAATATAGCATTTTAAGCAAGTTTTCTTGCATTTTGTTTCGTACGAAAAATCATCGAATTTAGCAATATTTTGACGTTTATCATCCCCTTTTCCTCTATGTGATTTAAACAAAATATCATCGTATTTGGCAATATTTAACCGTTTTTCCACGTTTTTGTGAATTTTCAGTTTATGGGTATTAATTCACTATATATACGTAAAAATGATGCAAACACATACTTGATTAGATAATAACTTTAAAAACTTCATTTTCAATCATCTATTTGTTTCTCGCTAAAATACTGAGTAAGAGATTGAAAAGGGGAGAAGTTCTGTTTTTATTGCATATATCGACGTTTCAGCCGGAATAGAGCGGTTTTACCTGTACATCTTCCATCGGTAAAATAAACGGAAAATCAGGAACATTTTAGTAAATTCTAATGAAAACACATTGATTTTTATCATTGTATTGGAAACAACATTGTCATATGTCTTTTCTTGGATCTAAATAATACGAAACCTCGCTCTACGATTTGAAGTTAAAATCCTCATATATGGTAAAATAGTGACTTTTTTCACGTTTTCTATGTAGTGTGATTTTACGTAAATATATTCGTTTTTACCAAATATTTCGATACTACTTCATGTAGTATCACGATATGTGATTTTGGCCTTCAAATCTCAGAATGTCGCATAATATAGCATTTTAAGCAAGTTTTCTTGCATTTTGTTTCGTACGAAAAATCATCGAATTTAGCAATATTTTGACGCTTATCATCCCCTTTTCCTCTATGTGATTTAAACAAAATATCATCGAATTAGGCAATATTTTGCCGTTTTTCCACGTTTTTGTGAATTTTCAGTTTATGGGTATTAATTCACTATATATACGATAAAAATTATGCAAACACATAATTGATTAGATAATAACCTTAAAAACTTCATTTTCAATCAACTATTTTTTTCTCGTTAAAATACTGAGTAAGAGATTGAAAAGGGGAGAAGTTCTGTTTTTATTGCATATATCGACGTTTCAGCCGGAATAGAGCGGTTTTCGTATACATCTTCCATCAGTAATATAAATGGAAAATCAGAAATATTTTAGTTAATTCTAATGAAAACACATTGATTTTTATCATTTGTATTGGAAACAACATTGTCATATGTCTTTTTTTGGATCTAAATAATACGAAACCTCGCTCTATGATTTGAAGTTAAAATCCTCATATATGGTAAAATAGTGACTTTTTTCACGTTTTCCATGTAGTGTGATTTTACGTAAATATATTCGTTTTTACCAATATTTCGATACTACTTTATGTAGTATCACGATATGTGATTTGGCCTTCAAATCTCAGAATGTCGAATAATATAGCATTTTAAGCAAGTTTTCTTGCATTTTGTTTCGTACGAAAAATCATCGAATTTAGCAATATTTTGACGCTTATCATCCCCTTTTCGTCTATGTGATTTAAACAAAATATCATCGTATTTGGCAATATTTAACCGTTTTTCCACGTTTTTGTGAATTTTCAGTTTATGAGTATTAATTCACTATATATACGTAAAAATGATGCAAACACATAATTGATTAGATAATAACTTTAAAAACTTCATTTTCAATCATCTATTTGTTTCTCGCTAAAATACTGAGTAAGAGATTGAAAAGGGGAGAAGTTCTGTTTTTATTGCATATATCGACGTTTCAGCCGGAATAGAGCGGTTTTACCTGTACATCTTCCATCGGTAATATAAACGGAAAATCAGGAACATTTTAGTAAATTCTAATGAAAACACATTGATTTTTATCATTTGTATTGGAAACAACATTGTCATATGTCTTTTCTTGGATCTAAATAATACGAAACCTCGCTCATGATTTGAAGTTAAAATCCTCATATATGGTAAAATAGTGACTTTTTTCACGTTTTCCATGTAGTGTGATTTTACGTAAATATATTCGTTTATACCAATATTTCGATACTACTTCATGTAGTATCACGATATGTGATTTGGCCTTCAAATCTCAGAATGTCGAATAATATAGCATTTTAAGCAAGTTTTCTTGCATTTTGTTTCCGTACGAAAAATCATCGAATTTAGCAATATTTTGACGTTTATCAACCCCTTTTCCTCTATGTGATTTAAACAAAATATCATCGTATTAGGCAATATTTTGCCGTTTTTCCACGTTTTTGTGAATTTTCAGTTTATGGGTATTAATTCACTATATATACGATAAAAATGATGCAAACATAAATTGATTAGATAATAACCTTAAAAACTTCATTTTCAATCAACTATTTGTTTCTCGTTAAAATACTGAGTAAGAGATTGAAAAGGGAGAAGTTCTGTTTTTATTGCATATATCGACGTTTCAGCCGGAATAGAGCGGTTTTACCTGTACATCTTCCATCGGTAATATAAACGGAAAATCAGGAACATTTTAGTAAATTCTAATGAAAACACATTGATTTTTATCATTTGTATTGGAAACAACATTGTCATATGTCTTTTCTTGGATCTAAATAATACGAAACCTCGCTCTATGATTTGAAGTTAAAATCCTCATATATGGTAAAATAGTGACTTTTTCACGTTTTCTATGTAGTGTGATTTTACGTAAATATATTCGTTTTTACCAATATTTCGATACTACTTCATGTAGTATCACGATATGTGATTTGGTCTTCAAATCTCAGAATGTCGCATAATATAGCATTTTAAGCAAGTTTTCTTGCATTTTGTTTCGTACGAGAAATCATCGAATTTAGCAATATTTTTACGCTTATCACCCCCTTTTCCTCTATGTGATTTAAAGAAAATGTCATCGAATTAGGCAATATTTTGCCGTTTTTCCACGTTTTTGTGAATTTTCAGTTTATGGGTATTAATTCACTATATATACGATAAAAATGATGCAAACACATAATTGATTAGATAATAACCTTAAAAACTTCATTTTCAATCAACTATTTGTTTCTCGTTAAAATACTGAGTAAGAGATTGAAAAGGGGAGAAGTTCTGTTTTTATTGCATATATCGACGTTTCAGCCGGAATAGAGCGGTTTTCGTGTACATCTTCCATCGGTAATATAAATGGAAAATCAGGAACATTTTAGTTAATTCTAATGAAAACACATTGATTTTTATCATTTGTTTTGGAAACAACATTGTCATATGTCTTTTCTTGGATCTAAATAATACGAAACCTCGCTCTATGATTTGAAGTTAAAATCCTCATATATGGTAAAATAGTGACTTTTTTCACGTTTCTATGTAGTGTGATTTTACGTAAATATATTCGTTTTTACCAATATTTCGATACTACTTCATGTAGTATCACGATATGTGATTTGGCCTTCAAATCTCAGAATGTCGCATAATATAGCATTTTAAGCAAGTTTTCTTGCATTTTGTTTCGTACGAAAAATCATCGAATTTAGCAATATTTTGACGCTTATCATCCCCTTTTCTTCTATGTGATTTAAACAAAATATCATCGAATTAGGCAATATTTTGCCGTTTTTCCACGTTTTTGTGAATTTTCAGTTTATGGGTATTAATTCACTATATATACGATAAAAATGATGCAAACACATAATTGATTAGATAATAACCTTAAAAACTTCATTTTCAATCAACTATTTGTTTCCCGTTAAAATACTGAGTAAGAGATTGAAAAGGGGAGAAGTTCTGTTTTTATTGCATATATCGACGTTTCAGCCGGAATAGAGCGGTTTTCGTGTACATCTTCCATCAGTAATATAAACGGAAAATCAGAAACATTTTAGTTAATTCTAATGAAAACACATTGATTTTTATCATTTGTATTGGAAGCAACATTGTCATATGTCTTTTCTTGGATCTAAATAATACGAAACCTCGCTCTATGATTTGAAGTTAAAATCCTCATATATGGTAAAATAGTGACTTTTTTTCACGTTTTCCATGTAGTGTGATTTTACGTAAATATATTCGTTTTTACCAATATTTCGATACTACTTCATGTAGTATCACGATATGTGATTTGGCCTTCAAATCTGAGAATGTCGAATAATATAGCATTTTAAGCAAGTTTTCTTGCATTTTGTTTCGTACGAAAAATCATCGAATTTAGCAATATTTTGACGTTTATCATCCCCTTTTCCTCTATGTGATTTAAACAAAATATCATCGTATTTGGCAATATTTAACCGTTTTTCCACGTTTTTGTGAATTTTCAGTTTATGGGTATTAATTCACTATATATACGTAAAAATGATGCAAACACATACTTGATTAGATAATAACTTTAAAAACTTCATTTTCAATCATCTATTTGTTTCTCGCTAAAATACTGAGTAAGAGATTGAAAAGGGGAGAAGTTCTGTTTTTATTGCATATATCGACGTTTCAGCCGGAATAGAGCGGTTTTACCTGTACATCTTCCATCGGTAATATAAACGGAAAATCAGGAACATTTTAGTAAATTCTAATGAAAACACATTGATTTTTATCATTGTATTGGAAACAACATTGTCATATGTCTTTTCTTGGATCTAAATAATACGAAACCTCGCTCTACGATTTGAAGTTAAAATCCTCATATATGGTAAAATAGTGACTTTTTTCACGTTTTCTATGTAGTGTGATTTTACGTAAATATATTCGTTTTTACCAATATTTCGATACTACTTCATGTAGTATCACGATATGTGATTTGGCCTTCAAATCTCAGAATGTCGCATAATATAGCATTTTAAGCAAGTTTTCTTGCATTTTGTTTCGTACGAAAAATCATCGAATTTAGCAATATTTTGACGCTTATCATCCCCTTTTCCTCTATGTGATTTAAACAAAATATCATCGAATTAGGCAATATTTTGACCGTTTTTCCACGTTTTTGTGAATTTTCAGTTTATGGGTATTAATTCACTATATATACGATAAAAATTATGCAAACACATAATTGATTAGATAATAACCTTAAAAACTTCATTTTCAATCAACTATTTTTTTCTCGTTAAAATACTGAGTAAGAGATTGAAAAGGGGAGAAGTTCTGTTTTTATTGCATATATCGACGTTTCAGCCGGAATAGAGCGGTTTTCGTATACATCTTCCATCAGTAATATAAATGGAAAATCAGGAACTATTTTAGTTAATTCTAATGAAAACACATTGATTTTTATCATTTGTATTGGAAACAACATTGTCATATGTCTTTTCTTGGATCTAAATAATACGAAACCTCGCTCTATGATTTGAAGTTAAAATCCTCATATATGGTAAAATAGTGACTTTTTTCACGTTTTCCATGTAGTGTGATTTTACGTAAATATATTCGTTTTTACCAATATTTCGATACTACTTCATGTAGTATCACGATATGTGATTTGGCCTTCAAATCTCAGAATGTCGAATAATATAGCATTTTAAGCAAGTTTTCTTGCATTTTGTTTCGTACGAAAAATCATCGAATTTAGCAATATTTTGACGCTTATCATCCCCTTTTCGTCTATGTGATTTAAACAAAATATCATCGTATTTAGGCAATATTTTAACCGTTTTTCCACGTTTTTGTGAATTTTCAGTTTATGAGTATTAATTCACTATATATACGATAAAAATGATGCAAACACATAATTGATTAGATAATAACCTTTAAAAACTTCATTTTCAATCAATCTATTTGTTTCTCGCTTAAAATACTGAGTAAGAGATTGAAAAGGGGAGAAGTTCTGTTTTTATTGCATATATCGACGTTTCAGCCGGAATAGAGCGGTTTTACCTGTACATCTTCCATCGGTAATATAAACGGAAAATCAGGAACATTTTAGTAAATTCTAATGAAAACACATTGATTTTTATCATTTGTATTGGAAACAACATTGTCATATGTCTTTTCTTGGATCTAAATAATACGAAACCTCGCTCTATGATTTGAAGTTAAAATCCTCATATATGGTAAAATAGTGACTTTTTTCACGTTTTCCATGTAGTGTGATTATACGTAAATATATTCAGTTTTACCAATATTTCGATACTACTTCATGTAGTATCACGATATGTGATTTGGCCTTCAAATCTCAGAATGTCGCATAATATAGCATTTTAAGCAAGTTTTCTTGCATTTTGTTTCGTACGAAAAATCATCGAATTTAGCAATATTTTGACGCTTATCACCCCCTTTTCCTCTATGTGATTTAAAGAAAATGTCATCGAATTAGGCAATATTTTGCCGTTTTTCCACGTTTTTGTGAATTTTCAGTTTATGGGTATTAATTCACTATATATACGATAAAAATGATGCAAACACATAATTGATTAGATAATAACCTTAAAAACTTCATTTTCAATCAACTATTTGTTTCTCGTTAAAATACTGAGTAAGAGATTGAAAAGGGGAGAAGTTCTGTTTTTATTGCATATATCGACGTTTCAGCCGGAATAGAGCGGTTTTCGTGTACATCTTCCATCGGTAATATAAATGGAAAATCAGGAACATTTTAGTTAATTCTAATGAAAACACATTGATTTTTATCATTTGTTTTGGAAACAACATTGTCATATGTCTTTTCTTGGATCTAAATAATACGAAACCTCGCTCTGATTTGAAGTTAAAATCCTCATATATGGTAAAATAGTGACTTTTTTCACGTTTCTATGTAGTGTGATTTTACGTAAATATATTCGTTTTTACCAATATTTCGATACTACTTCATGTAGTATCACGATATGTGATTTGGCCTTCAAATCTCAGAATGTCGCATAATATAGCATTTTAAGCAAGTTTTCTTGCATTTTGTTTCGTACGAAAAATCATCGAATTTAGCAATATTTTGACGCTTATCATCCCCTTTTCTTCTATGTGATTTAAACAAAATATCATCGAATTAGGCAATATTTTGCCGTTTTTCCACGTTTTTGTGAATTTTCAGTTTATAGGTATTAATTCACTATATATACGATAAAACTGATGCAAACACATAATTGATTAGATAATAACCTTAAAAACTTCATTTTCAATCAACTATTTGTTTCTCGTTAAAATACTGAGTAAGAGATTGAAAAGGGGAGAAGTTTTGTTTTTATTGCATATATCGACGTTTCAGCCGGAATAGAGCGGTTTTCGTGTACATCTTCCATCAGTAAAATCAAAGGAAAATCAGAAACATTTTAGTTAATTCTAATGAAAACACATTGATTTTTATCATTTGTATTGGAAACAACATTGTCATATGTCTTTTCTTGGATCTAAATAATATGAAACCTCGCTCTATGATTTGAAGTTAAAATCCTCATATATGGTAAAATAGTGACTTTTTCACGTTTTCTATGTAGTGTGATTTTACGTAAATATATTCGTTTTTACCAATATTTCGATACTACTTCATGTAGTATCACGATATGTGATTTGGTCTTCAAATCTCAGAATGTCGCATAATATAGCATTTTAAGCAAGTTTTCTTGCATTTTGTTTCGTACGAAAAATCATCGAATTTAGCAATATTTTGACGCTTATCACCCCCTTTTCCTCTATGTGATTTAAAGAAAATGTCATCGAATTAGGCAATATTTTGCCGTTTTTCCACGTTTTTGTGAATTTTCAGTTTATGGGTATTAATTCACTATATATACGATAAAAATGATGCAAACACATAATTGATTAGATAATAACCTTAAAAACTTCATTTTCAATCAACTATTTGTTTCTCGTTAAAATACTGAGTAAGAGATTGAAAAGGGGAGAAGTTCTGTTTTTATTGCATATATCGACGTTTCAGCCGGAATAGAGCGGTTTTCGTGTACATCTTCCATCGGTAATATAAATGGAAAATCAGGAACATTTTAGTTAATTCTAATGAAAACACATTGATTTTTATCATTTGTTTTGGAAACAACATTGTCATATGTCTTTTCTTGGATCTAAATAATACGAAACCTCGCTCTATGATTTGAAGTTAAAATCCTCATATATGGTAAAATAGTGACTTTTTTCACGTTTCTATGTAGTGTGATTTTACGTAAATATATTCGTTTTTACCAATATTTCGATACTACTTCATGTAGTATCACGATATGTGATTTGGCCTTCAAATCTCAGAATGTCGCATAATATAGCATTTTAAGCAAGTTTTCTTGCATTTTGTTTCGTACGAAAAATCATCGAATTTAGCAATATTTTGACGCTTATCATCCCCTTTTCTTCTATGTGATTTAAACAAAATATCATCGAATTAGGCAATATTTTGCCGTTTTTCCACGTTTTTGTGAATTTTCAGTTTATGGGTATTAATTCACTATATATACGATAAAAATGATGCAAACACATAATTGATTAGATAATAACCTTAAAAACTTCATTTTCAATCAACTATTTGTTTCCCGTTAAAATACTGAGTAAGAGATTGAAAAGGGGAGAAGTTCTGTTTTTATTGCATATATCGACGTTTCAGCCGGAATAGAGCGGTTTTACCTGTACATCTTCCATCGGTAATATAAACGGAAAATCAGGAACATTTTAGTAAATTCTAATGAAAACACATTGATTTTTATCATTGTATTGGAAACAACATTGTCATATGTCTTTTCTTGGATCTAAATAATACGAAACCTCGCTCTACGATTTGAAGTTAAAATCCTCATATATGGTAAAATAGTGACTTTTTTCACGTTTTCTATGTAGTGTGATTTTACGTAAATATATTCGTTTTTACCAAATATTTCGATACTACTTCATGTAGTATCACGATATGTGATTTTGGCCTTCAAATCTCAGAATGTCGCATAATATAGCATTTTAAGCAAGTTTTCTTGCATTTTGTTTCGTACGAAAAATCATCGAATTTAGCAATATTTTGACGCTTATCATCCCCTTTTCCTCTATGTGATTTAAACAAAATATCATCGAATTAGGCAATATTTTGCCGTTTTTCCACGTTTTTGTGAATTTTCAGTTTATGGGTATTAATTCACTATATATACGATAAAAATTATGCAAACACATAATTGATTAGATAATAACCTTAAAAACTTCATTTTCAATCAACTATTTTTTTCTCGTTAAAATACTGAGTAAGAGATTGAAAAGGGGAGAAGTTCTGTTTTTATTGCATATATCGACGTTTCAGCCGGAATAGAGCGGTTTTCGTATACATCTTCCATCAGTAATATAAATGGAAAATCAGAAATATTTTAGTTAATTCTAATGAAAACACATTGATTTTTATCATTTGTATTGGAAACAACATTGTCATATGTCTTTTTTTGGATCTAAATAATACGAAACCTCGCTCTATGATTTGAAGTTAAAATCCTCATATATGGTAAAATAGTGACTTTTTTCACGTTTTCCATGTAGTGTGATTTTACGTAAATATATTCGTTTTTACCAATATTTCGATACTACTTCATGTAGTATCACGATATGTGATTTGGCCTTCAAATCTCAGAATGTCGAATAATATAGCATTTTAAGCAAGTTTTCTTGCATTTTGTTTCGTACGAAAAATCATCGAATTTAGCAATATTTGACGCTTATCATCCCCTTTTCGTCTATGTGATTTAAACAAAATATCATCGTATTTGGCAATATTTAACCGTTTTTCCACGTTTTTGTGAATTTTCAGTTTATGAGTATTAATTCACTATATATACGTAAAAATGATGCAAACACATAATTGATTAGATAATAACTTTAAAAACTTCATTTTCAATCATCTATTTGTTTCTCGCTAAAATACTGAGTAAGAGATTGAAAAGGGGAGAAGTTCTGTTTTTATTGCATATATCGACGTTTCAGCCGGAATAGAGCGGTTTTACCTGTACATCTTCCATCGGTAATATAAACGGAAAATCAGGAACATTTTAGTAAATTCTAATGAAAACACATTGATTTTTATCATTTGTATTGGAAACAACATTGTCATATGTCTTTTCTTGGATCTAAATAATACGAAACCTCGCTCATGATTTGAAGTTAAAATCCTCATATATGGTAAAATAGTGACTTTTTTCACGTTTTCCATGTAGTGTGATTTTACGTAAATATATTCGTTTATACCAATATTTCGATACTACTTCATGTAGTATCACGATATGTGATTTGGCCTTCAAATCTCAGAATGTCGAATAATATAGCATTTTAAGCAAGTTTTCTTGCATTTTGTTTCCGTACGAAAAATCATCGAATTTAGCAATATTTTGACGTTTATCAACCCCTTTTCCTCTATGTGATTTAAACAAAATATCATCGTATTAGGCAATATTTTGCCGTTTTTCCACGTTTTTGTGAATTTTCAGTTTATGGGTATTAATTCACTATATATACGATAAAAATGATGCAAACATAAATTGATTAGATAATAACCTTAAAAACTTCATTTTCAATCAACTATTTGTTTCTCGTTAAAATACTGAGTAAGAGATTGAAAAGGGAGAAGTTCTGTTTTTATTGCATATATCGACGTTTCAGCCGGAATAGAGCGGTTTTACCTGTACATCTTCCATCGGTAATATAAACGGAAAATCAGGAACATTTTAGTAAATTCTAATGAAAACACATTGATTTTTATCATTTGTATTGGAAACAACATTGTCATATGTCTTTTCTTGGATCTAAATAATACGAAACCTCGCTCTATGATTTGAAGTTAAAATCCTCATATATGGTAAAATAGTGACTTTTTCACGTTTTCTATGTAGTGTGATTTTACGTAAATATATTCGTTTTTACCAATATTTCGATACTACTTCATGTAGTATCACGATATGTGATTTGGTCTTCAAATCTCAGAATGTCGCGTAATATAGCATTTTAAGCAAGTTTTCTTGCATTTTGTTTCGTACGAAAAATCATCGAATTTAGCAATATTTTGACGCTTATCACCCCCTTTTCCTCTATGTGATTTAAAGAAAATGTCATCGAATTAGGCAATATTTTGCCGTTTTTCCACGTTTTTGTGAATTTTCAGTTTATGGGTATTAATTCACTATATATACGATAAAAATGATGCAAACACATAATTGATTAGATAATAACCTTAAAAACTTCATTTTCAATCAACTATTTGTTTCTCGTTAAAATACTGAGTAAGAGATTGAAAAGGGGAGAAGTTCTGTTTTTATTGCATATATCGACGTTTCAGCCGGAATAGAGCGGTTTTCGTGTACATCTTCCATCGGTAATATAAATGGAAAATCAGGAACATTTTAGTTAATTCTAATGAAAACACATTGATTTTTATCATTTGTTTTGGAAACAACATTGTCATATGTCTTTTCTTGGATCTAAATAATACGAAACCTCGCTCTATGATTTGAAGTTAAAATCCTCATATATGGTAAAATAGTGACTTTTTTCACGTTTCTATGTAGTGTGATTTTACGTAAATATATTCGTTTTTACCAATATTTCGATACTACTTCATGTAGTATCACGATATGTGATTTGGCCTTCAAATCTCAGAATGTCGCATAATATAGCATTTTAAGCAAGTTTTCTTGCATTTTGTTTCGTACGAAAAATCATCGAATTTAGCAATATTTTGACGCTTATCATCCCCTTTTCTTCTATGTGATTTAAACAAAATATCATCGAATTAGGCAATATTTTGCCGTTTTTCCACGTTTTTGTGAATTTTCAGTTTATGGGTATTAATTCACTATATATACGATAAAAATGATGCAAACACATAATTGATTAGATAATAACCTTAAAAACTTCATTTTCAATCAACTATTTGTTTCCCGTTAAAATACTGAGTAAGAGATTGAAAAGGGGAGAAGTTCTGTTTTTATTGCATATATCGACGTTTCAGCCGGAATAGAGCGGTTTTACCTGTACATCTTCCATCGGTAATATAAACGGAAAATCAGGAACATTTTAGTAAATTCTAATGAAAACACATTGATTTTTATCATTGTATTGGAAACAACATTGTCATATGTCTTTTCTTGGATCTAAATAATACGAAACCTCGCTCTACGATTTGAAGTTAAAATCCTCATATATGGTAAAATAGTGACTTTTTTCACGTTTTCTATGTAGTGTGATTTTACGTAAATATATTCGTTTTTACCAAATATTTCGATACTACTTCATGTAGTATCACGATATGTGATTTTGGCCTTCAAATCTCAGAATGTCGCATAATATAGCATTTTAAGCAAGTTTTCTTGCATTTTGTTTCGTACGAAAAATCATCGAATTTAGCAATATTTTGACGCTTATCATCCCCTTTTCCTCTATGTGATTTAAACAAAATATCATCGAATTAGGCAATATTTTGCCGTTTTTCCACGTTTTTGTGAATTTTCAGTTTATGGGTATTAATTCACTATATATACGATAAAAATTATGCAAACACATAATTGATTAGATAATAACCTTAAAAACTTCATTTTCAATCAACTATTTTTTTCTCGTTAAAATACTGAGTAAGAGATTGAAAAGGGGAGAAGTTCTGTTTTTATTGCATATATCGACGTTTCAGCCGGAATAGAGCGGTTTTCGTATACATCTTCCATCAGTAATATAAATGGAAAATCAGAAATATTTTAGTTAATTCTAATGAAAACACATTGATTTTTATCATTTGTATTGGAAACAACATTGTCATATGTCTTTTTTTGGATCTAAATAATACGAAACCTCGCTCTATGATTTGAAGTTAAAATCCTCATATATGGTAAAATAGTGACTTTTTTCACGTTTTCCATGTAGTGTGATTTTACGTAAATATATTCGTTTTTACCAATATTTCGATACTACTTCATGTAGTATCACGATATGTGATTTGGCCTTCAAATCTCAGAATGTCGAATAATATAGCATTTTAAGCAAGTTTTCTTGCATTTTGTTTCGTACGAAAAATCATCGAATTTAGCAATATTTTGACGCTTATCATCCCCTTTTCGTCTATGTGATTTAAACAAAATATCATCGTATTTGGCAATATTTAACCGTTTTTCCACGTTTTTGTGAATTTTCAGTTTATGAGTATTAATTCACTATATATACGTAAAAATGATGCAAACACATAATTGATTAGATAATAACTTTAAAAACTTCATTTTCAATCATCTATTTGTTTCTCGCTAAAATACTGAGTAAGAGATTGAAAAGGGGAGAAGTTCTGTTTTTATTGCATATATCGACGTTTCAGCCGGAATAGAGCGGTTTTACCTGTACATCTTCCATCGGTAATATAAACGGAAAATCAGGAACATTTTAGTAAATTCTAATGAAAACACATTGATTTTTATCATTTGTATTGGAAACAACATTGTCATATGTCTTTTCTTGGATCTAAATAATACGAAACCTCGCTCATGATTTGAAGTTAAAATCCTCATATATGGTAAAATAGTGACTTTTTTCACGTTTTCCATGTAGTGTGATTTTACGTAAATATATTCGTTTATACCAATATTTCGATACTACTTCATGTAGTATCACGATATGTGATTTGGCCTTCAAATCTCAGAATGTCGAATAATATAGCATTTTAAGCAAGTTTTCTTGCATTTTGTTTCCGTACGAAAAATCATCGAATTTAGCAATATTTTGACGTTTATCAACCCCTTTTCCTCTATGTGATTTAAACAAAATATCATCGTATTAGGCAATATTTTGCCGTTTTTCCACGTTTTTGTGAATTTTCAGTTTATGGGTATTAATTCACTATATATACGATAAAAATGATGCAAACATAAATTGATTAGATAATAACCTTAAAAACTTCATTTTCAATCAACTATTTGTTTCTCGTTAAAATACTGAGTAAGAGATTGAAAAGGGAGAAGTTCTGTTTTTATTGCATATATCGACGTTTCAGCCGGAATAGAGCGGTTTTACCTGTACATCTTCCATCGGTAATATAAACGGAAAATCAGGAACATTTTAGTAAATTCTAATGAAAACACATTGATTTTTATCATTTGTATTGGAAACAACATTGTCATATGTCTTTTCTTGGATCTAAATAATACGAAACCTCGCTCTATGATTTGAAGTTAAAATCCTCATATATGGTAAAATAGTGACTTTTTCACGTTTTCTATGTAGTGTGATTTTACGTAAATATATTCGTTTTTACCAATATTTCGATACTACTTCATGTAGTATCACGATATGTGATTTGGTCTTCAAATCTCAGAATGTCGCGTAATATAGCATTTTAAGCAAGTTTTCTTGCATTTTGTTTCGTACGAAAAATCATCGAATTTAGCAATATTTTGACGCTTATCACCCCCTTTTCCTCTATGTGATTTAAAGAAAATGTCATCGAATTAGGCAATATTTTGCCGTTTTTCCACGTTTTTGTGAATTTTCAGTTTATGGGTATTAATTCACTATATATACGATAAAAATCATGCAAACACATAATTGATTAGATAATAACCTTAAAAACTTCATTTTCAATCAACTATTTGTTTCTCGTTAAAATACTGAGTAAGAGATTGAAAAGGGGAGAAGTTCTGTTTTTATTGCATATATCGACGTTTCAGCCGGAATAGAGCGGTTTTCGTGTACATCTTCCATCGGTAATATAAATGGAAAATCAGGAACATTTTAGTTAATTCTAATGAAAACACATTGATTTTTATCATTTGTTTTGGAAACAACATTGTCATATGTCTTTTCTTGGATCTAAATAATACGAAACCTCGCTCTATGATTTGAAGTTAAAATCCTCATATATGGTAAAATAGTGACTTTTTTCACGTTTCTATGTAGTGTGATTTTACGTAAATATATTCGTTTTTACCAATATTTCGATACTACTTCATGTAGTATCACGATATGTGATTTGGCCTTCAAATCTCAGAATGTCGCATAATATAGCATTTTAAGCAAGTTTTCTTGCATTTTGTTTCGTACGAAAAATCATCGAATTTAGCAATATTTTGACGCTTATCATCCCCTTTTCTTCTATGTGATTTAAACAAAATATCATCGAATTAGGCAATATTTTGCCGTTTTTCCACGTTTTTGTGAATTTTCAGTTTATGGGTATTAATTCACTATATATACGATAAAAATGATGCAAACACATAATTGATTAGATAATAACCTTAAAAACTTCATTTTCAATCAACTATTTGTTTCCCGTTAAAATACTGAGTAAGAGATTGAAAAGGGGAGAAGTTCTGTTTTTATTGCATATATCGACGTTTCAGCCGGAATAGAGCGGTTTTCGTGTACATCTTCCATCAGTAATATAAACGGAAAATCAGAAACATTTTAGTTAATTCTAATGAAAACACATTGATTTTTATCATTTGTATTGGAAGCAACATTGTCATATGTCTTTTCTTGGATCTAAATAATACGAAACCTCGCTCTATGATTTGAAGTTAAAATCCTCATATATGGTAAAATAGTGACTTTTTTTCACGTTTTCCATGTAGTGTGATTTTACGTAAATATATTCGTTTTTACCAATATTTCGATACTACTTCATGTAGTATCACGATATGTGATTTGGCCTTCAAATCTCAGAATGTCGAATAATATAGCATTTTAAGCAAGTTTTCTTGCATTTTGTTTCGTACGAAAAATCATCGAATTTAGCAATATTTTGACGTTTATCATCCCCTTTTCCTCTATGTGATTTAAACAAAATATCATCGTATTTGGCAATATTTAACCGTTTTTCCACGTTTTTGTGAATTTTCAGTTTATGGGTATTAATTCACTATATATACGTAAAAATGATGCAAACACATACTTGATTAGATAATAACTTTAAAAACTTCATTTTCAATCATCTATTTGTTTCTCGCTAAAATACTGAGTAAGAGATTGAAAAGGGGAGAAGTTCTGTTTTTATTGCATATATCGACGTTTCAGCCGGAATAGAGCGGTTTTCGTATACATCTTCCATCAGTAATATAAATGGAAAATCAGAAATATTTTAGTTAATTCTAATGAAAACACATTGATTTTTATCATTTGTATTGGAAACAACATTGTCATATGTCTTTTTTTGGATCTAAATAATACGAAACCTCGCTCTATGATTTGAAGTTAAAATCCTCATATATGGTAAAATAGTGACTTTTTTCACGTTTTCCATGTAGTGTGATTTTACGTAAATATATTCGTTTTTACCAATATTTCGATACTACTTCATGTAGTATCACGATATGTGATTTGGCCTTCAAATCTCAGAATGTCGAATAATATAGCATTTTAAGCAAGTTTTCTTGCATTTTGTTTCGTACGAAAAATCATCGAATTTAGCAATATTTTGACGCTTATCATCCCCTTTTCGTCTATGTGATTTAAACAAAATATCATCGTATTTGGCAATATTTAACCGTTTTTCCACGTTTTTGTGAATTTTCAGTTTATGAGTATTAATTCACTATATATACGTAAAAATGATGCAAACACATAATTGATTAGATAATAACTTTAAAAACTTCATTTTCAATCATCTATTTGTTTCTCGCTAAAATACTGAGTAAGAGATTGAAAAGGGGAGAAGTTCTGTTTTTATTGCATATATCGACGTTTCAGCCGGAATAGAGCGGTTTTACCTGTACATCTTCCATCGGTAATATAAACGGAAAATCAGGAACATTTTAGTAAATTCTAATGAAAACACATTGATTTTTATCATTTGTATTGGAAACAACATTGTCATATGTCTTTTCTTGGATCTAAATAATACGAAACCTCGCTCATGATTTGAAGTTAAAATCCTCATATATGGTAAAATAGTGACTTTTTTCACGTTTTCCATGTAGTGTGATTTTACGTAAATATATTCGTTTATACCAATATTTCGATACTACTTCATGTAGTATCACGATATGTGATTTGGCCTTCAAATCTCAGAATGTCGAATAATATAGCATTTTAAGCAAGTTTTCTTGCATTTTGTTTCCGTACGAAAAATCATCGAATTTAGCAATATTTTGACGTTTATCAACCCCTTTTCCTCTATGTGATTTAAACAAAATATCATCGTATTAGGCAATATTTTGCCGTTTTTCCACGTTTTTGTGAATTTTCAGTTTATGGGTATTAATTCACTATATATACGATAAAAATGATGCAAACATAAATTGATTAGATAATAACCTTAAAAACTTCATTTTCAATCAACTATTTGTTTCTCGTTAAAATACTGAGTAAGAGATTGAAAAGGGAGAAGTTCTGTTTTTATTGCATATATCGACGTTTCAGCCGGAATAGAGCGGTTTTACCTGTACATCTTCCATCGGTAATATAAACGGAAAATCAGGAACATTTTAGTAAATTCTAATGAAAACACATTGATTTTTATCATTTGTATTGGAAACAACATTGTCATATGTCTTTTCTTGGATCTAAATAATACGAAACCTCGCTCTATGATTTGAAGTTAAAATCCTCATATATGGTAAAATAGTGACTTTTTCACGTTTTCTATGTAGTGTGATTTTACGTAAATATATTCGTTTTTACCAATATTTCGATACTACTTCATGTAGTATCACGATATGTGATTTGGTCTTCAAATCTCAGAATGTCGCATAATATAGCATTTTAAGCAAGTTTTCTTGCATTTTGTTTCGTACGAAAAATCATCGAATTTAGCAATATTTTGACGTTTATCACCCCCTTTTCCTCTATGTGATTTAAAGAAAATGTCATCGAATTAGGCAATATTTTGCCGTTTTTCCACGTTTTTGTGAATTTTCAGTTTATGGGTATTAATTCACTATATATACGATAAAAATGATGCAAACACATAATTGATTAGATAATAACCTTAAAAACTTCATTTTCAATCAACTATTTGTTTCTCGTTAAAATACTGAGTAAGAGATTGAAAAGGGGAGAAGTTCTGTTTTTATTGCATATATCGACGTTTCAGCCGGAATAGAGCGGTTTTCGTGTACATCTTCCATCGGTAATATAAATGGAAAATCAGGAACATTTTAGTTAATTCTAATGAAAACACATTGATTTTTATCATTTGTTTTGGAAACAACATTGTCATATGTCTTTTCTTGGATCTAAATAATACGAAACCTCGCTCTGATTTGAAGTTAAAATCCTCATATATGGTAAAATAGTGACTTTTTTCACGTTTCTATGTAGTGTGATTTTACGTAAATATATTCGTTTTTACCAATATTTCGATACTACTTCATGTAGTATCACGATATGTGATTTGGCCTTCAAATCTCAGAATGTCGCATAATATAGCATTTTAAGCAAGTTTTCTTGCATTTTGTTTCGTACGAAAAATCATCGAATTTAGCAATATTTTGACGCTTATCATCCCCTTTTCTTCTATGTGATTTAAACAAAATATCATCGAATTAGGCAATATTTTGCCGTTTTTCCACGTTTTTGTGAATTTTCAGTTTATGGGTATTAATTCACTATATATACGATAAAAATGATGCAAACACATAATTGATTAGATAATAACCTTAAAAACTTCATTTTCAATCAACTATTTGTTTCCCGTTAAAATACTGAGTAAGAGATTGAAAAGGGGAGAAGTTCTGTTTTTATTGCATATATCGACGTTTCAGCCGGAATAGAGCGGTTTTCGTGTACATCTTCCATCAGTAATATAAACGGAAAATCAGAAACATTTTAGTTAATTCTAATGAAAACACATTGATTTTTATCATTTGTATTGGAAGCAACATTGTCATATGTCTTTTCTTGGATCTAAATAATACGAAACCTCGCTCTATGATTTGAAGTTAAAATCCTCATATATGGTAAAATAGTGACTTTTTTTCACGTTTTCCATGTAGTGTGATTTTACGTAAATATATTCGTTTTTACCAATATTTCGATACTACTTCATGTAGTATCACGATATGTGATTTGGCCTTCAAATCTCAGAATGTCGAATAATATAGCATTTTAAGCAAGTTTTCTTGCATTTTGTTTCGTACGAAAAATCATCGAATTTAGCAATATTTTGACGTTTATCATCCCCTTTTCCTCTATGTGATTTAAACAAAATATCATCGTATTTGGCAATATTTAACCGTTTTTCCACGTTTTTGTGAATTTTCAGTTTAAGGGTATTAATTCACTATATATACGTAAAAATGATGCAAACACATACTTGATTAGATAATAACTTTAAAAACTTCATTTTCAATCATCTATTTGTTTCTCGCTAAAATACTGAGTAAGAGATTGAAAAGGGGAGAAGTTCTGTTTTTATTGCATATATCGACGTTTCAGCCGGAATAGAGCGGTTTTACCTGTACATCTTCCATCGGTAATATAAACGGAAAATCAGGAACATTTTAGTAAATTCTAATGAAAACACATTGATTTTTATCATTGTATTGGAAACAACATTGTCATATGTCTTTTCTTGGATCTAAATAATACGAAACCTCGCTCTACGATTTGAAGTTAAAATCCTCATATATGGTAAAATAGTGACTTTTTTCACGTTTTCTATGTAGTGTGATTTTACGTAAATATATTCGTTTTTACCAAATATTTCGATACTACTTCATGTAGTATCACGATATGTGATTTGGCCTTCAAATCTCAGAATGTCGCATAATATAGCATTTTAAGGAAGTTTTCTTGCATTTTGTTTCGTACGAAAAATCATCGAATTTAGCAATATTTTGACGCTTATCATTCCCTTTTCCTCTATGTGATTTAAACAAAATATCATCGAATTAGGCAATATTTTGCCGTTCTTCTACGTTTTTGTGAATTTTCAGTTTATGGGTATTAATTCACTATATATACGATAAAAATTATGCAAACACATAATTGATTAGATAATAACCTTAAAAACTTCATTTTCAATCAACTATTTTTTTCTCGTTAAAATACTGAGTAAGAGATTGAAAAGGGGAGAAGTTCTGTTTTTATTGCATATATCGACGTTTCAGCCGGAATAGAGCGGTTTTCGTATACATCTTCCATCAGTAATATAAATGGAAAATCAGAAATATTTTAGTTAATTCTAATGAAAACACATTGATTTTTATCATTTGTATTGGAAACAACATTGTCATATGTCTTTTTTGGATCTAAATAATACGAAACCTCGCTCTATGATTTGAAGTTAAAATCCTCATATATGGTAAAATAGTGACTTTTTTCACGTTTTCCATGTAGTGTGATTTTACGTAAATATATTCGTTTTTACCAATATTTCGATACTACTTCATGTAGTATCACGATATGTGATTTGGCCTTCAAATCTCAGAATGTCGAATAATATAGCATTTTAAGCAAGTTTTCTTGCATTTTGTTTCGTACGAAAAATCATCGAATTTAGCAATATTTTGACGCTTATCATCCCCTTTTCGTCTATGTGATTTAAACAAAATATCATCGTATTTGGCAATATTTAACCGTTTTTCCACGTTTTTGTGAATTTTCAGTTTATGAGTATTAATTCACTATATATACGTAAAAATGATGCAAACACATAATTGATTAGATAATAACTTTAAAAACTTCATTTTCAATCATCTATTTGTTTCTCGCTAAAATACTGAGTAAGAGATTGAAAAGGGGAGAAGTTCTGTTTTTATTGCATATATCGACGTTTCAGCCGGAATAGAGCGGTTTTACCTGTACATCTTCCATCGGTAATATAAACGGAAAATCAGGAACATTTTAGTAAATTCTAATGAAAACACATTGATTTTTATCATTTGTATTGGAAACAACATTGTCATATGTCTTTTCTTGGATCTAAATAATACGAAACCTCGCTCTATGATTTGAAGTTAAAATCCTCATATATGGTAAAATAGTGACTTTTTTCACGTTTTCCATGTAGTTTGATAATACGTAAATATATTCATTTTACCAATATTTCGATACTATTTCATGTAGTATCACGATATGTGATTTGGCCTTCAAATCTCAGAATGTCGCATAATATAGCATTTTAAGCAAGTTTTCTTGCATTTTGTTTCGTACGAAAAATCATCGAATTTAGCAATATTTTGACGCTTATCATCCCCTTTTCCTCTATGTGATTTAAACAAAATATCATCGAATTAGGCAATATTTTGCCGTTTTTCCACGTTTTTGTGAATTTTCAGTTTATAGGTATTAATTCACTATATATACGATAAAACTGATGCAAACACATAATTGATTAGATAATAACCTTAAAAACTTCATTTTCAATCAACTATTTGTTTCTCGTTAAAATACTGAGTAAGAGATTGAAAAGGGGAGAAGTTTTGTTTTTATTGCATATATCGACGTTTCAGCCGGAATAGAGCGGTTTTCGTGTACATCTTCCATCAGTAAAATCAAAGGAAAATCAGAAACATTTTAGTTAATTCTAATGAAAACACATTGATTTTTATCATTTGTATTGGAAACAACATTGTCATATGTCTTTTCTTGGATCTAAATAATACGAAACCTCGCTCTATGATTTGAAGTTAAAATCCTCATATAAGGTAAAATAGTGACTTTTTTCACGTTTTCCATGTAGTGTGATTTTACGTAAATATATTCGTTTTTACCAATATTTCGATACTACTTCATGTAGTATCACGATATGTGATTTGGCCTTCAAATCTCAGAATGTCGCATTATATAGCATTTTAAGCAAGTTTTCTTGCATTTTGTTTCGTACGAAAAATCATCGAATTTAGCAATATTTTGACGCTTATCATCCCCTTTTCCTCTATGTGATTTAAAAAAAATATCATCGAATTAGGCAATATTTTGCCGTTTTTCCACGTTTTTGTGAATTTTCAGTTTATGGGTATTAATTCACTATATATACGATAAAAATTATGCAAACACATAATTGATTAGATAATAACCTTAAAAACTTCATTTTCAATCAACTATTTTTTTTCTCATTAAAATACTGAGTAAGAGATTGAAAAGGGGAGAAGTTCTGTTTTTATTGCATATATCGACGTTTCAGCCGGAATAGAGCGGTTTTCGTATACATCTTCCATCAGTAATATAAATGGAAAATCAGAAACATTTTAGTTAATTCTAATGAAAACACATTGATTTTTATCATTTGTATTGGAAACAACATTGTCATATGTCTTTTTTTGGATCTAAATAATACGAAACCTCGCTCTATGATTTGAAGTTAAAATCCTCATATATGGTAAAATAGTGACTTTTTTCACGTTTTCTATGTAGTGTGATTTTACGTAAATATATTCGTTTTTACCAAATATTTCGATACTACTTCATGTAGTATCACGATATGTGATTTGGCCTTCAAATCTCAGAATGTCGCATAATATAGCATTTTAAGCAAGTTTTCTTGCATTTTGTTTCGTACGAAAAATCATCGAATTTAGCAATATTTTGACGCTTATCATCCCCTTTTCCTCTATGTGATTTAAACAAAATATCATCGAATTAGGCAATATTTTGCCGTTTTTCCACGTTTTTGTGAATTTTCAGTTTATGGGTATTAATTCACTATATATACGATAAAAATTATGCAAACACATAATTGATTAGATAATAACCTTAAAAACTTCATTTTCAATCAACTATTTTTTTCTCGTTAAAATACTGAGTAAGAGATTGAAAAGGGGAGAAGTTCTGTTTTTATTGCATGTATCGACGTTTCAGCCGGAATAGAGCGGTTTTCGTATACATCTTCCATCAGTAATATAAATGGAAAATCAGAAACATTTTAGTTAATTATAATGAAAACACATTGATTTTTATCATTTGTATTGGAAACAACATTGTCATATGTCTTTTTTTGGATCTAAATAATACGAAACCTCGCTCTATGATTTGAAGTTAAAATCCTCATATATGGTAAAATAGTGACTTTTTTCACGTTTTCCATGTAGTGTGATTTTACGTAAATATATTCGTTTTTACCAACATTTTGAAACTACTTCATGTAGTATCACGATATGTGATTTGGCCTTCAAATCTCAGAATGTCGAATAATATAGCATTTTAAGCAAGTTTTCTTGCATTTTGTTTCGTACGAAAAATCATCGAATTTAGCAATATTTTGACGCTTATCATCCCCTTTTCGTCTATGTGATTTAAACAAAATATCATCGTATTTGGCAATATTTAACCGTTTTTCCACGTTTTTGTGAATTTTCAGTTTATGAGTATTAATTCACTATATATACGTAAAAATGATGCAAACACATAATTGATTAGATAATAACTTTAAAAACTTCATTTTCAATCATCTATTTGTTTCTCGCTAAAATACTGAGTAAGAGATTGAAAAGGGGAGAAGTTCTGTTTTTATTGCATATATCGACGTTTCAGCCGGAATAGAGCGGTTTTACCTGTACATCTTCCATCGGTAATATAAACGGAAAATCAGGAACATTTTAGTAAATTCTAATGAAAACACATTGATTTTTATCATTTGTATTGGAAACAACATTGTCATATGTCTTTTCTTGGATCTAAATAATACGAAACCTCGCTCTATGATTTGAAGTTAAAATCCTCATATATGGTAAAATAGTGACTTTTTTCACGTTTTCCATGTAGTTTGATAATACGTAAATATATTCATTTTACCAATATTTCGATACTATTTCATGTAGTATCACGATATGTGATTTGGCCTTCAAATCTCAGAATGTCGCATAATATAGCATTTTAAGCAAGCTTTCTTGCATTTTGTTTCGTACGAAAAATCATCGAATTTAGCAATATTTTGACGCTTATCATCCCCTTTTCCTCTATGTGATTTAAACAAAATATCATCGAATTAGGCAATATTTTGCCGTTTTTCCACGTTTTTGTGAATTTTCAGTTTATAGGTATTAATTCACTATATATACGATAAAACTGATGCAAACACATAATTGATTAGATAATAACCTTAAAAACTTCATTTTCAATCAACTATTTGTTTCTCGTTAAAATACTGAGTAAGAGATTGAAAAGGGGAGAAGTTTTGTTTTTATTGCATATATCGACGTTTCAGCCGGAATAGAGCGGTTTTCGTGTACATCTTCCATCAGTAAAATCAAAGGAAAATCAGAAACATTTTAGTTAATTCTAATGAAAACACATTGATTTTTATCATTTGTATTGGAAACAACATTGTCATATGTCTTTTCTTGGATCTAAATAATACGAAACCTCGCTCTATGATTTGAAGTTAAAATCCTCATATAAGGTAAAATAGTGACTTTTTTCACGTTTTCCATGTAGTGTGATTTTACGTAAATATATTCGTTTTTACCAATATTTCGATACTACTTCATGTAGTATCACGATATGTGATTTGGCCTTCAAATCTCAGAATGTCGCATTATATAGCATTTTAAGCAAGTTTTCTTGCATTTTGTGTCGTACGAAAAATCATCGAATTTAGCAATATTTTGACGCTTATCATCCCCTTTTCCTCTATGTGATTTAAACAAAATATCATCGAATTAGGCAATATTTTGCCGTTTTTCCACGTTTTTGTGAATTTTCAGTTTATGGGTATTAATTCACTATATATACGATAAAAATTATGCAAACACATAATTGATTAGATAATAACCTTAAAAACTTCATTTTCAATCAACTATTTTTTTTCTCGTTAAAATACTGAGTAAGAGATTGAAAAGGGGAGAAGTTCTGTTTTTATTGCATATATCGACGTTTCAGCCGGAATAGAGCGGTTTTCGTATACATCTTCCATCAGTAATATAAATGGAAAATCAGAAACATTTTAGTTAATTCTAATGAAAACACATTGATTTTTATCATTTGTATTGGAAACAACATTGTCATATGTCTTTTTTTGGATCTAAATAATACGAAACCTCGCTCTATGATTTGAAGTTAAAATCCTCATATATGGTAAAATAGTGACTTTTTTCACGTTTTCCATGTAGTTTGATAATACGTAAATATATTCATTTTACCAATATTTCGATACTATTTCATGTAGTATCACGATATGTGATTTGGCCTTCAAATCTCAGAATGTCGCATAATATAGCATTTTAAGCAAGCTTTCTTGCATTTTGTTTCGTACGAAAAATCATCGAATTTAGCAATATTTTGACGCTTATCATCCCCTTTTCCTCTATGTGATTTAAACAAAATATCATCGAATTAGGCAATATTTTGCCGTTTTTCCACGTTTTTGTGAATTTTCAGTTTATAGGTATTAATTCACTATATATACGATAAAAATGATGCAAACACATAATTGATTAGATAATAACCTTAAAAACTTCATTTTCAATCAACTATTTGTTTCTCGTTAAAATACTGAGTAAGAGATTGAAAAGGGGAGAAGTTTTGTTTTTATTGCATATATCGACGTTTCAGCCGGAATAGAGCGGTTTTCGTTTACATCTTCCATCAGTAAAATCAAAGGAAAATCAGAAACATTTTAGTTAATTCTAATGAAAACACATTGATTTTTATCATTTGTATTGGAAACAACATTGTCATATGTCTTTTCTTGGATCTAAATAATACGAAACCTCGCTCTATGATTTGAAGTTAAAATCCTCATATAAGGTAAAATAGTGACTTTTTTCACGTTTTCCATGTAGTGTGATTTTACGTAAATATATTCGTTTTTACCAATATTTCGATACTACTTCATGTAGTATCACGATATGTGATTTGGCCTTCAAATCTCAGAATGTCGAATAATATAGCATTTTAAGCAAGTTTTCTTGCATTTTGTTTCCGTACGAAAAATCATCGAATTTAGCAATATTTTGACGTTTATCATCCCCTTTTCCTCTATGTGATTTAAACAAAATATCATCGTATTAGGCAATATTTTGCCGTTTTTCCACGTTTTTGTGAATTTTCAGTTTATGGGTATTAATTCACTATATATACGATAAAAATGATGCAAACACATAATTGATTAGATAATAACCTTAAAAATTTCATTTTCAATCAACTATTTGTTTCTCGTTAAAATACTGAGTAAGAGATTGAAAAGGGGAGAAGTTTTGTTTTTATTGCATATATCGACGTTTCAGCCGGAATAGAGCGGTTTTACCTATACATCTTCCATCGGTAATATAAACGGAAAATCAGGAACATTTTAGTAAATTCTAATGAAAACACATTGATTTTTATCATTTGTATTGGAAACAACATTGTCATATGTCTTTTCTTGGATCTAAATAATACGAAACCTCGCTCTATGATTTGAAGTTAAAATCCTCATATATGGTAAAATAGTGACTTTTTTCACGTTTTCTATGTAGTGTGATTTTACGTAAATATATTCGTTTTTACCAAATATTTCGATACTACTTCATGTAGTATCACGATATGTGATTTGGCCTTCAAATCTCAGAATGTCGCATTATATAGCATTTTAAGCAAGTTTTCTTGCATTTTGTTTCGTACGAAAAATCATCGAATTTAGCAATATTTTGACGCTTATCATCCCCTTTTCCTCTATGTGATTTAAACAAAATATCATCGAATTAGGCAATATTTTGCCGTTTTTCCACGTTTTTGTGAATTTTCAGTTTATGGGTATTAATTCACTATATATACGATAAAAATTATGCAAACACATAATTCATTAGATAATAACCTTAAAAACTTCATTTTCAATCAACTATTTTTTTTCTCGTTAAAATACTGAGTAAGAGATTGAAAAGGGGAGAAGTTCTGTTTTTATTGCATATATCGACGTTTCAGCCGGAATAGAGCGGTTTTCGTATACATCTTCCATCAGTAATATAAATGGAAAATCAGAAACATTTTAGTTAATTCTAATGAAAACACATTGATTTTTATCATTTGTATTGGAAACAACATTGTCATATGTCTTTTTTTGGATCTAAATAATACGAAACCTCGCTCTATGATTTGAAGTTAAAATCCTCATATATGGTAAAATAGTGACTTTTTTCACGTTTTCTATGTAGTGTGATTTTACGTAAATATATTCGTTTTTACCAAATATTTCGATACTACTTCATGTAGTATCACGATATGTGATTTGGCCTTCAAATCTCAGAATGTCACATTATATAGCATTTTAAGCAAGTTTTCTTGCATTTTGTTTCGTACGAAAAATCATCGAATTTAGCAATATTTTGACGCTTATCATCCCCTTTTCCTCTATGTGATTTAAACAAAATATCATCGTATTAGGCAATATTTAACCGTTTTTCCACGTTTTTGTGAATTTTCAGTTTATGGGTATTAATTCACTATATATACGTAAAAATGATGCAAACACATAATTGATTAGATAATAACCTTAAAAACTTCATTTTGAAATCAACGATTTGTTTCTCGTTAAAATACTGAGTAAGAGATTGAAAAGGGGAGAAGTTCTGTTTTTATTGCATATATTGACGTTTCAGCCGGAATAGAGCGCTTTTCGTGTACATCTTCCATCGGTAATATAAACGGAAAATCAGGAACATTTTAGTTAATTCTAATGAAAACACATTGATTTTTATCATTTGTATTGGAAACAACATTGTCATATGTCTTTTCTTGGATGTAAATAATACGAAACCTCGCTCTATGATTTGAAGTTAAAATCCTCATATATGGTAAAATAGTGACTTTTTTCACGTTTTCTATGTAGTGTGATTTTACGTAAATATATTCGTTTTTACCAATATTTCGATACTACTTCATATAGTATCACGATATGTGATTTGGCCTTCAAATCTCAGAATGTCGCATAATATAGCATTTTAAGCAAGTTTTCTTGCATTTTGTTTCGTACGAAAAATCATCGAATTTAGCAATATTTTGACGCTTATCATCCCCTTTTCCTCTATGTGATTTGAACAAAATATCATCGAATTAGGCAATATTTTGCTGTTTTTCCACGTTTTTGTGAATTTTCAGTTTATGGGTATTAATTCACTATGTATACGATAAAAATTATGCAAACACATAGTTGATTAGATAATAACCTTAAAAACTTCATTTTCAATCAACTATTTGTTTCTCGTTAAAATACTGAGTAAGAGATTGAAAAGGGGAGAAGTTCTGTTTTTATTGCATATATCGACGTTTCAGCCGGAATAGAGCGGTTTTCGTGTACATCTTCCATCGGTAATATAAACGGAAAATCAGGAACATTTTAGTTAATTCTAATGAAAACACATTGATTTTTATCATTTTTACTGGAAATAACATTGTCATATGTCTTTTCTTGGATCTAAATAATACGAAACCTCGCTCTATGATTTGAAGTTAAAATCCTCATATATGGTAAAATAGTGACTTTTTTCACGTTTTCTATGTAGTGTGATTTTACGTAAATATATTCGTTTTTACCAATATTTCGATACAATTTCATGTAGTATCACGATATGTGATTTGGCCTTCAAATCTCAGAATGTCGCATAATATTGCATTTTGAGCAAGTTTTCTTGTATTTTGTTTCGTACGATATATCATCGAATTTAGCAATATTTTGACGATTATCATCCATTTTTTCTCTATGTGATTTAAACAAAATATCATCGAATTAGGCAATATTTTGCCGTTTTTCCACGTTTTTGTGAATTTTCAGTTTATGGGTATTAATTCACTATATATACGATAAAAATGATGCAAACACATAATTGATTAGATAATAACCTTAAAAACTTCATTTTCAATCAACTATTTGTTTCTCGTTAAAATACTGAGTAAGAGATTGAAAAGGGGAGAAGTTCTGTTTTTATTGCATATATCGACGTTTCAGCCGGAATAGAGCGGTTTTCGTGTACATCTTCCATCGGTAATATAAACGGAAAATCAGGTACATTTTAGTTTATTCTAATGAAAACACATTGATTTTTATCATTTGTATTGGAAACAATATTGTCATATGTCTTTTCTTGGATCTAAATAATACGAAACCTCGCTCTATGATTTGAAGTTAAAATTCTCATGTATGGTAAAATAGTGACTTTTTTCACGTTTTCCATGTAGTGTGATTTTACGTAAATATATTCGTTTTTACCAATATTTCGATTCTACTTCATGTAGTATCACGATATGTGATTTGGCCTTCAAATCTCAGAATGTCGCATAATATAGCATTTTAAGCAAGTTTTCTTGCATTTTGTTTCGTACGAAAAATCATCGAATTTAGCAATATTTTGACGTTTTTCATCCCCTTTTCTTCTATGTGATTTAAACAAAATATCATCGTATTAGGCAATATTTTGTCGTTTTTCCACGTTTTTGTGGATTTTCAGTTTATGGGTATTAATTCACTATATATACGTAAAAATGATGCAAACACATAATTGATTAGATAATAACCTTAAAAACTTCATTTCAATCAACTATTTGTTTCTCGTTAAAATACTGAGTAAGAGATTGAAAAGGGGAGAAGTTCTGTTTTTATTGCATATATCGACGTTTCAGCCGGAATAGAGCAGTTTTACGTGTACATCTTCCATCGGTAATATAAACGGAAAATCAGGAACATTTTAGTAAATTCTAATGAAAACACATTGATTTTTATCATTTGTATTGGAAACAACATTGTCATATGTCTTTTCTTGGATCTAAATAATACGAAACCTCGCTCTATGATTTGAAGTTAAAATTCTCATATATGGTAAAATAGTGACTTTTTTCACGTTTTCCATGTAGTTTGATAATACGTAAATATATTCATTTTTACTAATATTTCGATTCTATTGCATGTAGTATCACGATATGTGATTTGGCCGTCAAATCTCAGAATTTCTCATAATATTGCATTTTAAGCAAGTTTTCTTGCATTTTGTTTCGTACGAAAAATCATCTAATTTTGCAATATTTTGACGTTAATCATCCCCTTTTCCTTTTTGTGATTTAAACAAAATATCATCGAATTAGGCAATATTTTGCCGTTTTTCCACATTTTTGTGAATTTTCAGTTTATTGTTATTAATTCATTACATACAATATAAATGATGCAAACACATAATTGATTAGAAATTAACCTTAAATACTTTACTTTCAATCATCTATTTGTTTCTCGTTAAAATACTGAGTAAGATATTTAAAAGGGAAGAAGTTCTGTTTTTATTGCATATATCGACGTTTCAGCCGGATTAGACCGGTTTTACATGTACATCTTCCATCGGTAATATAAATAGAAAATCAGGAACATTTTAGTTTATTCTAATGAAAACACATTGATTTTTATCATTTGTATTGGAAACAACATTGTCATATGTCTTTTCTTGGATCTAAATAATACGAAACCTTTCTCAATGATTTGAAGCTAAAATCCTCAAATATGGTAAAAAATTTTCACGTTTTTCATGTAGTTTGATATTACGTAAATATATTCATTTTTACTAATATTTCGATACTATTTCATGTAGTATCACAATATATGATTTAGCCTTCATATCTCAGAATTTCTCATAATATTGCATTTTAAGCAAGTTTTCTTGCATTTTCTTTCGTACGAAAAATCATCGAATTTAGCAATATTTTGACATTTATCATCCCCTTTTCCTTTATATGATTTAAACAAAATATCATCGAATTAGGCAATATTTTGCCGTTTTTCCACGTTTTTGTGAATTTTCAGTTTATGGGTATTAATTCACTATATATACGTAAAAATGATGCAAACACATAATTGATTAGATAATAACCTTAAAAACTTCATTTTCAATCATCTGTTTGTTTCTCGTTAAAATACTGAGTAAGAGATTGAAAAGGGGAGAAGTTCTGTTTTTATTGCATATATCGACGTTTCAGCCGGAATAGAGCGGTTTTACGTGTACATCTTCCATCAGTAATATAAATGGAAAATCAGGAACATTTTAGTTTATTCTAATGAAAACACATTGATTTTTGTCATTTGTATTGGAAACAACATTGTCATATGTCTTTTATTGGATCTAAATAATACGAAACCTCGCTCAATGATTTGAAGTTAAAATCCTCATATATGGGAAAATAGCGACTTTTTTCACGTTTTCCATGTAGTTTGATATTACGTAAATATATTCATTTTTACCAATATTTCGATACTATTTCATGTAGTATCACGATATGTGATTTGGCCTTCAAATCTCAGAATGTCGCATAATATAGCATTTTAAGCAAGTTTTCTTGCATTTTGTTTCGTACGAAAAATCATCGAATTTAGCAATATTTTGACGTTTTTCATCCCCTTTTCTTCTATGTGATTTAAACAAAATATCATCGTATTAGGCAATATTTTGTCGTTTTTAACGTTTTTGTGAATTTTCAGTTTATGGGTATTAATTCACTATATATACGTAAAAATGATGCAAACACATAATTGATAAGAAATTAACCTTAAATACTTCATTTTCAGTCAACCATTTGTTTCTCGTTAAAATACTGAATAGGATATTGAAAAGGGGAGAACTTCGGTTTTCATTGCATATATCGACGTTTCAGCCAGATTAGAGCGGTTTTACGTGTACATCTTCCATCTGTAATATAAACGAAAAATCAGGAACATTTTAGTTAATTCTAATGAAAACACATTGATTTTTATCATTTGTATTGTAAACAACATTGTTATATGTCTTTTCTTGGATCTAAATAATACGAAACCTCTCTCAATGATTTGAAGCTAAAATCCTCAAATATGGTAAAGTAGTGACTTTTTTCACGTTTTTCATGTAGTTTTATATTACGTAAATATATTCATTTTACCAATATTTCGATACTATTTCATGTAGCATCACGATATATGATTTAGCCTTCAAATCTTAGAATTTCTCATAATATAGCATTTTAAGCAAGTTTTCTTGCATTTTGTTTCGAACGAAAATTAATCGAATTTACCAATATTTTGACGTTTATCATCCCCTTTTCCTTTATGTGATTTAAACAAAATATCATCGAATTGGGCAATATTTTGCCGTTTTTCCACGTTTTTGTGAATTTTCAGTTTATTGTTATTAATTCATTAACTATACAATATAAATGATGCAAACACATAATTGATTAGAAATTAACCTTAAATACTTCACTTTCAATCATCTATTTGTTTCTCGTTAAAATACTGAGTAAGATATTGAAAAGGGGAGAAGTTCTGTTTTTATTGCATATATCGACGTTTCAGCCGGAATAGAGCGGTTTTCGTGTACATCTTCCATCGGTGATATAAACGGAAAATCAGGAACATTTTAGGTAATTCTAATGAAAACACATTGATTTTTATCATTTGTATTGGAAACAACAGTGTCATATGTCTTTTCTTGGATCTAAATAATACGAAACCTCGCTCTATGATTTGAAGTTAAAATCCTCAAATATGGTAAAATAGTGACTTTTTCACGTTTTTCATGTAGTTTGATATTACGTAAATATATTAATTTTTACCAATATTTCGATACTATTTCATGTAGTATCACGATATGTGATTTGGCCTTCAAATCTCAGAATGTCGCATTTTAAGCAAGTTTTCTTGTATTTTGTTTCGTACGAAATATCATCGAATTTAGCAATATTTTGACGATTATCATCCCTTTTTTCTCTATGTGATTTAAACAAAATATCATCGAATTAGGCAATATTTTGCCGTTTTTCCACGTTTTTGTGAATTTTCAGTTTATGGGTATTAATTCACTATATATACGATAAAAATGATGCAAACACATAATTGATTAGATAATAACCTTAAAAACATCATTTTCAATCAACTATTTGTTTCTCGTTAAAATACTGAGTAAGAGATTGAAAAGGGGAGAAGTTCTGTTTTTATTGCATATATCGACGTTTCAGCCGGAATAGAGCGGTTTTACGTGTACATCTTACATCAGTAATATAAATGGAAAATCAGGAACATTTTAGTTTATTCTAATGAAAACACATTGATTTTTGTGATTTGTATTGGAAACAACATTGTCATATGTCTTTTCTTGGATCTAAATAATACGAAACCTCGCTCTATGATTAGAAGTTAAAATCCTCATATATGGTAAAATAGCGAATTTTTTCACGTTTTCCATGTAGTTTGATATTACGTAAATATATTCATTTTTACCAATATTTCGATACTATTTCATGTAGTATCACGATATGTGATTTGGCCTTCAAATCTCAGAATGTCGCATAATATAGCATTTTAAGCAAGTTTTCTTGCATTTTGTTTCGTACGAAAAATCATCGAATTTAGCAGTATTTTGACGTTTATTATCCCCTTTTCCTCTATGTGATTTAAACAAAATATCATCGAATTAGGCAATATTTTCCGTTTTTCAACGTTTTTGTGAATTTTCAGTTTATGGTTATTAATTCACTATATATACGTAAAAATGATGCAAACACATAATTGATTACATAATAACCTTAAAAACTTCATTTTCAATCAACTGTTTGTTTCTCGTTAAAATACTGAGTAAGAGATTGAAAAGGGGAGAAGTTCTGTTTTTATTGCATATATCGACGTTTCAGCCGGAATAGAGCGGTTTTACGTGTACATCTTACATCAGTAATATAAATGGAAAATCAGGAACATTTTAGTTTATTCTAATGAAAACACATTGATTTTTGTGATTTGTATTGGAAACAACATTGTCATATGTCTTTTCTTGGATCTAAATAATACGAAACCTCGCTCTATGATTAGAAGTTAAAATCCTCATATATGGTAAAATAGCGAATTTTTTCACGTTTTCCATGTAGTTTGATATTACGTAAATATATTCATTTTTACCAATATTTCGATACTATTTCATGTAGTATCACGATATGTGATTTGGCCTTCAAATCTCAGAATGTCGCATAATATTGCATTTTAAGCAAGTTTTCTTGTATTTTGTTTCGAACGATATATCATCGAATTTAGCAATATTTTGACGATTATCATCCCTTTTTTCTCTATGTGATTTAAACAAAATATCATCGAATTAGGCAATATTTTGCCGTTGTTCCACGTTTTTGTGAATTTTCAGTTTATGGGTATTAATTCACTATATATACGATAAAAATGATGCAAACACATAATTGATTAGATAATAACCTTAAAAACTTCATTTTCAATCAACTATTTGTTTCTCGGTAAAATACTGAGTAAGAGATTGAAAAGGGGAGAAGTTCTGTTTTTATTGCATATATCGACGTTTCAGCCGGAATAGAGCGGTTTTCGTGTACATCTTCCTTCGGTAATATAAACGGAAAATCAGGTACATTTTAGTTTATTCTAATGAAAACACATTGATTTTTATCATTTGTATTGGAAACATTATTGTCATATGTCTTTTCTTGGATCTAAATAATACGAAACCTCGCTCTATGATTTGAAGTTAAAATTCTCATATATGGTAAAATAGTGACTTTTTTCACGTTTTCCATGTAGTGTGATTTTACGTAAATATATTCGTTTTTACCAATATTTCGATACTACTTCATGTAGTATCACGATATGTGATTTGGCCTTCAAATCTCAGAATGTCGCATAATATAGCATTTTAAGCAAGTTTTCTTGCATTTTGTTTCGTACGAAAAATCATCGAATTTAGCAATATGTTGACGTTTTTCATCCCCTTTTCTTCTGTGATTTAAACAAAATATCGTATTAGGCAATATTTTGCCGTTTTTCCACGTTTTTGTGAATTTTCAGTTTATGGGTATTAATTCACTATATATACGTAAAAATGATGCAAACGCATAATTGATAAGAAATTAACCTTAAATACTTTATTTTCAGTCACCCATTTGTTTCTCGTTAAAATACTGAATAGGATATTGAAAAGGGGAGAACTTCGGTTTTCATTGCATATATCGACGTTTCAGCCAGATTAGAGCGGTTTTACGTGTACATCTTCCATCTGTAATATAAACGAAAAATCAGGAACATTTTAGTTAATTCTAATGAAAACACATTGATTTTTATCATTTGTATTGTAAACAACATTGTTATATGTCTTTTCTTGGATCTAAATAATACGAAACCTCTCTCAATGATTTGAAGCTAAAATCCTCAAATATGGTAAAGTAGTGACTTTTTTCACGTTTTTCATGTAGTTTTATATTACGTAAATATATTCATTTTACCAATATTTCGATTCTATTTCATGTAGTATCACGATATATGATTTAGCCTTCAAATCTCAGAATTTCTCATAATATAGCATTTTAAGCAAGTTTTCTTGCATTTTGTTTCGTACGAAAATTAATCGAATTTAGCAATATTTTGACGTTTATCATCCCCTTTTCCTTTATGTGATTTAAACAAAATATCATCGAATTAGGCAATATTTTGCCGTTTTTCCACGTTTTTGTGAATTTTCAGTTTATTGTTATTAATTCATTAATTATACAATATAAATGATGCAAACACATAATTGATTAGAAATTAACCTTAAATACTTCACTTTCAATCATCTATTTGTTTCTCGTTAAAATACTGAATAAGATATTGAAAAGGGGAGAAGTTCTTTTTTTATTGCATATATCGACGTCTCAGCCGGAATAGAGCGGTTTTCGTGTACATCTTCCATCGGTAATATAAACGGAAAATCAGGAACATTTTAGTTAATTCTAATGAAAACACATTGATTTTTATCATTTGTATTGGAAACAACATTGTCATATGTCTTTTCTTGGATCTAAATAATACGAAACCTCGCTCTATGATTTGAAGTTAAAATCCTCAAATATGATAAAATAGTGACTTTTTCACGTTTTTCATGTAGTTTGATATTACGTAAATATATTCATTTTTACCAATATTTCGATACTATTTCATGTAGTATCACGATATGTGATTTGGCCTTCAAATCTCAGAATGTCGCATAATATTGCATTTTAAGCAAGTTTTCTTGTATTTTGTTTCGTACGAAATATCGAATTTAACAATATTTTGACGATTATCATCCCTTTTTTATCTATGTGATTTAAACAAAATATCATCGAATTAGGCAATATTTTGCCGTTTTTCCACGTTTTTGTGAATTTTCAGTTTATGGGTATTAATTCACTATATATACGATAAAAATGATGCAAACACATAATTGATTAGATAATAACCTTAAAAACTTCATTTTCAATCAACTATTTGTTTCTCGTTAAAATACTGAGTAAGAGATTGAAAAGGGGAGAAGTTCTGTTTTTATTGCATATATCGACGTTTCAGCCGGAATAGAGCGGTTTTCGTGTACATTTTCCATCGGTAATATAAACGGAAAATCAGGTACATTTTAGTTTATTCTAATGAAAACACATTGATTTTTATCATTTGTATTGGAAACAATATTGTCATATGTCTTTTCTTGGATCTATATAATACGAAACCTCGCTCTATGATTTGAAGTTAAAATTCTCATTTATGGTAAAATAGTGACTTTTTTACGTTTTCCATGTAGTGTGATTTTACGTAAATATATTCGTTTTTACCAATATTTCGAAACTACTTCATGTAGTATCACGATATGTGATTTGGCCTTCTAATCTCAGAATGTCGCATAATATAGCATTTTAAGCAAGTTTTCTTGCATTTTGTTTCGTACGAAAAATCATCGAATTTAGCAATATGTTGACGTTTTCATCCCCTTTTCTTCTATGTGATTTAAACAAAATATCATCGTATTAGGCAATATTTTGTCGTTTTTCCACGTTTTTGTGAATTTTCAGTTTATGGGTATTAATTCACTATATATACGTAAAAATGATGCAAACACATAATTGATTAGATAATAACCTTAAAAACTTCATTTCAATCAACTATTTGTTTCTCGTTAAAATACTGAGTAAGAGATTGAAAAGGGGAGAAGTTCTGTTTTTATTGCATATATCGACGTTTCAGCCGGAATAGAGCGGTTTTACGTGTACATCTTCCATCTGTAAAATAAACGGAAAATCAGGAACATTTTAGTAAATTCTAATGAAAACACATTGATTTTTATCATTTGTATTGGAAACAACATTGTCATATGTCTTTTCTTGGATCTAAATAATACGAAACCTCGCTCTATGATTTGAAGTTAAAATCCTCATATATGGTAAAATAGTGACTTTTTTCACGTTTTCCATGTAGTTTGATAATACGTAAATATATTCATTTTTACCAATATTTCGATACTATTTCACGTAGTATCACGATATGTGATTTGGCCTTCAAATCTCAGAATGTCGCATAATATAGCCTTTTAAGCAAGTTTTCTTGCATTTTGTTTCGTAAGGAAAATCATCGAATTTAGCAATATTTTGACGTTTATCATCCCCTTTTCCTTTATGTGATTTAAACAAAATATCATCGAATTAGGCAGTATTTTGCCGTTTTTCTACGTTTTTGTGAATTTTCAGTTTATTATTAATAATTCATTAAATATACGATAAAAATGATGCAAACACATAATTGATAAGAAATTAACCTTAAATACTTCATTTTCAATCAACCATTTGTTTCTCGTTAAAATACTGAATAGGATATTGAAAAGGGAAGAAGTTCGGTTTTCATTGCATATATCGACGTTTCAGCCAGATTAGAGCGGTTTTACGTGTACATCTTCCATCGGTAATATAAACGAAAAATCAGGAACATTTCAGTTAATTCTAATGAAAACACATTGATTTTTATCATTTGTATTGGAAACAACATTGTCATATGTCTTTTCTTGGATCTAAATAATACGAAACCTCTCTCAATGATTTGAAGCTAAAATCCTCAAATATGGTAAAATAGTGACTTTTTTCACGTTTTTCATGTAGTGTGATTTTACGTAAATATATTCATTTTTACTAATATTTCGATACTATTTCATGTAGTATCACGATATATGATTTAGCCTTCAAATCTCAGAATTTCTCATAATATTGCATTTTAAGCAAGTTTTCTTGCATTTTGTTTCGTACGAAAAATCATCTAATTTTGCAATATTTTGACTTTTATCATTCCCTTTTCCTTTATGTGATTTAAACAAAATATCATCGAATTAGGCAATATTTTGCCGTTTTTCCACGTTTTTGTGAATTTTCAGTTTATTGTTATTAATTCATTAATTATACAATTTAAATCATGCAAACACATAATTGATTAGAAATTAACCTTAAATACTTCATTTTCAATCATCTATTTGTTTCTCAATAAAATACTGAGTAAGATATTGAAAAGGGGAGAAGTTCTGTTTTTATTGCATATATCGACGTTTCAGCCGGATTAGAGCGGTTTTACGTGTATATCTTCCATCGGTCATATAAATGGAAAACCAGGAACATTTTAGTTTATTCTAATGAAAACACATTGATTTTTATCATTTATATTGGAAACAATATTTTCATATGTCTTTTCTTGGATCTAAATAATACGAAAGCTCGCTCTATGATTTGAAGTTAAAATTCTCATATATGGTAAAATAGTGACTTTTTTCACGTTTTCCATGTAGTGTGATTTTACGTAAATATATTCGTTTTTACCAATATTTCGATACTACTTCAAGTAGTATCACGATATGTGATTTGGCCTTCAAATCTCAGAATGTATCATAATATAGCATTTTAAGCAAGTTTTCTTGCATTTTGTTTCGTACGAAAAATCATCGAATTTAGCAGTATTTTGACGTTTATCATCCCCTTTTCCTCTATGTGATTTAAACAAAATATCATCGAATTGGCAATATTTTCCGTTTTTCAACGTTTTTGTGAATTTTCAGTTTATGGGTATTAATTCACTATATATACGTAAAAATGATAAAACACATAACTGATTAGATAATAACCTTAAAAACTTCATTTTCAATCAACTGTTTGTTTCTCGTTAAAATACTGAGTAAGAGATTGAAAAGGGGAGAAGTTCTGTTTTTATTGCATATATCGACGTTTCAGCCGGAATAGAGAGGATTTACTTGTACATCTTCCATCAGTAATATATATGGAAAATCAGGAACATTTTAGTTTATTCTAATGAAAACACACTGATTTTTGTCATTTGTATTGGAAACAACATTGTCATATGTCTTTTCTTGGATCTAAATAATACGAAACCTCGCTCTATGATTTGAAGTTAAAATCCTCATATATGGTAAAATAGCGACTTTTTTCACGTTTTCCATGTAGTTTGATATTACGTAAATATATTCATTTTTACCAATATTTCGATACTATTTCATGTAGTATCACGAAATGTGATTTGGCCTTCAAATCTCAGAATGTCGCATAATATAGCATTTTAAGCAAGTTTTCTTGCATTTTGTTTCGTACGAAAAATTATCGAATTTATCAATATTTTGACGTTTATCATCCCCTTTTCCTTTATGTGATTTAAACAAAATATCATTGAATTAGGCAATATTTTGCCGTTTCTCCACGTTTTTGTGAATTTTCAGTTTATTATTATTAATTCATTAAATATACAATATAAATCATGCAAACACATAATTGATAAGAAACTAACTTAAAATACTTCATTTTCAATCAACCATTTGTTTCTCGTTAAAATACTGAATAGGATATTGAAAAGGGGAGAAGTTCGGTTTTCATTGCATATATCGACGTTTCAGCCAGATTAGAGGGGTTTTACGTGTACATCTTCCATCTGTAATATAAACGAAAAATCAGGAACATTTTAGTTAATTCTAATGAAAACACATTGGTTTTTATCATTTGTATTGGAAACAACATTGTCATATGTCTTTTCTTGGATCTAAATAATACGAAACCTCTCTCAATGATTTGAAGCTAAAATCCTCAAATATGGTAAAATAGTGACATTTTTCACGTTTTCCATGTAGTTTGATAATACGTAAATATATTCATTTTTACCAATATTTCGATACTATTTCATGTAGTATCACGATATGTGATTTGGCCTTCAAATCTCAGAATGTCGCATAATATAGCATTTTAATCAAGTTTTCTTGCATTTTGTTTCGTACGAAAAATCATCGAATTTAGCAATATTTTGACGTTTATCATCCTCTTTTCCTTTATGTGATTTAAACAAATTATCATCGAATTAGGCAATATTTTGCCGTTTTTCCACGTTTTTGTGAATTTTCAGTTTATGGGTATTAATTCACTATATATACGATAAAAATTATGCAAACACATAATTGATTAGATAATAACCTTAAAAACTTCATTTTCAATCAACTATTTTTTTTCTCGTTAAAATACTGAGTAAGAGATTGAAAAGGGGAGAAGTTCTGTTTTTATTGCATATATCGACGTTTCAGCCGGAATAGAGCGGTTTTCGTATACATCTTCCATCAGTAATATAAATGGAAAATCAGAAACATTTTAGTTAATTCTAATGAAAACACATTGATTTTTATCATTTGTATTGGAAACAACATTGTCATATGTCTTTTTTTGGATCTAAATAATACGAAACCTCGCTCTATGATTTGAAGTTAAAATCCTCATATATGGTAAAATAGTGACTTTTTTCACGTTTTCCATGTAGTGTGATTTTACGTAAATATATTCGTTTTTACCAACATTTCGATACTACTTCATGTAGTATCACGATATGTGATTTGGCCTTCAAATCTCAGAATGTCGAATAATATAGCATTTTAAGCAAGTTTTCTTGCATTTTGTTTCGTACGAAAAATCATCGAATTTAGCAATATTTTGACGCTTATCATCCCCTTTTCGTCTATGTGATTTAAACAAAATATCATCGTATTTGGCAATATTTAACCGTTTTTCCACGTTTTTGTGAATTTTCAGTTTATGAGTATTAATTCACTATATATACGTAAAAATGATGCAAACACATAATTGATTAGATAATAACTTTAAAAACTTCATTTTCAATCATCTATTTGTTTCTCGCTAAAATACTGAGTAAGAGATTGAAAAGGGGAGAAGTTCTGTTTTTATTGCATATATCGACGTTTCAGCCGGAATAGAGCGGTTTTACCTGTACATCTTCCATCGGTAATATAAACGGAAAATCAGGAACATTTTAGTAAATTCTAATGAAAACACATTGATTTTTATCATTTGTATTGGAAACAACATTGTCATATGTCTTTTCTTGGATCTAAATAATATGAAACCTCGCTCTATGATTTGAAGTTAAAATCCTCATATATGGTAAAATAGTGACTTTTTTCACGTTTTCCATGTAGTTTGATAATACGTAAATATATTCATTTTACCAATATTTCGATACTATTTCATGTAGTATCACGATATGTGATTTGGCCTTCAAATCTCAGAATGTCGCATAATATAGCATTTTAAGCAAGTTTTCTTGCATTTTGTTTCGTACGAAAAATCATCGAATTTAGCAATTTTTTGACGCTTATCATCCCCTTTTCCTCTATGTGATTTAAACAAAATATCATCGAATTAGGCAATATTTTGCCGTTTTTCCACGTTTTTGTGAATTTTCAGTTTATAGGTATTAATTCACTATATATACGATAAAAATGATGCAAACACATAATTGATTAGATAATAACCTTAAAAACTTCATTTTCAATCAACTATTTGTTTCTCGTTAAAATACTGAGTAAGAGATTGAAAAGGGGAGAAGTTTTGTTTTTATTGCATATATCGACGTTTCAGCCGGAATAGAGCGGTTTTACCTATACATCTTCCATCGGTAATATAAACGGAAAATCAGGAACATTTTAGTAAATTCTAATGAAAACACATTGATTTTTATCATTTGTATTGGAAACAACATTGTCATATGTCTTTTCTTGGATCTAAATAATACGAAACCTCGCTCTATGATTTGAAGTTAAAATCCTCATATATGGTAAAATAGTGACTTTTTTCACGTTTTCTATGTAGTGTGATTTTACGTAAATATATTCGTTTTTACCAAATATTTCGATACTACTTCATGTAGTATCACGATATGTGATTTGGCCTTCAAATCTCAGAATGTCGCATTATATAGCATTTCAAGCAAGTTTTCTTGCATTTTGTTTCGTACAAAAAATCATCGAATTTAGCAATATTTTGACGCTTATCATCCCCTTTTCCTCTATGTGATTTAAACAAAATATCATCGAATTAAGCAATATTTTGCCGTTTTTCCACGTTTTTGTGAATTTTCAGTTTATGGGTATTAATTCACTATATATACGATAAAAATGATGCAAACACATAATTGATTAGATAATAACCTTAAAAACTTCATTTTCAATCAACTATTTTTTTTCTCGTTAAAATACTGAGTAAGAGATTGAAAAGGGGAGAAGTTCTGTTTTTATTGCATATATCGACGTTTCAGCCGGAATAGAGCGGTTTTCGTATACATCTTCCATCAGTAATATAAATGGAAAATCAGAAACATTTTAGTTAATTCTAATGAAAACACATTGATTTTTATCATTTGTATTGGAAACAACATTGTCATATGTCTTTTTTTGGATCTAAATAATACGAAACCTCGCTCTATGATTTGAAGTTAAAATCCTCATATATGGTAAAATAGTGACTTTTTCACGTTTTCTATGTAGTGTGATTTTACGTAAATATATTCGTTTTTACCAAATATTTCGATACTACTTCATGTAGTATCACGATATGTGATTTGGCCTTCAAATCTCAGAATGTCACATTATATAGCATTTTAAGCAAGTTTTCTTGCATTTTGTTTCGTACGAAAAATCATCGAATTTAGCAATATTTTGACGCTTATCATCCCCTTTTCCTCTATGTGATTTAAACAAAATATCATCGTATTAGGCAATATTTAACCGTTTTTCTACGTTTTTGTGAATTTTCAGTTTATGGGTATTAATTCACTATATATACGTAAAAATGATGCAAACACATAATTGATTAGATAATAACCTTAAAAACTTCATTTTCAATCAACTATTTTTTTTCTCGTTAAAATACTGAGTAAGAGATTGAAAAGGGGAGAAGTTCTGTTTTTATTGCATATATCGACGTTTCAGCCGGAATAGAGCGGTTTTCGTATACATCTTCCATCAGTAATATAAATGGAAAATCAGAAACATTTTAGTTAATTCTAATGAAAACACATTGATTTTTATCATTTGTATTGGAAACAACATTGTCATATGTCTTTTTTTGGATCTAAATAATACGAAACCTCGCTCTATGATTTGAAGTTAAAATCCTCATATATGGTAAAATAGTGACTTTTTTCACGTTTTCCATGTAGTGTGATTTTACGTAAATATATTCGTTTTTACCAACATTTCGATACTACTTCATGTAGTATCACGATATGTGATTTGGCCTTCAAATCTCAGAATGTCGAATAATATAGCATTTTAAGCAAGTTTTCTTGCATTTTGTTTCGTACGAAAAATCATCGAATTTAGCAATATTTTGACGCTTATCATCCCCTTTTCGTCTATGTGATTTAAACAAAATATCATCGTATTTGGCAATATTTAACCGTTTTTCCACGTTTTTGTGAATTTTCAGTTTATGAGTATTAATTCACTATATATACGTAAAAATGATGCAAACACATAATTGATTAGATAATAACTTTAAAAACTTCATTTTCAATCATCTATTTGTTTCTCGCTAAAATACTGAGTAAGAGATTGAAAAGGGGAGAAGTTCTGTTTTTATTGCATATATCGACGTTTCAGCCGGAATAGAGCGGTTTTACCTGTACATCTTCCATCGGTAATATAAACGGAAAATCAGGAACATTTTAGTAAATTCTAATGAAAACACATTGATTTTTATCATTTGTATTGGAAACAACATTGTCATATGTCTTTTCTTGGATCTAAATAATATGAAACCTCGCTCTATGATTTGAAGTTAAAATCCTCATATATGGTAAAATAGTGACTTTTTTCACGTTTTCCATGTAGTTTGATAATACGTAAATATATTCATTTTACCAATATTTCGATACTATTTCATGTAGTATCACGATATGTGATTTGGCCTTCAAATCTCAGAATGTCGCATAATATAGCATTTTAAGCAAGTTTTCTTGCATTTTGTTTCGTACGAAAAATCATCGAATTTAGCAATTTTTTGACGCTTATCATCCCCTTTTCCTCTATGTGATTTAAACAAAATATCATCGAATTAGGCAATATTTTGCCGTTTTTCCACGTTTTTGTGAATTTTCAGTTTATAGGTATTAATTCACTATATATACGATAAAAATGATGCAAACACATAATTGATTAGATAATAACCTTAAAAACTTCATTTTCAATCAACTATTTGTTTCTCGTTAAAATACTGAGTAAGAGATTGAAAAGGGGAGAAGTTTTGTTTTTATTGCATATATCGACGTTTCAGCCGGAATAGAGCGGTTTTACCTATACATCTTCCATCGGTAATATAAACGGAAAATCAGGAACATTTTAGTAAATTCTAATGAAAACACATTGATTTTTATCATTTGTATTGGAAACAACATTGTCATATGTCTTTTCTTGGATCTAAATAATACGAAACCTCGCTCTATGATTTGAAGTTAAAATCCTCATATATGGTAAAATAGTGACTTTTTTCACGTTTTCTATGTAGTGTGATTTTACGTAAATATATTCGTTTTTACCAAATATTTCGATACTACTTCATGTAGTATCACGATATGTGATTTGGCCTTCAAATCTCAGAATGTCGCATTATATAGCATTTTAAGCAAGTTTTCTTGCATTTTGTTTCGTACAAAAAATCATCGAATTTAGCAATATTTTGACGCTTATCATCCCCTTTTCCTCTATGTGATTTAAACAAAATATCATCGAATTAAGCAATATTTTGCCGTTTTTCCACGTTTTTGTGAATTTTCAGTTTATGGGTATTAATTCACTATATATACGATAAAAATGATGCAAACACATAATTGATTAGATAATAACCTTAAAAACTTCATTTTCAATCAACTATTTTTTTTCTCGTTAAAATACTGAGTAAGAGATTGAAAAGGGGAGAAGTTCTGTTTTTATTGCATATATCGACGTTTCAGCCGGAATAGAGCGGTTTTCGTATACATCTTCCATCAGTAATATAAATGGAAAATCAGAAACATTTTAGTTAATTCTAATGAAAACACATTGATTTTTATCATTTGTATTGGAAACAACATTGTCATATGTCTTTTTTTGGATCTAAATAATACGAAACCTCGCTCTATGATTTGAAGTTAAAATCCTCATATATGGTAAAATAGTGACTTTTTCACGTTTTCTATGTAGTGTGATTTTACGTAAATATATTCGTTTTTACCAAATATTTCGATACTACTTCATGTAGTATCACGATATGTGATTTGGCCTTCAAATCTCAGAATGTCACATTATATAGCATTTTAAGCAAGTTTTCTTGCATTTTGTTTCGTACGAAAAATCATCGAATTTAGCAATATTTTGACGCTTATCATCCCCTTTTCCTCTATGTGATTTAAACAAAATATCATCGTATTAGGCAATATTTAACCGTTTTTCTACGTTTTTGTGAATTTTCAGTTTATGGGTATTAATTCACTATATATACGTAAAAATGATGCAAACACATAATTGATTAGATAATAACCTTAAAAACTTCATTTTCAATCAACTATTTTTTTTCTCGTTAAAATACTGAGTAAGAGATTGAAAAGGGGAGAAGTTCTGTTTTTATTGCATATATCGACGTTTCAGCCGGAATAGAGCGGTTTTCGTATACATCTTCCATCAGTAATATAAATGGAAAATCAGAAACATTTTAGTTAATTCTAATGAAAACACATTGATTTTTATCATTTGTATTGGAAACAACATTGTCATATGTCTTTTTTTGGATCTAAATAATACGAAACCTCGCTCTATGATTTGAAGTTAAAATCCTCATATATGGTAAAATAGTGACTTTTTTCACGTTTTCCATGTAGTGTGATTTTACGTAAATATATTCGTTTTTACCAACATTTCGATACTACTTCATGTAGTATCACGATATGTGATTTGGCCTTCAAATCTCAGAATGTCGAATAATATAGCATTTTAAGCAAGTTTTCTTGCATTTTGTTTCGTACGAAAAATCATCGAATTTAGCAATATTTTGACGCTTATCATCCCCCTTTTCGTCTATGTGATTTAAACAAAATATCATCGTATTTGGCAATATTTAACCGTTTTTCCACGTTTTTGTGAATTTTCAGTTTATGAGTATTAATTCACTATATATACGTAAAAATGATGCAAACACATAATTGATTAGATAATAACTTTAAAAACTTCATTTTCAATCATCTATTTGTTTCTCGCTAAAATACTGAGTAAGAGATTGAAAAGGGGAGAAGTTCTGTTTTTATTGCATATATCGACGTTTCAGCCGGAATAGAGCGGTTTTACCTGTACATCTTCCATCGGTAATATAAACGGAAAATCAGGAACATTTTAGTAAATTCTAATGAAAACACATTGATTTTTATCATTTGTATTGGAAACAACATTGTCATATGTCTTTTCTTGGATCTAAATAATACGAAACCTCGCTCTATGATTTGAAGTTAAAATCCTCATATATGGTAAAATAGTGACTTTTTCACGTTTTCCATGTAGTTTGATAATACGTAAATATATTCATTTTACCAATATTTCGATACTATTTCATGTAGTATCACGATATGTGATTTGGCCTTCAAATCTCAGAATGTCGCATAATATAGCATTTTAAGCAAGTTTTCTTGCATTTTGTTTCGTACGAAAAATCATCGAATTTAGCAATATTTTGACGCTTATCATCCCCTTTTCCTCTATGTGATTTAAACAAAATATCATCGAATTAGGCAATATTTTACCGTTTTTCCACGTTTTTGTGAATTTTCAGTTTATAGGTATTAATTCACTATATATACGATAAAAATGATGCAAACACATAATTGATTAGATAATAACCTTAAAAACTTCATTTTCAATCAACTATTTGTTTCTCGTTAAAATACTGAGTAAGAGATTGAAAAGGGGAGAAGTTTTGTTTTTATTGCATATATCGACGTTTCAGCCGGAATAGAGCGGTTTTACCTATACATCTTCCATCGGTAATATAAACGGAAAATCAGGAACATTTTAGTAAATTCTAATGAAAACACATTGATTTTTATCATTTGTATTGGAAACAACATTGTCAAATGTCTTTTCTTGGATCTAAATAATACGAAACCTCGCTCTATGATTTGAAGTTAAAATCCTCATATATGGTAAAATAGTGACTTTTTTCACGTTTTCTATGTAGTGTGATTTTACGTAAATATATTCGTTTTTACCAAATATTTCGATACTACTTCATGTAGTATCACGATATGTGATTTGGCCTTCAAATCTCAGAATGTCGCATTATATAGCATTTTAAGCAAGTTTTCTTGCATTTTGTTTCGTACAAAAAATCATCGAATTTAGCAATATTTTGACGCTTATCATCCCCTTTTCCTCTATGTGATTTAAACAAAATATCATCGAATTAGGCAATATTTTGCCGTTTTTCCACGTTTTTGTGAATTTTCAGTTTATGGGTATTAATTCACTATATATACGATAAAAATGATGCAAACACATAATTGATTAGATAATAACCTTAAAAACTTCATTTTCAATCAACTATTTTTTTTCTCGTTAAAATACTGAGTAAGAGATTGAAAAGGGGAGAAGTTCTGTTTTTATTGCATATATCGACGTTTCAGCCGGAATAGAGCGGTTTTCGTATACATCTTCCATCAGTAATATAAATGGAAAATCAGAAACATTTTAGTTAATTCTAATGAAAACACATTGATTTTTATCATTTGTATTGGAAACAACATTGTCATATGTCTTTTTTTGGATCTAAATAATACGAAACCTCGCTCTATGATTTGAAGTTAAAATCCTCATATATGGTAAAATAGTGACTTTTTTCACGTTTTCTATGTAGTGTGATTTTACGTAAATATATTCGTTTTTACCAAATATTTCGATACTACTTCATGTAGTATCACGATATGTGATTTGGCCTTCAAATCTCAGAATGTCACATTATATAGCATTTTAAGCAAGTTTTCTTGCATTTTGTTTCGTACGAAAAATCATCGAATTTAGCAATATTTTGACGCTTATCATCCCCTTTTCCTCTATGTGATTTAAACAAAATATCATCGTATTAGGCAATATTTAACCGTTTTTCTACGTTTTTGTGAATTTTCAGTTTATGGGTATTAATTCACTATATATACGTAAAAATGATGCAAACACATAATTGATTAGATAATAACCTTAAAAACTTCATTTTCAATCAACGATTTGTTTCTCGTTAAAATACTGAGTAAGAGATTGAAAAGGGGAGAAGTTCTGTTTTTATTGCATATATCGACGTTTCAGCCGGAATAGAGCGCTTTTCGTGTACATCTTCCATCGGTAATATAAACGGAAAATCAGGAACATTTTAGTTAATTCTAATGAAAACACATTGATTTTTATCATTTGTATTGGAAACAACATTGTCATATGTCTTTTCTTGGATGTAAATAATACGAAACCTCGCTCTATGATTTGAAGTTAAAATCCTCATATATGGTAAAATAGTGACTTTTTTCACGTTTTCTATGTAGTGTGATTTTACGTAAATATATTCGTTTTTACCAATATTTCGATACTACTTCATGTAGTATCACGATATGTGATTTGGCCTTCAAATCTCAGAATGTCGCATAATATAGCATTTTAAGCAAGTTTTCTTGTATTTTGTTTCGTACGAAAAATCATCGAATTTAGCAATATTTTGACGCTTATCATCCCCTTTTCCTCTATGTGATTTAAACAAAATATCATCGAATTAGGCAATATTTTGCCTAATTCGATTGGAAAATCAGGAACATTTTAGTTAATTCTAATGAAAACACATTGATTTTTATCATTTGTATTGGAAACAACATTGTCATATGTCTTTTCTTGGATCTAAATAATACGAAACCTCGCTCTATGATTTGAAGTTAAAATCCTCAAATATGGTAAAATAGTGACTTTTTCACGTTTTTCATGTAGTTTGATATTACGTAAATATATTCATTTTTACCAATATTTCGATACAATTTCATGTAGTATCACGATATGTGATTTGGCCTTCAAATCTCAGAATGTCGCATAATATTGCATTTTAAGCAAGTTTTCTTGTATTTTGTTTCGTACGATATATCATCGAATTTAGCAATATTTTGACGATTATCATCCATTTTTTCTCTATGTGATTTAAACAAAATATCATCGAATTAGGCAATATTTTGCCGTTTTTCCACGTTTTTGTGAATTTTCAGTTTATGGGTATTAATTCACTATATATACGATAAAAATGATGCAAGCACATAATTGATTAGATAATAACCTTAAAAACTTCATTTTCAATCAACTATTTGTTTCTCGTTAAAATACTGAGTAAGAGATTGAAAAGGGGAGAAGTTCTGTTTTTATTGCATATATCGACGTTTCAGCCGGAATAGAGCGGTTTTCGTGTACATCTTCCATCGGTAATATAAACGGAAAATCAGGTACATTTTAGTTTATTCTAATGAAAACACATTGATTTTTATCATTTGTATTGGAAACAATATTGTCATATGTCTTTTCTTGGATCTAAATAATACGAAACCTCGCTCTATGATTTGAAGTTAAAATTCTCATGTATGGTAAAATAGTGACTTTTTTCACGTTTTCCATGTAGTGTGATTTTACGTAAATATATTCGTTTTTACCAATATTTCGATTCTACTTCATGTAGTATCACGATATGTGATTTGGCCTTCAAATCTCAGAATGTCGCATAATATAGCATTTTAAGCAAGTTTTCTTGCATTTTGTTTCGTACGAAAAATCATCGAATTTAGCAATATTTTGACGTTTTTCATCCCCTTTTCTTCTATGTGATTTAAACAAAATATCATCGTATTAGGCAATATTTTGTCGTTTTTCCACGTTTTTGTGGATTTTCAGTTTATGGGTATTAATTCACTATATATACGTAAAAATGATGCAAACACATAATTGATTAGATAATAACCTTAAAAACTTCATTTCAATCAACTATTTGTTTCTCGTTAAAATACTGAGTAAGAGATTGAAAAGGGGAGAAGTTCTGTTTTTATTGCATATATCGACGTTTCAGCCGGAATAGAGCAGTTTTACGTGTACATCTTCCATCGGTAATATAAACGGAAAATCAGGAACATTTTAGTAAATTCTAATGAAAACACATTGATTTTTATCATTTGTATTGGAAACAACATTGTCATATGTCTTTTCTTGGATCTAAATAATACGAAACCTCGCTCTATGATTTGAAGTTAAAATTCTCATATATGGTAAAATAGTGACTTTTTTCACGTTTTCCATGTAGTTTGATAATACGTAAATATATTCATTTTTACTAATATTTCGATTCTATTGCATGTAGTATCACGATATGTGATTTGGCCGTCAAATCTCAGAATTTCTCATAATATTGCATTTTAAGCAAGTTTTCTTGCATTTTGTTTCGTACGAAAAATCATCTAATTTTGCAATATTTTGACGTTTATCATCCCCTTTTCCTTTTTGTGATTTAAACAAAATATCATCGAATTAGGCAATATTTTGCCGTTTTTCCACATTTTTGTGAATTTTCAGTTTATTGTTATTAATTCATTACATACAATATAAATGATGCAAACACATAATTGATTAGAAATTAACCTTAAATACTTTACTTTCAATCATCTATTTGTTTCTCGTTAAAATACTGAGTAAGATATTTAAAAGGGAAGAAGTTCTGTTTTTATTGCATATATCGACGTTTCAGCCGGATTAGACCGGTTTTACATGTACATCTTCCATCGGTAATATAAATAGAAAATCAGGAACATTTTAGTTTATTCTAATGAAAACACATTGATTTTTATCATTTTTATTGGAAACAACATTGTCATATGTCTTTTCTTGGATCTAAATAATACGAAACCTCTCTCAATGATTTGAAGCTAAAATCCTCAAATATGGTAAAAAATTTTCACGTTTTTCATGTAGTTTGATATTACGTAAATATATTCATTTTTACTAATATTTCGATACTATTTCATGTAGTATCACAATATATGATTTAGCCTTCATATCTCAGAATTTCTCATAATATTGCATTTTAAGCAAGTTTTCTTGCATTTTCTTTCGTACGAAAAATCATCGAATTTAGCAATATTTTGACATTTATCATCCCCTTTTCCTTTATGTGATTTAAACAAAATATCATCGAATTAGGCAATATTTTGCCGTTTTTCCACGTTTTTGTGAATTTTCAGTTTATGGGTATTAATTCACTATATATACGTAAAAATGATGCAAACACATAATTGATTAGATAATAACCTTAAAAACTTCATTTTCAATCAACTGTTTGTTTCTCGTTAAAATACTGAGTAAGAGATTGAAAAGGGGAGAAGTTCTGTTTTTATTGCATATATCGACGTTTCAGCCGGAATAGAGCGGTTTTACGTGTACATCTTCCATCAGTAATATAAATGGAAAATCAGGAACATTTTAGTTTATTCTAATGAAAACACATTGATTTTTGTCATTTGTATTGGAAACAACATTGTCATATGTCTTTTCTTGGATCTAAATAATACGAAACCTCGCTCTATGATTTGAAGTTAAAATCCTCATATATGGTAAAATAGCGACTTTTTTCACGTTTTCCATGTAGTTTGATATTACGTAAATATATTCATTTTTACCAATATTTCGATACTATTTCATGTAGTATCACGATATGTGATTTGGCCTTCAAATCTCAGAATGTCGCATAATATTAAGCATAATTTTAAGCAAGTTTTCTTGCATTTTGTTTCGTACGAAAAATCATCGAATTTAGCAATATTTTGACGTTTTTCATCCCCTTTTCTTCTATGTGATTTAAACAAAATATCATCGTATTAGGCAATATTTTGTCGTTTTTAACGTTTTTGTGAATTTTCAGTTTATGGGTATTAATTCACTATATATACGTAAAAATGATGCAAACACATAATTGATAAGAAATTAACCTTAAATACTTCATTTTCAGTCAACCATTTGTTTCTCGTTAAAATACTGAATAGGATATTGAAAAGGGGAGAACTTCGGTTTTCATTGCATATATCGACGTTTCAGCCAGATTAGAGCGGTTTTAATTGTACATCTTCCATCTGTAATATAAACGAAAAATCAGGAACATTTTAGTTAATTCTAATGAAAACACATTGATTTTTATCATTTGTATTGTAAACAACATTGTTATATGTCTTTTCTTGGATCTAAATAATACGAAACCTCTCTCAATGATTTGAAGCTAAAATCCTCAAATATGGTAAAGTAGTGACTTTTTTCACGTTTTTCATGTAGTTTTATATTAGGTAAATATATTCATTTTACCAATATTTCGATACTATTTCATGTAGCATCACGATATATGATTTAGCCTTCAAATCTTAGAATTTCTCATAATATAGCATTTTAAGCAAGTTTTCTTGCATTTTGTTTCGTACGAAAATTAATCGAATTTACCAATATTTTGACGTTTATCATCCCCTTTTCCTTTATGTGATTTAAACAAAATATCATCGAATTGGGCAATATTTTGCCGTTTTTCCACGTTTTTGTGAATTTTCAGTTTATTGTTATTAATTCATTAACTATACAATATAAATGATGCAAACACATAATTGATTAGAAATTAACCTTAAATACTTCACTTTCAATCATCTATTTGTTTCTCGTTAAAATACTGAGTAAGATATTGAAAAGGGGAGAAGTTCTGTTTTTATTGCATATATCGACGTTTCAGCCGGAATAGAGCGGTTTTCGTGTACATCTTCCATCGGTGATATAAACGGAAAATCAGGAACATTTTAGTTAATTCTAATGAAAACACATTGATTTTTATCATTTGTATTGGAAACAACAGTGTCATATGTCTTTTCTTGGATCTAAATAATACGAAACCTCGCTCTATGATTTGAAGTTAAAATCCTCAAATATGGTAAAATAGTGACTTTTTCACGTTTTTCATGTAGTTTGATATTACGTAAATATATTAATTTTTACCAATATTTCGATACTATTTAATGTAGTATCACGATATGTGATTTGGCCTTCAAATCTCAGAATGTCGCATTTTAAGCAAGTTTTCTTGTATTTTGTTTCGTACGAAATATCATCGAATTTAGCAATATTTTGACGATTATCATCCCTTTTTTCTCTATGTGATTTAAACAAAATATCATCGAATTAGGCAATATTTTGCCGTTTTTCCACGTTTTTGTGAATTTTCAGTTTATGAGTATTAATTCACTATATATACGTAAAAATGATGCAAACACATAATTGATTAGATAATAACTTTAAAAACTTCATTTTCAATCATCTATTTGTTTCTCGCTAAAATACTGAGTAAGAGATTGAAAAGGGGAGAAGTTCTGTTTTTATTGCATATATCGACGTTTCAGCCGGAATAGAGCGGTTTTACCTGTACATCTTCCATCGGTAATATAAACGGAAAATCAGGAACATTTTAGTAAATTCTAATGAAAACACATTGATTTTTATCATTTGTATTGGAAACCACATTGTCATATGTCTTTTCTTGGATCTAAATAATACGAAACCTCGCTCTATGATTTGAAGTTAAAATCCTCATATATGGTAAAATAGCGACTTTTTTCACGTTTTCCATGTAGTTTGATATTACGTAAATATATTCATTTTTACCAATATTTCGATACTATTTCATGTAGTATCACGATATGTGATTTGGCCTTCAAATCTCAGAATGTCGCATAATATTAAGCATAATTTTAAGCAAGTTTTCTTGCATTTTGTTTCGTACGAAAAATCATCGAATTTAGCAATATTTTGACGTTTTTCATCCCCTTTTCTTCTATGTGATTTAAACAAAATATCATCGTATTAGGCAATATTTTGTCGTTTTTAACGTTTTTGTGAATTTTCAGTTTATGGGTATTAATTCACTATATATACGTAAAAATGATGCAAACACATAATTGATAAGAAATTAACCTTAAATACTTCATTTTCAGTCAACCATTTGTTTCTCGTTAAAATACTGAATAGGATATTGAAAAGGGGAGAACTTCGGTTTTCATTGCATATATCGACGTTTCAGCCAGATTAGAGCGGTTTTACGTGTTCATCTTCCATCTGTAATATAAACGAAAAATCAGGAACATTTTAGTTAATTCTAATGAAAACACATTGATTTTTATCATTTGTATTGTAAACAACATTGTTATATGTCTTTTCTTGGATCTAAATAATACGAAACCTCTCTCAATGATTTGAAGCTAAAATCCTCAAATATGGTAAAGTAGTGACTTTTTTCACGTTTTTCATGTAGTTTTATATTACGTAAATATATTCATTTTACCAATATTTCGATACTATTTCATGTAGCATCACGATATATGATTTAGCCTTCAAATCTTAGAATTTCTCATAATATAGCATTTTAAGCAAGTTTTCTTGCATTTTGTTTCGTACGAAAATTAATCGAATTTACCAATATTTTGACGTTTATCATCCCCTTTTCCTTTATGTGATTTAAACAAAATATCATCGAATTGGGCAATATTTTGCCGTTTTTCCACGTTTTTGTGAATTTTCAGTTTTTTGTTATTAATTCATTAACTATACAATATAAATGATGCAAACACATAATTGATTAGAAATTAACCTTAAATACTTCACTTTCAATCATCTATTTGTTTCTCGTTAAAATACTGAGTAAGATATTGAAAAGGGGAGAAGTTCTGTTTTTATTGCATATATCGACGTTTCAGCCGGAATAGAGCGGTTTTCGTGTACATCTTCCATCGGTGATATAAACGGAAAATCAGGAACATTTTAGTTAATTCTAATGAAAACACATTGATTTTTATCATTTGTATTGGAAACAACAGTGTCATATGTCTTTTCTTGGATCTAAATAATACGAAACCTCGCTCTATGATTTGAAGTTAAAATCCTCAAATATGGTAAAATAGTGACTTTTTCACGTTTTTCATGTAGTTTGATATTACGTAAATATATTAATTTTTACCAATATTTCGATACTATTTCATGTAGTATCACGATATGTGATTTGGCCTTCAAATCTCAGAATGTCGCATTTTAAGCAAGTTTTCTTGTATTTTGTTTCGTACGAAATATCATCGAATTTAGCAATATTTTGACGATTATCATCCCTTTTTTCTCTATGTGATTTAAACAAAATATCATCGAATTAGGCAATATTTTGCCGTTTTTCCACGTTTTTGTGAATTTTCAGTTTATGAGTATTAATTCACTATATATACGTAAAAATGATGCAAACACATAATTGATTAGATAATAACTTTAAAAACTTCATTTTCAATCATCTATTTGTTTCTCGCAAAAATACTGAGTAAGAGATTGAAAAGGGGAGAAGTTCTGTTTTTATTGCATATATCGACGTTTCAGCCGGAATAGAGCGGTTTTACCTGTACATCTTCCATCGGTAATATAAACGGAAAATCAGGAACATTTTAGTAAATTCTAATGAAAACACATTGATTTTTATCATTTGTATTGGAAACAACATTGTCATATGTCTTTTCTTGGATCTAAATAATACGAAACCTCGCTCTATGATTTGAAGTTAAAATCCTCATATATGGTAAAATAGTGACTTTTTTCACGTTTTCCATGTAGTTTGATAATACGTAAATATATTCATTTTACCAATATTTCGATACTATTTCATGTAGTATCACGATATGTGATTTGGCCTTCAAATCTCAGAATGTCGCATAATATAGCATTTTAAGCAAGTTTTCTTGCATTTTGTTTCGTACGAAAAATCATCGAATTTAGCAATATTTTGACGCTTATCATCCCCTTTTCCTCTATGTGATTTAAACAAAATATCATCGAATTAGGCAATATTTTGCCGTTTTTCCACGTTTTTGTGAATTTTCAGTTTATAGGTATTAATTCACTATATATACGATAAAAATGATGCAAACACATAATTGATTAGATAATAACCTTAAAAACTTCATTTTCAATCAACTATTTGTTTCTCGTTAAAATACTGAGTAAGAGATTGAAAAGGGGAGAAGTTTTGTTTTTATTGCATATATCGACGTTTCAGCCGGAATAGAGCGGTTTTCGTGTACATCTTCCATCAGTAAAATCAAAGGAAAATCAGAAACATTTTAGTTAATTCTAATGAAAACACATTGATTTTTATCATTTGTATTGGAAACAACATTGTCATATGTCTTTTCTTGGATCTAAATAATACGAAACCTCGCTCTATGATTTGAAGTTAAAATCCTCATATATGGTAAAATAGTGACTTTTTTCACGTTTTCCATGTAGTGTGATTTTACGTAAATATATTCGTTTTTACCAATATTTCGATACTACTTCATGTAGTATCACGATATGTGATTTGGCCTTCAAATCTCAGAATGTCGAATAATATAGCATTTTAAGCAAGTTTTCTTGCATTTTGTTTCCGTACGAAAAATCATCGAATTTAGCAATATTTTGACGTTAATCATCCCCTTTTCCGCTATGTGATTTAAACAAAATATTATCGTATTAGGCAATATTTTGCCGTTTTTCCACGTTTTTGTGAATTTTCAGTTTATGGGTATTAATTCACTATATATACGATAAAAATGATGCAAACACATAATTGATTAGATAATAACCTTAAAAATTTCATTTTCAATCAACTATTTGTTTCTCGTTAAAATACTGAGTAAGAGATTGAAAAGGGGAGAAGTTTTGTTTTTATTGCATATATCGACGTTTCAGCCGGAATAGAGCGGTTTTACCTATACATCTTCCATCGGTAATATAAACGGAAAATCAGGAACATTTTAGTAAATTCTAATGAAAACACATTGATTTTTATCATTTGTATTGGAAACAACATTGTCATATGTCTTTTCTTGGATCTAAATAATACGAAACCTCGCTCTATGATTTGAAGTTAAAATTCTCATATATGGTAAAATAGTGACTTTTTTCACGTTTTTCATGTAGTTTGATATTACGTAAATATATTCATTTTTACCAATATTTCGATACAATTTCATGTAGTATCACGATATGTGATTTGGCCTTCAAATCTCAGAATGTCGCATAATATTGCATTTTAAGCAAGTTTTCTTGTATTTTGTTTCGTACGATATATCATCGAATTTAGCAATATTTTGACGATTATCATCCATTTTTTCTCTATGTGATTTAAACAAAATATCATCGAATTAGGCAATATTTTGCCGTTTTTCCACGTTTTTGTGAATTTTCAGTTTATGGGTATTAATTCACTATATATACGATAAAAATGATGCAAACACATAATTGATTAGATAATAACCTTAAAAACTTCATTTTCAATCAACTATTTGTTTCTCGTTAAAATACTGAGTAAGAGATTGAAAAGGGGAGAAGTTCTGTTTTTATTGCATATATCGACGTTTCAGCCGGAATAGAGCGGTTTTCGTGTACATCTTCCATCGGTAATATAAACGGAAAATCAGGTACATTTTAGTTTATTCTAATGAAAACACATTGATTTTTATCATTTGTATTGGAAACAATATTGTCATATGTCTTTTCTTGGATCTAAATAATACGAAACCTCGCTCTATGATTTGAAGTTAAAATTCTCATGTATGGTAAAATAGTGACTTTTTTCACGTTTTCCATGTAGTGTGATTTTACGTAAATATATTCGTTTTTACCAATATTTCGATTCTACTTCATGTAGTATCACGATATGTGATTTGGCCTTCAAATCTCAGAATGTCGCATAATATAGCATTTTAAGCAAGTTTTCTTGCATTTTGTTTCGTACGAAAAATCATCGAATTTAGCAATATTTTGACATTTATCATCCCCTTTTCCTTTATGTGATTTAAACAAAATATCATCGAATTAGGCAATATTTTGCCGTTTTTCCACGTTTTTGTGAATTTTCAGTTTATGGGTATTAATTCACTATATATACGTAAAAATGATGCAAACACATAATTGATTAGATAATAACCTTAAAAACTTCATTTTCAATCAACTGTTTGTTTCTCGTTAAAATACTGAGTAAGAGATTGAAAAGGGGAGAAGTTCTGTTTTTATTGCATATATCGACGTTTCAGCCGGAATAGAGCGGTTTTACGTGTACATCTTCCATCAGTAATATAAATGGAAAATCAGGAACATTTTAGTTTATTCTAATGAAAACACATTGATTTTTGTCATTTGTATTGGAAACAACATTGTCATATGTCTTTTCTTGGATCTAAATAATACGAAACCTCGCTCTATGATTTGAAGTTAAAATCCTCATATATGGTAAAATAGCGACTTTTTTCACGTTTTCCATGTAGTTTGATATTACGTAAATATATTCATTTTTACCAATATTTCGATACTATTTCATGTAGTATCACGATATGTGATTTGGCCTTCAAATCTCAGAATGTCGCATAATATTAAGCATAATTTTAAGCAAGTTTTCTTGCATTTTGTTTCGTACGAAAAATCATCGAATTTAGCAATATTTTGACGTTTTTCATCCCCTTTTCTTCTATGTGATTTAAACAAAATATCATCGTATTAGGCAATATTTTGTCGTTTTTAACGTTTTTGTGAATTTTCAGTTTATGGGTATTAATTCACTATATATACGTAAAAATGATGCAAACACATAATTGATAAGAAATTAACCTTAAATACTTCATTTTCAGTCAACCATTTGTTTCTCGTTAAAATACTGAATAGGATATTGAAAAGGGGAAAACTTCGGTTTTCATTGCATATATCGACGTTTCAGCCAGATTAGAGCGGTTTTACGTGTACATCTTCCATCTGTAATATAAACGAAAAATCAGGAACATTTTAGTTAATTCTAATGAAAACACATTGATTTTTATCATTTGTATTGTAAACAACATTGTTATATGTCTTTTCTTGGATCTAAATAATACGAAACCTCTCTCAATGATTTGAAGCTAAAATCCTCAAATATGGTAAAGTAGTGACTTTTTTCACGTTTTTCATGTAGTTTTATATTACGTAAATATATTCATTTTACCAATATTTCGATACTATTTCATGTAGCATCACGATATATGATTTAGCCTTCAAATCTTAGAATTTCTCATAATATAGCATTTTAAGCAAGTTTTCTTGCATTTTGTTTCGTACGAAAATTAATCGAATTTACCAATATTTTGACGTTTATCATCCCCTTTTCCTTTATGTGATTTAAACAAAATATCATCGAATTGGGCAATATTTTGCCGTTTTTCCACGTTTTTGTGAATTTTCAGTTTATTGTTATTAATTCATTAACTATACAATATAAATGATGCAAACACATAATTGATTAGAAATTAACCTTAAATACTTCACTTTCAATCATCTATTTGTTTCTCGTTAAAATACTGAGTAAGATATTGAAAAGGGGAGAAGTTCTGTTTTTATTGCATATATCGACGTTTCAGCCGGAATAGAGCGGTTTTCGTGTACATCTTCCATCGGTGATATAAACGGAAAATCAGGAACATTTTAGTTAATTCTAATGAAAACACATTGATTTTTATCATTTGTATTGGAAACAACAGTGTCATATGTCTTTTCTTGGATCTAAATAATACGAAACCTCGCTCTATGATTTGAAGTTAAAATCCTCAAATATGGTAAAATAGTGACTTTTTCACGTTTTTCATGTAGTTTGATATTACTTAAATATATTAATTTTTACCAATATTTCGATACTATTTCATGTAGTATCACGATATGTGATTTGGCCTTCAAATCTCAGAATGTCGCATTTTAAGCAAGTTTTCTTGTATTTTGTTTCGTACGAAATATCATCGAATTTAGCAATATTTTGACGATTATCATCCCTTTTTTCTCTATGTGATTTAAACAAAATATCATCGAATTAGGCAATATTTTGCCGTTTTTCCACGTTTTTGTGAATTTTCAGTTTATGGGTATTAATTCACTATATATACGATAAAAATGATGCAAACACATAATTGATTAGATAATAACCTTAAAAACATCATTTTCAATCAACTATTTGTTTCTCGTTAAAATACTGAGTAAGAGATTGAAAAGGGGAGAAGTTCTGTTTTTATTGCATATATCGACGTTTCAGCCGGAATAGAGCGGTTTTCGTGTACATCTTCCATCGGTAATATAAACGGAAAATCAGGTACATTTTAGTTTATTCTAATGAAAACACATTGATTTTTATCATTTGTATTGGAAACAATATTGTCATATGTCTTTTCTTTGATCTAAACAATACGAAACCTCGCTCAATGATTTGAAGTTAAAATTCTCATATATGGTAAAATAGTGACTTTTTCACGTTTTCCATGTAGTGTGATTTTACGTAAATATATTCGTTTTTACCAATATTTCGATACTACTTCATGTAGTATCACGATATGTGATTTGGCCTTCAAATCTCAGAATGTCGCATAATATAGCATTTTAAGCAAGTTTTCTTGCATTTTGTTTCGTACGAAAAATCATCGAATTTAGCAGTATTTTGACGTTTATCATCCCCTTTTCCTCTATGTGATTTAAACAAAATATCATCGAATTAGGCAATATTTTCCGTTTTTCAACGTTTTTGTGAATTTTCAGTTTATGGTTATTAATTCACTATATATACGTAAAAATGATGCAAACACATAATTGATTAGATAATAACCTTAAAAACTTCATTTTCAATCAACTGTTTGTTTCTCGTTAAAATACTGAGTAAGAGATTGAAAAGGGGAGAAGTTCTGTTTTTATTGCATATATCGACGTTTCAGCCGGAATAGAGCGGTTTTACGTGTACATCTTACATCAGTAATATAAATGGAAAATCAGGAACATTTTAGTTTATTCTAATGAAAACACATTGATTTTTGTGATTTGTATTGGAAACAACATTGTCATATGTCTTTTCTTGGATCTAAATAATACGAAACCTCGCTCTATGATTAGAAGTTAAAATCCCCATATATGGTAAAATAGCGAATTTTTTCACGTTTTCCATGTAGTTTGATATTACGTAAATATATTCATTTTTACCAATATTTCGATACTATTTCATGTAGTATCACGATATGTGATTTGGCCTTCAAATCTCAGAATGTCGCATAATATTGCATTTTAAGCAAGTTTTCTTGTATTTTGTTTCGTACGATATATCATCGAATTTAGCAATATTTTGACGATTATCATCCCTTTTTTCTCTATGTGATTTAAACAAAATATCATCGAATTAGGCAATATTTTGCCGTTGTTCCACGTTTTTGTGAATTTTCAGTTTATGGGTATTAATTCACTATATATACGATAAAAATGATGCAAACACATAATTGATTAGATAATAACCTTAAAAACTTCATTTTCAATCAACTATTTGTTTCTCGGTAAAATACTGAGTAAGAGATTGAAAAGGGGAGAAGTTCTGTTTTTATTGCATATATCGACGTTTCAGCCGGAATAGAGCGGTTTTCGTGTACATCTTCCTTCGGTAATATAAACGGAAAATCAGGTACATTTTAGTTTATTCTAATGAAAACACATTGATTTTTATCATTTGTATTGGAAACATTATTGTCATATGTCTTTTCTTGGATCTAAATAATACGAAACCTCGCTCTATGATTTGAAGTTAAAATTCTCATATATGGTAAAATAGTGACTTTTTTCACGTTTTCCATGTAGTGTGATTTTACGTAAATATATTCGTTTTTACCAATATTTCGATACTACTTCATGTAGTATCACGATATGTGATTTGGCCTTCAAATCTCAGAATGTCGCATAATATAGCATTTTAAGCAAGTTTTCTTGCATTTTGTTTCGTACGAAAAATCATCGAATTTAGCAATATTTTGACGTTTTTCATCCCCTTTTCTTCTGTGATTTAAACAAAATATCATCGTATTAGGGAATATTTTGCCGTTTTTCCACGTTTTTGTGAATTTTCAGTTTATGGGTATTAATTCACTATATATACGTAAAAATGATGCAAACGCATAATTGATAAGAAATTAACCTTAAATACTTTATTTTCAGTCACCCATTTGTTTCTCGTTAAAATACTGAATAGGATATTGAAAAGGGGAGAACTTCGGTTTTCATTGCATATATCGACGTTTCAGCCAGATTAGAGCGGTTTTACGTGTACATCTTCCATCTGTAATATAAACGAAAAATCAGGAACATTTTAGTTAATTCTAATGAAAACACATTGATTTTTATCATTTGTATTGTAAACAACATTGTTATATGTCTTTTCTTGGATCTAAATAATACGAAACCTCTCTCAATGATTTGAAGCTAAAATCCTCAAATATGGTAAAGTAGTGACTTTTTTCACGTTTTTCATGTAGTTTTATATTACGTAAATATATTCATTTTACCAATATTTCGATACTATTTCATGTAGTATCACGATATATGATTTAGCCTTCAAATCTCAGAATTTCTCATAATATAGCATTTTAAGCAAGTTTTCTTGCATTTTGTTTCGTACGAAAATTAATCGAATTTAGCAATATTTTGACGTTAATCATCCCCTTTTCCTTTATGTGATTTAAACAAAATATCATCGAATTAGGCAATATTTTGCCGTTTTTCCACGTTTTTGTGAATTTTCAGTTTATTGTTATTAATTCATTAATTATACAATATAAATGATGCAAACACATAATTGATTAGAAATTAACCTTAAATACTTCACTTTCAATCATCTATTTGTTTCTCGTTAAAATACTGAGTAAGATATTGAAAAGGGGAGAAGTTCTTTTTTTATTGCATATATCGACGTCTCAGCCGGAATAGAGCGGTTTTCGTGTACATCTTCCATCGGTAATATAAACGGAAAATCAGGAACATTTTAGTTAATTCTAATGAAAACACATTGATTTTTATCATTTGTATTGGAAACAACATTGTCATATGTCTTTTCTTGGATCTAAATAATACGAAACCTCGCTCTATGATTTGAAGTTAAAATCCTCAAATATGATAAAATAGTGACTTTTTCACGTTTTTCATGTAGTTTGATATTACGTAAATATATTCATTTTTACCAATATTTCGATACTATTTCATGTAGTATCACGATATGTGATTTGGCCTTCAAATCTCAGAATGTCGCATAATATTGCATTTTAAGCAAGTTTTCTTGTATTTTGTTTCGTACGAAATATCGAATTTAGCAATATTTTGACGATTATCATCCCTTTTTTATCTATGTGATTTAAACAAAATATCATCGAATTAGGCAATATTTTGCCGTTTTTCCACGTTTTTGTGAATTTTCAGTTTATGGGTATTAATTCACTATATATACGATAAAAATGATGCAAACACATAATTGATTAGATAATAACCTTAAAAACTTCATTTTCAATCAACTATTTGTTTCTCGTTAAAATACTGAGTAAGAGATTGAAAAGGGGAGAAGTTCTGTTTTTATTGCATATATCGACGTTTCAGCCGGAATAGAGCGGTTTTCGTGTACATTTTCCATCGGTAATATAAACGGAAAATCAGGTACATTTTAGTTTATTCTAATGAAAACACATTGATTTTTATCATTTGTATTGGAAACAATATTGTCATATGTCTTTTCTTGGATCTATATAATACGAAACCTCGCTCTATGATTTGAAGTTAAAATTCTCATTTATGGTAAAATAGTGACTTTTTTACGTTTTCCATGTAGTGTGATTTTACGTAAATATATTCGTTTTTACCAATATTTCGAAACTACTTCATGTAGTATCACGATATGTGATTTGGCCTTCTAATCTCAGAATGTCGCATAATATAGCATTTTAAGCAAGTTTTCTTGCATTTTGTTTCGTACGAAAAATCATCGAATTTAGCAATATGTTGACGTTTTCATCCCCTTTTCTTCTATGTGATTTAAACAAAATATCATCGTATTAGGCAATATTTTGTCGTTTTTCCACGTTTTTGTGAATTTTCAGTTTATGGGTATTAATTCACTATATATACGTAAAAATGATGCAAACACATAATTGATTAGATAATAACCTTAAAAACTTCATTTCAATCAACTATTTGTTTCTCGTTAAAATACTGAGTAAGAGATTGAAAAGGGGAGAAGTTCTGTTTTTATTGCATATATCGACGTTTCAGCCGGAATAGAGCAGTTTTACGTGTACATCTTCCATCGGTAAAATAAACGGAAAATCAGGAACATTTTAGTAAATTCTAATGAAAACACATTGATTTTTATCATTTGTATTGGAAACAACATTGTCATATGTCTTTTCTTGGATCTAAATAATACGAAACCTCGCTCTATGATTTGAAGTTAAAATCCTCATATATGGTAAAATAGTGACTTTTTTCACGTTTTCCATGTAGTTTGATAATACGTAAATATATTCATTTTTACCAATATTTCGATACTATTTCACGTAGTATCACGATATGTGATTTGGCCTTCAAATCTCAGAATGTCGCATAATATAGCCTTTTAAGCAAGTTTTCTTGCATTTTGTTTCGTAAGGAAAATCATCGAATTTAGCAATATTTTGACGTTTATCATCCCCTTTTCCTTTATGTGATTTAAACAAAATATCATCGAATTAGGCAGTATTTTGCCGTTTTTCTACGTTTTTGTGAATTTTCAGTTTATTATTAATAATTCATTAAATATACGATAAAAATGATGCAAACACATAATTGATAAGAAATTAACCTTAAATACTTAATTTTCAATCAACCATTTGTTTCTCGTTAAAATACTGAATAGGATATTGAAAAGGGAAGAAGTTCGGTTTTCATTGCATATATCGACGTTTCAGCCAGATTAGAGCGGTTTTATGTGTACATCTTCCGTCGGTAATATAAACGAAAAATCAGGAACATTTCAGTTAATTCTAATGAAAACACATTGATTTTTATCATTTGTATTGGAAACAACATTGTCATATGTCTTTTCTTGGATCTAAATAATACGAAACCTCTCTCAATGATTTGAAGCTAAAATCCTCAAATATGGTAAAATAGTGACTTTTTTCACGTTTTTCATGTAGTGTGATTTTACGTAAATATATTCATTTTTACTAATATTTCGATACTATTTCATGTAGTATCACGATATATGATTTAGCCTTCAAATCTCAGAATTTCTCATAATATTGCATTTTAAGCAAGTTTTCTTGCATTTTGTTTCGTACGAAAAATCATCTAATTTTGCAATATTTTGACTTTTATCATTCCCTTTTCCTTTATGTGATTTAAACAAAATATCATCGAATTAGGCAATATTTTGCCGTTTTTCCACGTTTTTGTGAATTTTCAGTTTATTGTTATTAATTCATTAATTATACAATTTAAATCATGCAAACACATAATTGATTAGAAATTAACCTTAAATACTTCATTTTCAATCATCTATTTGTTTCTCAATAAAATACTGAGTAAGATATTGAAAAGGGGAGAAGTTCTGTTTTTATTGCATATATCGACGTTTCAGCCGGATTAGAGCGGTTTTACGTGTATATCTTCCATCGGTCATATAAATGGAAAACCAGGAACATTTTAGTTTATTCTAATGAAAACACATTGATTTTTATCATTTATATTGGAAACAATATTTTCATATGTCTTTTCTTGGATCTAAATAATACGAAAGCTCGCTCTATGATTTGAAGTTAAAATTCTCATATATGGTAAAATAGTGACTTTTTTCACGTTTTCCATGTAGTGTGATTTTACGTAAATATATTCGTTTTTACCAATATTTCGATACTACTTCAAGTAGTATCACGATATGTGATTTGGCCTTCAAATCTCAGAATGTATCATAATATAGCATTTTAAGCAAGTTTTCTTGCATTTTGTTTCGTACGAAAAATCATCGAATTTAGCAGTATTTTGACGTTTATCATCCCCTTTTCCTCTATGTGATTTAAACAAAATATCATCGAATTGGCAATATTTTCCGTTTTTCAACGTTTTTGTGAATTTTCAGTTTATGGGTATTAATTCACTATATATACGTAAAAATGATAAAACACATAACTGATTAGATAATAACCTTAAAAACTTCATTTTCAATCAACTGTTTGTTTCTCGTTAAAATACTGAGTAAGAGATTGAAAAGGGGAGAAGTTCTGTTTTTATTGCATATATCGACGTTTCAGTCGGAATAGAGAGGATTTACGTGTACATCTTCCATCAGTAATATATATGGAAAATCAGGAACATTTTAGTTTATTCTAATGAAAACACACTGATTTTTGTCATTTGTATTGGAAACAACATTGTCATATGTCTTTTCTTGGATCTAAATAATACGAAACCTCGCTCTATGATTTGAAGTTAAAATCCTCATATATGGTAAAATAGCGACTTTTTTCACGTTTTCCATGTAGTTTGATATTACGTAAATATATTCATTTTTACCAATATTTCGATACTATTTCATGTAGTATCACGAAATGTGATTTGGCCTTCAAATCTCAGAATGTCGCATAATATAGCATTTTAAGCAAGTTTTCTTGCATTTTGTTTCGTACGAAAAATTATCGAATTTAGCAATATTTTGACGTTTATCATCCCCTTTTCCCTTATGTGATTTAAACAAAATATCATTGAATTAGGCAATATTTTGCCGTTTCTCCACGTTTTTGTGAATTTTCAGTTTATTATTATTAATTCATTAAATATACAATATAAATCATGCAAACACATAATTGATAAGAAACTAACTTAAAATACTTCATTTTCAATCAACCATTTGTTTCTCGTTAAAATACTGAATAGGATATTGAAAAGGGGAGAAGTTCGGTTTTCATTGCATATATCGACGTTTCTGCCAGATTAGAGGGGTTTTACGTGTACATCTTCCATCTGTAATATAAACGAAAAATCAGGAACATTTTAGTTAATTCTAATGAAAACACATTGGTTTTTATCATTTGTATTGGAAACAACATTGTCATATGTCTTTTCTTGGATCTAAATAATACGAAACCTCTCTCAATGATTTGAAGCTAAAATCCTCAAATATGGTAAAATAGTGACATTTTTCACGTTTTCCATGTAGTTTGATAATACGTAAATATATTCATTTTTACCAATATTTCGATACTATTTCATGTAGTATCACGATATGTGATTTGGCCTTCAAATCTCAGAATGTCGCATAATATAGCATTTTAATCAAGTTTTCTTGCATTTTGTTTCGTACGAAAAATCATCGAATTTAGCAATATTTTGACGTTTATCATCCCCTTTTCCTTTATGTGATTTAAACAAATTATCATCGAATTAGGCAATATTTTGCCGTTTTTCTACTTTTTGTGAATTTTCAGTTTATTATTAATAATTCATTAAATATACGATAAAAATGATGCAAACACATAATTGATAAGAAACTAACCTTAAATACTTCATTTTCAATCAACCATTTGTTTCTCGTTAAAATACTGAATAGGATATTGAAAAGGGGAGAAGTTCGGTTTTCATTGCATATATCGTCGTTTCAGCCAGATTAGAGCGGTTTTACGTGTACATCTTCCATCGGTAATATAAACGAAAAATCAGGAACATTTCAGTTAATTCTAATGAAAACACATTGATTTTTATCATTTGTATTGGAAACAACATTGTCATATGTCTTTTCTTGGATCTAAATAATACGAAACCTCTCTCAATGATTTGAAGCTAAAATCCTCAAATATGGTAAAATAGTGACTTTTTTCACGTTTTTCATGTAGTGTGATTTTACGTAAATATATTAATTTTTACTAATATTTCGATACTATTTCATGTAGTATCACGATATATGATTTAGCCTTCAAATCTCAGAATTTCTCATAATATTGCATTTTAAGCAAGTTTTCTTGCATTTTGTTTCGTACGAAAAATCATCTAATTTTGCAATATTTTGACTTGTATCATCCCCTTTTCCTTTATGTGATTTAAACAAAATATCATCGAATTAGGCAATATTTTGCCGTTTTTCCACGTTTTTGTGAATTTTCAGTTTATTGTTATTAATTCATTAATTATACAATTTAAATCATGCAAACACATAATTGATTAGAAATTAACCTTAAATACTTCATTTTCAATCATCTATTTGTTTCTCAATAAAATACTGAGTAAGATATTGAAAAGGGGAGAAGTTCTGTTTTTATTGCATATATCGACGTTTCAGCCGGATTAGAGCGGTTTTACGTGTATATCTTCCATCGGTCATATAAATGGAAAACCAGGAACATTTTAGTTTATTCTAATGAAAACACATTGATTTTTATCATTTATATTGGAAACAATATTTTCATATGTCTTTTCTTGGATCTAAATAATACGAAAGCTCGCTCTATGATTTGAAGTTAAAATTCTCATATATGGTAAAATAGTGACTTTTTTCACGTTTTCCATGTAGTGTGATTTTACGTAAATATATTCGTTTTTACCAATATTTCGATACTACTTCAAGTAGTATCACGATATGTGATTTGGCCTTCAAATCTCAGAATGCATCATAATATAGCATTTTAAGCAAGTTTTCTTGCATTTTGTTTCGTACGAAAAATCATCGAATTTAGCAGTATTTTGACGTTTATCATCCCCTTTTCCTCTATGTGATTTAAACAAAATATCATCGAATTGGCAATATTTTCCGTTTTTCAACGTTTTTGTGAATTTTCAGTTTATGGGTATTAATTCACTATATATACGTAAAAATGATAAAACACATAACTGATTAGATAATAACCTTAAAAACTTCATTTTCAATCAACTGTTTGTTTCTCGTTAAAATACTGAGTAAGAGATTGAAAAGGGGAGAAGTTCTGTTTTTATTGCATATATCGACGTTTCAGCCGGAATAGAGAGGATTTACGTGTACATCTTCCATCAGTAATATATATGGAAAATCAGGAACATTTTAGTTTATTCTAATGAAAACACACTGATTTTTGTCATTTGTATTGGAAACAACATTGTCATATGTCTTTTCTTGGATCTAAATAATACGAAACCTCGCTCTATGATTTGAAGTTAAAATCCTCATATATGGTAAAATAGCGACTTTTTTCACGTTTTCCATGTAGTTTGATATTACGTAAATATATTCATTTTTACCAATATTTCGATACTATTTCATGTAGTATCACGAAATGTGATTTGGCCTTCAAATCTCAGAATGTCGCATAATATAGCATTTTAAGCAAGTTTTCTTGCATTTTGTTTCGTACGAAAAATCATCGAATTTAGCAGTATTTTGACGTTTATCATCCCCTTTTCCTCTATGTGATTTAAACAAAATATCATCGAATTGGCATATTTTCCGTTTTTCAACGTTTTTGTGAATTTTCAGTTTATGGGTATTAATTCACTATATATACGTAAAAATGATGCAAACACATAATTGATAAGAAATTAACCTTAAATACTTCATTTTCAGTCAACCATTTGTTTCTCGTTAAAATACTGAATAGGATATTGAAAAGGGGAGAACTTCGGTTTTCATTGCATATATCGACGTTTCAGCCAGATTAGAGCGGTTTTACGTGTACATCTTCCATCTGTAATATAAACGAAAAATCAGGAACATTTTAGTTAATTCTAATGAAAACACATTGATTTTTATCATTTGTATTGTAAACAACATTGTTATATGTCTTTTCTTGGATCTAAATAATACGAAACCTCTCTCAATGATTTGAAGCTAAAATCCTCAAATATGGTAAAGTAGTGACTTTTTTCACGTTTTTCATGTAGTTTTATATTACGTAAATATATTCATTTTACCAATATTTCGATACTATTTCATGTAGCATCACGATATATGATTTAGCCTTCAAATCTTAGAATTTCTCATAATATAGCATTTTAAGCAAGTTTTCTTGCATTTTGTTTCGTACGAAAATTAATCGAATTTACCAATATTTTGACGTTTATCATCCCCTTTTCCTTTATGTGATTTAAACAAAATATCATCGAATTGGGCAATATTTTGCCGTTTTTCCACGTTTTTGTGAATTTTCAGTTTATTGTTATTAATTCATTAACTATACAATATAAATGATGCAAACACATAATTGATTAGAAATTAACCTTAAATACTTCACTTTCAATCATCTATTTGTTTCTCGTTAAAATACTGAGTAAGATATTGAAAAGGGGAGAAGTTCTGTTTTTATTGCATATATCGACGTTTCAGCCGGAATAGAGCGGTTTTCGTGTACATCTTCCATCGGTGATATAAACGGAAAATCAGGAACATTTTAGTTAATTCTAATGAAAACACATTGATTTTTATCATTTGTATTGGAAACAACAGTGTCATATGTCTTTTCTTGGATCTAAATAATACGAAACCTCGCTCTATGATTTGAAGTTAAAATCCTCAAATATGGTAAAATAGTGACTTTTTCACGTTTTTCATGTAGTTTGATATTACGTAAATATATTAATTTTTACCAATATTTCGATACTATTTCATGTAGTATCACGATATGTGATTTGGCCTTCAAATCTCAGAATGTCGCATTTTAAGCAAGTTTTCTTGTATTTTGTTTCGTACGAAATATCATCGAATTTAGCAATATTTTGACGATTATCATCCCTTTTTTCTCTATGTGATTTAAACAAAATATCATCGAATTAGGCAATATTTTGCCGTTTTTCCACGTTTTTGTGAATTTTCAGTTTATGGGTATTAATTCACTATATATACGATAAAAATGATGCAAACACATAATTGATTAGATAATAACCTTAAAAACATCATTTTCAATCAACTATTTGTTTCTCGTTAAAATACTGAGTAAGAGATTGAAAAGGGGAGAAGTTCTGTTTTTATTGCATATATCGACGTTTCAGCCGGAATAGAGCGGTTTTCGTGTACATCTTCCATCGGTAATATAAACGGAAAATCAGGTACATTTTAGTTTATTCTAATGAAAACACATTGATTTTTATCATTTGTATTGGAAACAATATTGTCATATGTCTTTTCTTTGATCTAAATAATACGAAACCTCGCTCTATGATTTGAAGTTAAAATTCTCATATATGGTAAAATAGTGACTTTTTCACGTTTTCCATGTAGTGTGATTTTACGTAAATATATTCGTTTTTACCAATATTTCGATACTACTTCATGTAGTATCACGATATGTGATTTGGCCTTCAAATCTCAGAATGTCGCATAATATAGCATTTTAAGCAAGTTTTCTTGCATTTTGTTTCGTACGAAAAATCATCGAATTTAGCAGTATTTTGACGTTTATCATCCCCTTTTCCTCTATGTGATTTAAACAAAATATCATCGAATTAGGCAATATTTTCCGTTTTTCAACGTTTTTGTGAATTTTCAGTTTATGGTTATTAATTCACTATATATACGTAAAAATGATGCAAACACATAATTGATTAGATAATAACCTTAAAAACTTCATTTTCAATCAACTGTTTGTTTCTCGTTAAAATACTGAGTAAGAGATTGAAAAGGGGAGAAGTTCTGTTTTTATTGCATATATCGACGTTTCAGCCGGAATAGAGCGGTTTTACGTGTACATCTTACATCAGTAATATAAATGGAAAATCAGGAACATTTTAGTTTATTCTAATGAAAACACATTGATTTTTGTGATTTGTATTGGAAACAACATTGTCATATGTCTTTTCTTGGATCTAAATAATACGAAACCTCGCTCTATGATTAGAAGTTAAAATCCCCATATATGGTAAAATAGCGAATTTTTTCACGTTTTCCATGTAGTTTGATATTACGTAAATATATTCATTTTTACCAATATTTCGATACTATTTCATGTAGTATCACGATATGTGATTTGGCCTTCAAATCTCAGAATGTCGCATAATATAGCATTTTAAGCAAGTTTTCTTGCATTTTGTTTCGTACGAAAAATCATCGAATTTAGCAATATTTTGACGTTTTTCATCCCCTTTTCTTCTGTGATTTAAACAAAATATCATCGTATTAGGCAATATTTTGCCGTTTTTCCACGTTTTTGTGAATTTTCAGTTTATGGGTATTAATTCACTATATATACGTAAAAATGATGCAAACGCATAATTGATAAGAAATTAACCTTAAATACTTTATTTTCAGTCACCCATTTGTTTCTCGTTAAAATACTGAATAGGATATTGAAAAGGGGAGAACTTCGGTTTTCATTGCATATATCGACGTTTCAGCCAGATTAGAGCGGTTTTACGTGTACATCTTCCATCTGTAATATAAACGAAAAATCAGGAACATTTTAGTTAATTCTAATGAAAACACATTGATTTTTATCATTTGTATTGTAAACAACATTGTTATATGTCTTTTCTTGGATCTAAATAATACGAAACCTCTCTCAATGATTTGAAGCTAAAATCCTCAAATATGGTAAAGTAGTGACTTTTTTCACGTTTTTCATGTAGTTTTATATTACGTAAATATATTCATTTTACCAATATTTCGATACTATTTCATGTAGTATCATGATATATGATTTAGCCTTCAAATCTCAGAATTTCTCATAATATAGCATTTTAAGCAAGTTTTCTTGCATTTTGTTTCGTACGAAAATTAATCGAATTTAGCAATATTTTGACGTTTATCATCCCCTTTTCCTTTATGTGATTTAAACAAAATATCATCGAATTAGGCAATATTTTGCCGTTTTTCCACGTTTTTGTGAATTTTCAGTTTATTGTTATTAATTCATTAATTATACAATATAAATGATGCAAACACATAATTGATTAGAAATTAACCTTAAATACTTCACTTTCAATCATCTATTTGTTTCTCGTTAAAATACTGAGTAAGATATTGAAAAGGGGAGAAGTTCTTTTTTTATTGCATATATCGACGTCTCAGCCGGAATAGAGCGGTTTTCGTGTACATCTTCCATCGGTAATATAAACGGAAAATCAGGAACATTTTAGTTAATTCTAATGAAAACACATTGATTTTTATCATTTGTATTGGAAACAACATTGTCATATGTCTTTTCTTGGATCTAAATAATACGAAACCTCGCTCTATGATTTGAAGTTAAAATCCTCAAATATGATAAAATAGTGACTTTTTCACGTTTTTCATGTAGTTTGATATTACGTAAATATATTCATTTTTACCAATATTTCGATACTATTTCATGTAGTATCACGATATGTGATTTGGCCTTCAAATCTCAGAATGTCGCATAATATTGCATTTTAAGCAAGTTTTCTTGTATTTTGTTTCGTACGAAATATCGAATTTAGCAATATTTTGACGATTATCATCCCTTTTTTATCTATGTGATTTAAACAAAATATCATCGAATTAGGCAATATTTTGCCGTTTTTCCACGTTTTTGTGAATTTTCAGTTTATGGGTATTAATTCACTATATATACGATAAAAATGATGCAAACACATAATTGATTAGATAATAACCTTAAAAACATCATTTTCAATCAACTATTTGTTTCTCGTTAAAATACTGAGTAAGAGATTGAAAAGGGGAGAAGTTCTGTTTTTATTGCATATATCGACGTTTCAGCCGGAATAGAGCGGTTTTCGTGTACATCTTCCATCGGTAATATAAACGGAAAATCAGGTACATTTTAGTTTATTCTAATGAAAACACATTGATTTTTATCATTTGTATTGGAAACAATATTGTCATATGTCTTTTCTTTGATCTAAATAATACGAAACCTCGCTCTATGATTTGAAGTTAAAATTCTCATATATGGTAAAATAGTGACTTTTTCACGTTTTCCATGTAGTGTGATTTTACGTAAATATATTCGTTTTTACCAATATTTCGATACTACTTCATGTAGTATCACGATATGTGATTTGGCCTTCAAATCTCAGAATGTCGCATAATATAGCATTTTAAGCAAGTTTTCTTGCATTTTGTTTCGTACGAAAAATCATCGAATTTAGCAGTATTTTGACGTTTATCATCCCCTTTTCCTCTATGTGATTTAAACAAAATATCATCGAATTAGGCAATATTTTCCGTTTTTCAACGTTTTTGTGAATTTTCAGTTTATGGTTATTAATTCACTATATATACGTAAAAATGATGCAAACACATAATTGATTAGATAATAACCTTAAAAACTTCATTTTCAATCAACTGTTTGTTTCTCGTTAAAATACTGAGTAAGAGATTGAAAAGGGGAGAAGTTCTGTTTTTATTGCATATATCGACGTGTCAGCCGGAATAGAGCGGTTTTACGTGTACATCTTACATCAGTAATATAAATGGAAAATCAGGAACATTTTAGTTTATTCTAATGAAAACACATTGATTTTTGTGATTTGTATTGGAAACAACATTGTCATATGTCTTTTCTTGGATCTAAATAATACGAAACCTCGCTCTATGATTAGAAGTTAAAATCCCCATATATGGTAAAATAGCGAATTTTTTCACGTTTTCCATGTAGTTTGATATTACGTAAATATATTCATTTTTACCAATATTTCGATACTATTTCATGTAGTATCACGATATGTGATTTGGCCTTCAAATCTCAGAATGTCGCATAATATAGCATTTTAAGCAAGTTTTCTTGCATTTTGTTTCGTACGAAAAATCATCGAATTTAGCAATATTTTGACGTTTTTCATCCCCTTTTCTTCTGTGATTTAAACAAAATATCATCGTATTAGGCAATATTTTGCCGTTTTTCCACGTTTTTGTGAATTTTCAGTTTATGGGTATTAATTCACTATATATACGTAAAAATGATGCAAACGCATAATTGATAAGAAATTAACCTTAAATACTTTATTTTCAGTCACCCATTTGTTTCTCGTTAAAATACTGAATAGGATATTGAAAAGGGGAGAACTTCGGTTTTCATTGCATATATCGACGTTTCAGCCAGATTAGAGCGGTTTTACGTGTACATCTTCCATCTGTAATATAAACGAAAAATCAGGAACATTTTAGTTAATTCTAATGAAAACACATTGATTTTTATCATTTGTATTGTAAACAACATTGTTATATGTCTTTTCTTGGATCTAAATAATACGAAACCTCTCTCAATGATTTGAAGCTAAAATCCTCAAATATGGTAAAGTAGTGACTTTTTTCACGTTTTTCATGTAGTTTTATATTACGTAAATATATTCATTTTACCAATATTTCGATACTATTTCATGTAGTATCACGATATATGATTTAGCCTTCAAATCTCAGAATTTCTCATAATATAGCATTTTAAGCAAGTTTTCTTGCATTTTGTTTCGTACGAAAATTAATCGAATTTAGCAATATTTTGACGTTTATCATCCCTTTTTCCTTTATGTGATTTAAACAAAATATCATCGAATTAGGCAATATTTTGCCGTTTTTCCACGTTTTTGTGAATTTTCAGTTTATTGTTATTAATTCATTAATTATACAATATAAATGATGCAAACACATAATTGATTAGAAATTAACCTTAAATACTTCACTTTCAATCATCTATTTGTTTCTCGTTAAAATACTGAGTAAGATATTGAAAAGGGGAGAAGTTCTTTTTTTATTGCATATATCGACGTCTCAGCCGGAATAGAGCGGTTTTCGTGTACATCTTCCATCGGTAATATAAACGGAAAATCAGGAACATTTTAGTTAATTCTAATGAAAACACATTGATTTTTATCATTTGTATTGGAAACAACATTGTCATATGTCTTTTCTTGGATCTAAATAATACGAAACCTCGCTCTATGATTTGAAGTTAAAATCCTCAAATATGATAAAATAGTGACTTTTTCACGTTTTTCATGTAGTTTGATATTACGTAAATATATTCATTTTTACCAATATTTCGATACTATTTCATGTAGTATCACGATATGTGATTTGGCCTTCAAATCTCAGAATGTCGCATAATATTGCATTTTAAGCAAGTTTTCTTGTATTTTGTTTCGTACGAAATATCGAATTTAGCAATATTTTGACGATTATCATCCCTTTTTTATCTATGTGATTTAAACAAAATATCATCGAATTAGGCAATGTTTTGCCGTTTTTCCACGTTTTTGTGAATTTTCAGTTTATGGGTATTAATTCACTATATATACGATAAAAATGATGCAAACACATAATTGATTAGATAATAACCTTAAAAACTTCATTTCAATCAACTATTTGTTTCTCGTTAAAATACTGAGTAAGAGATTGAAAAGGGGAGAAGTTCTGTTTTTATTGCATATATCGACGTTTCAGCCGGAATAGAGCGGTTTTCGTGTACATTTTCCATCGGTAATATAAACGGAAAATCAGGTACATTTTAGTTTATTCTAATGAAAACACATTGATTTTTATCATTTGTATTGGAAACAATATTGTCATATGTCTTTTCTTGGATCTATATAATACGAAACCTCGCTCTATGATTTGAAGTTAAAATTCTCATTTATGGTAAAATAGTGACTTTTTTACGTTTTCCATGTAGTGTGATTTTACGTAAATATATTCGTTTTTACCAATATTTCGAAACTACTTCATGTAGTATCACGATATGTGATTTGGCCTTCTAATCTCAGAATGTCGCATAATATAGCATTTTAAGCAAGTTTTCTTGCATTTTGTTTCGTACGAAAAATCATCGAATTTAGCAATATGTTGACGTTTTCATCCCCTTTTCTTCTATGTGATTTAAACAAAATATCATCGTATTAGGCAATATTTTGTCGTTTTTCCACGTTTTTGTGAATTTTCAGTTTATGGGTATTAATTCACTATATATACGTAAAAATGATGCAAACACATAATTGATTAGATAATAACCTTAAAAACTTCATTTCAATCAACTATTTGTTTCTCGTTAAAATACTGAGTAAGAGATTGAAAAGGGGAGAAGTTCTGTTTTTATTGCATATATCGACGTTTCAGCCGGAATAGAGCGGTTTTACGTGTACATCTTCCATCTGTAAAATAAACGGAAAATCAGGAACATTTTAGTAAATTCTAATGAAAACACATTGATTTTTATCATTTGTATTGGAAACAACATTGTCATATGTCTTTTCTTGGATCTAAATAATACGAAACCTCGCTCTATGATTTGAAGTTAAAATCCTCATATATGGTAAAATAGTGACTTTTTTCACGTTTTCCATGTAGTTTGATAATACGTAAATATATTCATTTTTACCAATATTTCGATACTATTTCACGTAGTATCACGATATGTGATTTGGCCTTCAAATCTCAGAATGTCGCATAATATAGCCTTTTAAGCAAGTTTTCTTGCATTTTGTTTCGTAAGGAAAATCATCGAATTTAGCAATATTTTGACGTTTATCATCCCCTTTTCCTTTATGTGATTTAAACAAAATATCATCGAATTAGGCAGTATTTTGCCGTTTTTCTACGTTTTTGTGAATTTTCAGTTTATTATTAATAATTCATTAAATATACGATAAAAATGATGCAAACACATAATTGATAAGAAATTAACCTTAAATACTTCATTTTCAATCAACCATTTGTTTCTCGTTAAAATACTGAATAGGATATTGAAAAGGGAAGAAGTTCGGTTTTCATTGCATATATCGACGTTTCAGCCAGATTAGAGCGGTTTTATGTGTACATCTTCCGTCGGTAATATAAACGAAAAATCAGGAACATTTCAGTTAATTCTAATGAAAACACATTGATTTTTATCATTTGTATTGGAAACAACATTGTCATATGTCTTTTCTTGGATCTAAATAATACGAAACCTCTCTCAATGATTTGAAGCTAAAATCCTCAAACATGGTAAAATAGTGACTTTTTTCACGTTTTTCATGTAGTGTGATTTTACGTAAATATATTCATTTTTACTAATATTTCGATACTATTTCATGTAGTATCACGATATATGATTTAGCCTTCAAATCTCAGAATTTCTCATAATATTGCATTTTAAGCAAGTTTTCTTGCATTTTGTTTCGTACGAAAAATCATCTAATTTTGCAATATTTTGACTTTTATCATTCCCTTTTCCTTTATGTGATTTAAACAAAATATCATCGAATTAGGCAATATTTTGCCGTTTTTCCACGTTTTTGTGAATTTTCAGTTTATTGTTATTAATTCATTAATTATACAATTTAAATCATGCAAACACATAATTGATTAGAAATTAACCTTAAATACTTCATTTTCAATCATCTATTTGTTTCTCAATAAAATACTGAGTAAGATATTGAAAAGGGGAGAAGTTCTGTTTTTATTGCATATATCGACGTTTCAGCCGGATTAGAGCGGTTTTACGTGTATATCTTCCATCGGTCATATAAATGGAAAACCAGGAACATTTTAGTTTATTCTAATGAAAACACATTGATTTTTATCATTTATATTGGAAACAATATTTTCATATGTCTTTTCTTGGATCTAAATAATACGAAAGCTCGCTCTATGATTTGAAGTTAAAATTCTCATATATAGTAAAATAGTGACTTTTTTCACGTTTTCCATGTAGTGTGATTTTACGTAAATATATTCGTTTTTACCAATATTTCGATACTACTTCAAGTAGTATCACGATATGTGATTTGGCCTTCAAATCTCAGAATGTATCATAATATAGCATTTTAAGCAAGTTTTCTTGCATTTTGTTTCGTACGAAAAATCATCGAATTTAGCAGTATTTTGACGTTTATCATCCCCTTTTCCTCTATGTGATTTAAACAAAATATCATCGAATTGGCAATATTTTCCGTTTTTCAACGTTTTTGTGAATTTTCAGTTTATGGGTATTAATTCACTATATATACGTAAAAATGATAAAACACATAACTGATTAGATAATAACCTTAAAAACTTCATTTTCAATCAACTGTTTGTTTCTCGTTAAAATACTGAGTAAGAGATTGAAAAGGGGAGAAGTTCTGTTTTTATTGCATATATCGACGTTTCAGCCGGAATAGAGAGGATTTACGTGTACATCTTCCATCAGTAATATATATGGAAAATCAGGAACATTTTAGTTTATTCTAATGAAAACACACTGATTTTTGTCATTTGTATTGGAAACAACATTGTCATATGTCTTTTCTTGGATCTAAATAATACGAAACCTCGCTCTATGATTTGAAGTTAAAATCCTCATATATGGTAAAATAGCGACTTTTTTCACGTTTTCCATGTAGTTTGATATTACGTAAATATATTCATTTTTACCAATATTTCGATAATATTTCATGCAGTATCACGAAATGTGATTTGGCCTTCAAATCTCAGAATGTCGCATAATATAGCATTTTAAGCAAGTTTTCTTGCATTTTGTTTCGTACGAAAAATTATCGAATTTAGCAATATTTTGACGTTTATCATCCCCTTTTCCTTTATGTGATTTAAACAAAATATCATTGAATTAGGCAATATTTTGCCGTTTCTCCACGTTTTTGTGAGTTTTCAGTTTATTATTATTAATTCATTAAATATACAATATAAATCATGCAAACACATAATTGATAAGAAACTAACTTAAAATACTTCATTTTCAATCAACCATTTGTTTCTCGTTAAAATACTGAATAGGATATTGAAAAGGGGAGAAGTTCGGTTTTCATTGCATATATCGACGTTTCAGCCAGATTAGAGGGGTTTTACGTGTACATCTTCCATCTGTAATATAAACGAAAAAATCAGGAACATTTTAGTTAATTCTAATGAAAACACATTGGTTTTTATCATTTGTATTGGAAACAACATTGTCATATGTCTTTTCTTGGATCTAAATAATACGAAACCTCTCTCAATGATTTGAAGCTAAAATCCTCAAATATGGTAAAATAGTGACATTTTTCACGTTTTCCATGTAGTTTGATAATACGTAAATATATTCATTTTTACCAATATTTCGATACTATTTCATGTAGTATCACGATATGTGATTTGGCCTTCAAATCTCAGAATGTCGCATAATATAGCATTTTAATCAAGTTTTCTTGCATTTTGTTTCGTACGAAAAATCATCGAATTTAGCAATATTTTGACGTTTATCATCCCCTTTTCCTTTATGTGATTTAAACAAATTATCATCGAATTAGGCAATATTTTGCCGTTTTTCTACTTTTTGTGAATTTTCAGTTTATTATTAATAATTCATTAAATATACGATAAAAATGATGCAAACACATAATTGATAAGAAACTAACTTAAAATACTTCATTTTCAATCAACCATTTGTTTCTCGTTAAAATACTGAATAGGATATTGAAAAGGGGAGAAGTTCGGTTTTCATTGCATATATCGTCGTTTCAGCCAGATTAGAGCGGTTTTACGTGTACATCTTCCATCGGTAATATAAACGAAAAATCAGGAACATTTCAGTTAATTCTAATGAAAACACATTGATTTTTATCATTTGTATTGGAAACAACATTGTCATATGTCTTTTCTTGGATCTAAATAATACGAAACCTCTCTCAATGATTTGAAGCTAAAATCCTCAAATATGGTAAAATAGTGACTTTTTTCACGTTTTTCATGTAGTGTGATTTTACGTAAATATATTCATTTTTACTAATATTTCGATACTATTTCATGTAGTATCACGATATATGATTTAGCCTTCAAATCTCAGAATTTCTCATAATATTGCATTTTAAGCAAGTTTTCTTGCATTTTGTTTCGTACGAAAAATCATCTAATTTTGCAATATTTTGACTTTTATCATTCCCTTTTCCTTTATGTGATTTAAACAAAATATCATCGAATTAGGCAATATTTTGCCGTTTTTCCACGTTTTTGTGAATTTTCAGTTTATTGTTATTAATTCATTAATTATACAATTTAAATCATGCAAACACATAATTGATTAGAAATTAACCTTAAATACTTCATTTTCAATCATCTATTTGTTTCTCAATAAAATACTGAGTAAGATATTGAAAAGGGGAGAAGTTCTGTTTTTATTGCATATATCGACGTTTCAGCCGGATTAGAGCGGTTTTACGTGTATATCTTCCATCGGTCATATAAATGGAAAACCAGGAACATTTTAGTTTATTCTAATGAAAACACATTGATTTTTATCATTTATATTGGAAACAATATTTTCATATGTCTTTTCTTGGATCTAAATAATACGAAAGCTCGCTCTATGATTTGAAGTTAAAATTCTCATATATGGTAAAATAGTGACTTTTTTCACGTTTTCCATGTAGTGTGATTTTACGTAAATATATTCGTTTTTACCAATATTTCGATACTACTTCAAGTAGTATCACGATATGTGATTTGGCCTTCAAATCTCAGAATGTATCATAATATAGCATTTTAAGCAAGTTTTCTTGCATTTTGTTTCGTACGAAAAATCATCGAATTTAGCAGTATTTTGACGTTTATCATCCCCTTTTCCTCTATGTGATTTAAACAAAATATCATCGAATTGGCAATATTTTCCGTTTTTCAACGTTTTTGTGAATTTTCAGTTTATGGGTATTAATTCACTATATATACGTAAAAATGATAAAACACATAACTGATTAGATAATAACCTTAAAAACTTCATTTTCAATCAACTGTTTGTTTCTCGTTAAAATACTGAGTAAGAGATTGAAAAGGGGAGAAGTTCTGTTTTTATTGCATATATCGACGTTTCAGCCGGAATAGAGAGGATTTACGTGTACATCTTCCATCAGTAATATATATGGAAAATCAGGAACATTTTAGTTTATTCTAATGAAAACACACTGATTTTTGTCATTTGTATTGGAAACAACATTGTCATATGTCTTTTCTTGGATCTAAATAATACGAAACCTCGCTCTATGATTTGAAGTTAAAATCCTCATATATGGTAAAATAGCGACTTTTTTCACGTTTTCCATGTAGTTTGATATTACGTAAATATATTCATTTTTACCAATATTTCGATACTATTTCATGCAGTATCACGAAATGTGATTTGGCCTTCAAATCTCAGAATGTCGCATAATATAGCATTTTAAGCAAGTTTTCTTGCATTTTGTTTCGTACGAAAAATTATCGAATTTAGCAATATTTTGACGTTTATCATCCCCTTTTCCTTTATGTGATTTAAACAAAATATCATTGAATTAGGCAATATTTTGCCGTTTCTCCACGTTTTTGTGAGTTTTCAGTTTATTATTATTAATTCATTAAATATACAATATAAATCATGCAAACACATAATTGATAAGAAACTAACTTAAAATACTTCATTTTCAATCAACCATTTGTTTCTCGTTAAAATACTGAATAGGATATTGAAAAGGGGAGAAGTTCGGTTTTCATTGCATATATCGACGTTTCAGCCAGATTAGAGGGGTTTTACGTGTACATCTTCCATCTGTAATATAAACGAAAAAATCAGGAACATTTTAGTTAATTCTAATGAAAACACATTGGTTTTTATCATTTGTATTGGAAACAACATTGTCATATGTCTTTTCTTGGATCTAAATAATACGAAACCTCTCTCAATGATTTGAAGCTAAAATCCTCAAATATGGTAAAATAGTGACTTTTTTCACGTTTTTCATGTAGTTTGATATTACGTAAATATATTCATTTTTACTAATTTTTCGATACTATTTCATGTAGTATCACGATATATGATTTAGCCTTCAAATCTCAGAATTTCTCATAATATTGCATTTTAAGCAAGTTTTCTTGCATTTTGTTTCGTACGAAAAATCATCGAATTTAGCAATATTTTGACGTTTTTCATCCCCTTTTCTTCTATGTGATTTAAACAAAATATCATCGTATTAGGCAATATTTTGTCGTTTTTCCACGTTTTTGTGAATTTTTAGTTTATGGGTAATTATTCACTATATATACGTAAAAATGATGCAAACACATAATTGATTAGATAATAACCTTAAAAACTTCATTTCAATCAACTATTTGTTTCTCGTTAAAATACTGAGTAAGAGATTGAATCGGGGAGAAGTTCTGTTTTTATTGCATATATCGACGTTTCAGCCGGAATAGAGCGGTTTTACGTGTACATCTTCCATCGGTAATATAAACGGAAAATCAGGAACATTTTAGTAAATTCTAATGAAAACACATTGATTTTTATCATTTGTATTGGAAACAACATTGTCATATGTCTTTTCTTGGATCTAAATAATACGAAACCTCGCTTTATGATTTGAAGTTAAAATCCTCATATATGGTAAAATAGTGACTTTTTTCACGTTTTCCATGTAGTTTGATAATACGTAAATATATTCATTTTTACCAATATTTCGATACTATTTCATGTAGTATCACGATATATGATTTAGCCTTCAAATCTCAGAATTTCTCATAATATTGCATTTTAAGCAAGTTTTCTTGCATTTTGTTTCGTACGAAAAATCATCTAATTTTGCAATATTTTGACGTTTATCATCCCCTTTTCCTTTATGTGATTTAAACAAAATATCATCGAATTAGGCAATATTTTGCCGTTTTTCCACGTTTTTGTGAATTTTCAGTTTATTGTTATTAATTCATTAATTATACAATATAAATCATGCAAACACATAATTGATTAGAAATTAACCTTAAATACTTCATTTTCAATCATCTATTTGTTTCTCGTTAAAATACTGAGTAAGATATTGAAAAGGGGAGAAGTTCTGTTTTTATTGCATATATCGACGTTTCAGCCGGATTAGAGCGGTTTTACGTGTATATCTTCCATCGGTAATATAAATGGAAAAACAGGAACATTTTAGTTTATTCTAATGAAAACCTATTGATTTTTATCATTTATATTGGAAACAATATTTTCATATGTCTTTTCTTGGATCTAAATAATACGAATGCTCGCTCTATGATTTGAAGTTAAAATTCTCATATATGGTAAAATAGTGACTTTTTTCACGTTTTCCATGTAGTGTGATTTTACGTAAATATATTCGTTTTTACCAATATTTCGATACTACTTCAAGTAGTATCACGATATGTGATTTGGCCTTCAAATCTCAGAATGTCGCATAATATAGCATTTTAAGCAAGTTTTCTTGCATTTTGTTTCGTACGAAAAATCATCGAATTTAGCAATATTTTGACGTTTATCATCCCCTTTTCCCTTATGTGATTTAAACAAAATATCATCGAATTAGGCAATATTTTCCGTTTTTCAACGTTTTTGTGAATTTTCAGTTTATGGGTATTAATTCACTATATATACGTAAAAATGATGCAAACACATAATTGATTAGATAATAACCTTAAAAACTTCATTTTCAATCAACTATTTGTTTCTCGTTAAAATACTGAGTAAGAGATTGAAAAGGGGAGAAGTTCTGTTTTTATTGCATATATCGACGTTTCAGCCAGATTAGAGGGGTTTTACGTGTACATCTTCCATCTGTAATAAAAACGAAAAAATCAGGAACATTTTAGTTAATTCTAATGAAAACACATTGGTTTTTATCATTTGTATTGGAAACAACATTGTCATATGTCTTTTCTTGGATCTAAATAATACGAAACCTCTCTCAATGATTTGAAGCTAAAATCCTCAAATATGGTAAAATAGTGACTTTTTTCACGTTTTTCATGTAGTTTGATATTACGTAAATATATTCATTTTACCAATATTTCGATACTATTTCATGTAGTATCACGATATATGATTTAGGCTTCAAATCTCAGAATTTCTCATAATATTGCATTTTAAGCAAGTTTTCTTGCATTTTGTTTCGTACGAAAAATCATCGAATTTAGCATAATTTTGACGTTTATCATCCCCTTTTCCTTTATGTGATTAAAACAAAATATCATCGAATTAGGCAATATTATGCCGTTTTTCCACGTTTTTGTGAATTTTCAGTTTATTGTTATTAATTCATTAATTATACAATATAAATCATGCAAACACATAATTGATTAGAAATTAACCTTAAATACTTCATTTTCAATCATCTATTTGTTTCTCGTAAAAATACTGAGTAAGATATTGAAAAGGGGAGAAGTTCTGTTTTTATTGCATATATCGACGTTTCAGCCGGATTAGAGCGGTTTTACGTGTACATCTTCCATCGGTAATATAAATGGAAAAACAGGAACATTTTAGTTTATTCTAATGAAAACACATTGATTTTTATCATTTATATTGGAAACAATATTTTCATATGTCTTTTCTTGGATCTAAATAATACGAATGCTCGCTCTATGATTTGAAGTTAAAATTCTCATATATGGTAAAATAGTGACTTTTTTCACGTTTTCCATGTAGTGTGATTTTACGTAAATATATTCGTTTTTACCAATATTTCGATACTACTTAAAGTAGTATCACGATATGTGATTTGGCCTTCAAATCTCAGATTGTCGCATAATATAGCATTTTAAGCAAGTTTTCTTGCATTTTGTTTCGTACGAAAAATCATCGAATTTAGCAGTATTTTGACGTTTATCATCCCCTTTTCCTCTATGTGATTTAAACAAAATATCATCGAATTAGGCAATATTTTCCGTTTTTCAACGTTTTTGTGAATTTTCAGTTTTTGGGTATTAATTCACTATATATACGTAAAATTGATGCAAACACATAATTGATTAGATAATAACCTTAAAAACTTCATTTTCAATCAACTATTTGTTTCTCGTTAAAATACTGAGTAAGAGATTGAAAAGGAGAGAAGTTCTGTTTTTATTGCATATATCGACGTTTCAGCCAGATTAGAGGGGTTTTACGTGTACATCTTCCATCTGTAATATAAACGAAAAAATCAGGAACATTTTAGTTAATTCTAATGAAAACACATTGGTTTTTATCATTTGTATTGGAAACAACAATGTCATATGTCTTTTCTTGGATCTAAATAATACGAAACCTCTCTCAATGATTTGAAGCTAAAATCCTCAAATATGGTAAAATAGTGACTTTTTTCACGTTTTTCATGTAGTTTGATATTACGTAAATATATTCATTTTACCAATATTTCGATACTATTTCATGTAGTATCACGATATATGATTTAGGCTTCAAATCTCAGAATTTCTCATAATATTGCATTTTAAGCAAGTTTTCTTGCATTTTGTTTCGTACGAAAAATCATCGAATTTAGCATAATTTTGACGTTTATCATCCCCTTTTCCTTTATGTGATTAAAACAAAATATCATCGAATTAGGCAATATTATGCCGTTTTTCCACGTTTTTGTGAATTTTCAGTTTATTGTTATTAATTCATTAATTATACAATATAAATCATGCAAACACATAATTGATTAGAAATTAACCTTAAATACTTCATTTTCAATCATCTATTTGTTTCTCGTTAAAATACTGAGTAAGATATTGAAAAGGGGAGAAGTTCTGTTTTTATTGCATATATCGACGTTTCAGCCGGATTAGAGCGGTTTTACGTGTACATCTTCCATCGGTAATATAAATGGAAAAACAGGAACATTTTAGTTTATTCTAATGAAAACACATTGATTTTTATCATTTATATTGGAAACAATATTTTCATATGTCTTTTCTTGGATCTAAATAATACGAATGCTCGCTCTATGATTTGAAGTTAAAATTCTCATATATGGTAAAATAGTGACTTTTTTCACGTTTTCCATGTAGTGTGATTTTACGTAAATATATTCGTTTTTACCAATATTTCGATACTACTTCAAGTAGTATCACGATATGTGATTTGGCCTTCAAATCTCAGAATGTATCATAATATAGCATTTTAAGCAAGTTTTCTTGCATTTTGTTTCGTACGAAAAATCATCGAATTTAGCAGTATTTTGACGTTTATCATCCCCTTTTCCTCTATGTGATTTAAACAAAATATCATCGAATTGGCAATATTTTCCGTTTTTCAACGTTTTTGTGAATTTTCAGTTTATGGGTATTAATTCACTATATATACGTAAAAATGATAAAACACATAACTGATTAGATAATAACCTTAAAAACTTCATTTTCAATCAACTGTTTGTTTCTCGTTAAAATACTGAGTAAGAGATTGAAAAGGGGAGAAGTTCTGTTTTTATTGCATATATCGACGTTTCAGCCGGAATAGAGAGGATTTACGTGTACATCTTCCATCAGTAATATATATGGAAAATCAGGAACATTTTAGTTTATTCTAATGAAAACACACTGATTTTTGTCATTTGTATTGGAAACAACATTGTCATATGTCTTTTCTTGGATCTAAATAATACGAAACCTCGCTCTATGATTTGAAGTTAAAATCCTCATATATGGTAAAATAGCGACTTTTTTCACGTTTTCCATGTAGTTTGATATTACGTAAATATATTCATTTTTACCAATATTTCGATACTATTTCATGCAGTATCACGAAATGTGATTTGGCCTTCAAATCTCAGAATGTCGCATAATATAGCATTTTAAGCAAGTTTTCTTGCATTTTGTTTCGTACGAAAAATTATCGAATTTAGCAATATTTTGACGTTTATCATCCCCTTTTCCTTTATGTGATTTAAACAAAATATCATTGAATTAGGCAATATTTTGCCGTTTCTCCACGTTTTTGTGAGTTTTCAGTTTATTATTATTAATTCATTAAATATACAATATAAATCATGCAAACACATAATTGATAAGAAACTAACTTAAAATACTTCATTTTCAATCAACCATTTGTTTCTCGTTAAAATACTGAATAGGATATTGAAAAGGGGAGAAGTTCGGTTTTCATTGCATATATCGACGTTTCAGCCAGATTAGAGGGGTTTTACGTGTACATCTTCCATCTGTAATATAAACGAAAAAATCAGGAACATTTTAGTTAATTCTAATGAAAACACATTGGTTTTTATCATTTGTATTGGAAACAACATTGTCATATGTCTTTTCTTGGATCTAAATAATACGAAACCTCTCTCAATGATTTGAAGCTAAAATCCTCAAATATGGTAAAATAGTGACTTTTTTCACGTTTTTCATGTAGTTTGATATTACGTAAATATATTCATTTTTACTAATTTTTCGATACTATTTCATGTAGTATCACGATATATGATTTAGCCTTCAAATCTCAGAATTTCTCATAATATTGCATTTTAAGCAAGTTTTCTTGCATTTTGTTTCGTACGAAAAATCATCGAATTTAGCAATATTTTGACGTTTTTCATCCCCTTTTCTTCTATGTGATTTAAACAAAATATCATCGTATTAGGCAATATTTTGTCGTTTTTCCACGTTTTTGTGAATTTTTAGTTTATGGGTAATTATTCACTATATATACGTAAAAATGATGCAAACACATAATTGATTAGATAATAACCTTAAAAACTTCATTTCAATCAACTATTTGTTTCTCGTTAAAATACTGAGTAAGAGATTGAATCGGGGAGAAGTTCTGTTTTTATTGCATATATCGACGTTTCAGCCGGAATAGAGCGGTTTTACGTGTACATCTTCCATCGGTAATATAAACGGAAAATCAGGAACATTTTAGTAAATTCTAATGAAAACACATTGATTTTTATCATTTGTATTGGAAACAACATTGTCATATGTCTTTTCTTGGATCTAAATAATACGAAACCTCGCTTTATGATTTGAAGTTAAAATCCTCATATATGGTAAAATAGTGACTTTTTTCACGTTTTCCATGTAGTTTGATAATACGTAAATATATTCATTTTTACCAATATTTCGATACTATTTCATGTAGTATCACGATATATGATTTAGCCTTCAAATCTCAGAATTTCTCATAATATTGCATTTTAAGCAAGTTTTCTTGCATTTTGTTTCGTACGAAAAATCATCTAATTTTGCAATATTTTGACGTTTATCATCCCCTTTTCCTTTATGTGATTTAAACAAAATATCATCGAATTAGGCAATATTTTGCCGTTTTTCCACGTTTTTGTGAATTTTCAGTTTATTGTTATTAATTCATTAATTATACAATATAAATCATGCAAACACATAATTGATTAGAAATTAACCTTAAATACTTCATTTTCAATCATCTATTTGTTTCTCGTTAAAATACTGAGTAAGATATTGAAAAGGGGAGAAGTTCTGTTTTTATTGCATATATCGACGTTTCAGCCGGATTAGAGCGGTTTTACGTGTATATCTTCCATCGGTAATATAAATGGAAAAACAGGAACATTTTAGTTTATTCTAATGAAAACCTATTGATTTTTATCATTTATATTGGAAACAATATTTTCATATGTCTTTTCTTGGATCTAAATAATACGAATGCTCGCTCTATGATTTGAAGTTAAAATTCTCATATATGGTAAAATAGTGACTTTTTTCACGTTTTCCATGTAGTGTGATTTTACGTAAATATATTCGTTTTTACCAATATTTCGATACTACTTCAAGTAGTATCACGATATGTGATTTGGCCTTCAAATCTCAGAATGTCGCATAATATAGCATTTTAAGCAAGTTTTCTTGCATTTTGTTTCGTACGAAAAATCATCGAATTTAGCAATATTTTGACGTTTATCATCCCCTTTTCCCTTATGTGATTTAAACAAAATATCATCGAATTAGGCAATATTTTCCGTTTTTCAACGTTTTTGTGAATTTTCAGTTTATGGGTATTAATTCACTATATATACGTAAAAATGATGCAAACACATAATTGATTAGATAATAACCTTAAAAACTTCATTTTCAATCAACTATTTGTTTCTCGTTAAAATACTGAGTAAGAGATTGAAAAGGGGAGAAGTTCTGTTTTTATTGCATATATCGACGTTTCAGCCAGATTAGAGGGGTTTTACGTGTACATCTTCCATCTGTAATAAAAACGAAAAAATCAGGAACATTTTAGTTAATTCTAATGAAAACACATTGGTTTTTATCATTTGTATTGGAAACAACATTGTCATATGTCTTTTCTTGGATCTAAATAATACGAAACCTCTCTCAATGATTTGAAGCTAAAATCCTCAAATATGGTAAAATAGTGACTTTTTTCACGTTTTTCATGTAGTTTGATATTACGTAAATATATTCATTTTACCAATATTTCGATACTATTTCATGTAGTATCACGATATATGATTTAGGCTTCAAATCTCAGAATTTCTCATAATATTGCATTTTAAGCAAGTTTTCTTGCATTTTGTTTCGTACGAAAAATCATCGAATTTAGCATAATTTTGACGTTTATCATCCCCTTTTCCTTTATGTGATTAAAACAAAATATCATCGAATTAGGCAATATTATGCCGTTTTTCCACGTTTTTGTGAATTTTCAGTTTATTGTTATTAATTCATTAATTATACAATATAAATCATGCAAACACATAATTGATTAGAAATTAACCTTAAATACTTCATTTTCAATCATCTATTTGTTTCTCGTAAAAATACTGAGTAAGATATTGAAAAGGGGAGAAGTTCTGTTTTTATTGCATATATCGACGTTTCAGCCGGATTAGAGCGGTTTTACGTGTACATCTTCCATCGGTAATATAAATGGAAAAACAGGAACATTTTAGTTTATTCTAATGAAAACACATTGATTTTTATCATTTATATTGGAAACAATATTTTCATATGTCTTTTCTTGGATCTAAATAATACGAATGCTCGCTCTATGATTTGAAGTTAAAATTCTCATATATGGTAAAATAGTGACTTTTTTCACGTTTTCCATGTAGTGTGATTTTACGTAAATATATTCGTTTTTACCAATATTTCGATACTACTTAAAGTAGTATCACGATATGTGATTTGGCCTTCAAATCTCAGATTGTCGCATAATATAGCATTTTAAGCAAGTTTTCTTGCATTTTGTTTCGTACGAAAAATCATCGAATTTAGCAGTATTTTGACGTTTATCATCCCCTTTTCCTCTATGTGATTTAAACAAAATATCATCGAATTAGGCAATATTTTCCGTTTTTCAACGTTTTTGTGAATTTTCAGTTTTTGGGTATTAATTCACTATATATACGTAAAATTGATGCAAACACATAATTGATTAGATAATAACCTTAAAAACTTCATTTTCAATCAACTATTTGTTTCTCGTTAAAATACTGAGTAAGAGATTGAAAAGGAGAGAAGTTCTGTTTTTATTGCATATATCGACGTTTCAGCCAGATTAGAGGGGTTTTACGTGTACATCTTCCATCTGTAATATAAACGAAAAAATCAGGAACATTTTAGTTAATTCTAATGAAAACACATTGGTTTTTATCATTTGTATTGGAAACAACAATGTCATATGTCTTTTCTTGGATCTAAATAATACGAAACCTCTCTCAATGATTTGAAGCTAAAATCCTCAAATATGGTAAAATAGTGACTTTTTTCACGTTTTTCATGTAGTTTGATATTACGTAAATATATTCATTTTACCAATATTTCGATACTATTTCATGTAGTATCACGATATATGATTTAGGCTTCAAATCTCAGAATTTCTCATAATATTGCATTTTAAGCAAGTTTTCTTGCATTTTGTTTCGTACGAAAAATCATCGAATTTAGCATAATTTTGACGTTTATCATCCCCTTTTCCTTTATGTGATTAAAACAAAATATCATCGAATTAGGCAATATTATGCCGTTTTTCCACGTTTTTGTGAATTTTCAGTTTATTGTTATTAATTCATTAATTATACAATATAAATCATGCAAACACATAATTGATTAGAAATTAACCTTAAATACTTCATTTTCAATCATCTATTTGTTTCTCGTTAAAATACTGAGTAAGATATTGAAAAGGGGAGAAGTTCTGTTTTTATTGCATATATCGACGTTTCAGCCGGATTAGAGCGGTTTTACGTGTACATCTTCCATCGGTAATATAAATGGAAAAACAGGAACATTTTAGTTTATTCTAATGAAAACACATTGATTTTTATCATTTATATTGGAAACAATATTTTCATATGTCTTTTCTTGGATCTAAATAATACGAATGCTCGCTCTATGATTTGAAGTTAAAATTCTCATATATGGTAAAATAGTGACTTTTTTCACGTTTTTCCATGTAGTGTGATTTTACGTAAATATATTCGTTTTTACCAATATTTCGATACTACTTCAAGTAGTATCACGATATGTGATTTGGCCTTCAAATCTCAGATTGTCGCATAATATAGCATTTTAAGCAAGTTTTCTTGCATTTTGTTTCGTACGAAAAATCATCGAATTTAGCAGTATTTTGACGTTTATCATCCCCTTTTCCTCTATGTGATTTAAACAAAATATCATCGAATTAGGCAATATTTTCCGTTTTTCAACGTTTTTGTGAATTTTCAGTTTATGGGTATTAATTCACTATATATACGTAAAATTGATGCAAACACATAATTGATTAGATAATAACCTTAAAAACTTCATTTTCAATCAACTATTTGTTTCTCGTTAAAATACTGAGTAAGAGATTGAAAAGGGGAGAAGTTCTGTTTTTATTGCATATATCGACGTTTCAGCCAGATTAGAGGGGTTTTACGTGTACATCTTCCATCTGTAATATAAACGAAAAAATCAGGAACATTTTAGTTAATTCTAATGAAAACACATTGGTTTTTATCATTTGTATTGGAAACAACATTGTCATATGTCTTTTCTTGGATCTAAATAATACGAAACCTCTCTCAATGATTTGAAGCTAAAATCCTCAAATATGGTAAAATAGTGACTTTTTTCACGTTTTTCATGTAGTTTGATATTACGTATATATATTCATTTTTACTAATTTTTCGATACTATTTCATGTAGTATCACGATATATGATTTAGCCTTCAAATCTCAGAATTTCTCATAATATTGCATTTTAAGCAAGTTTTCTTGCATTTTGTTTCGTACGAAAAATCATCGAATTTAGCAATATTTTGACGTTTTTCATCCCCTTTTCTTCTATGTGATTTAAACAAAATATCATCGTATTAGGCAATATTTTGTCGTTTTTCCACGTTTTTGTGAATTTTTAGTTTATGGGTATTAATTCACTATATATACGTAAAAATGATGCAAACACATAATTGATTAGATAATAACTTAAAAACTTCATTTCAATCAACTATTTGTTTCTCGTTAAAATACTGAGTAAGAGATTGAAAAGGGGAGAAGTTCTGTTTTTATTGCATATATCGACGTTTCAGCCGGAATAGAGCGGTTTTACGTGTACATCTTCCATCGGTAATATAAACGGAAAATCAGGAACATTTTAGTAAATTCTAATGAAAACACATTGATTTTTATCATTTGTATTGGAAACAACATTGTCATATGTCTTTTCTTGGATCTAAATAATACGAAACCTCGCTTTATGATTTGAAGTTAAAATCCTCATATATGGTAAAATAGTGACTTTTTTCACGTTTTCCATGTAGTTTGATAATACGTAAATATATTCGTTTTTACCAATATTTCGATACTATTTCATGTAGTATCACGATATATGATTTAGCCTTCAAATCTCAGAATTTCTCATAATATTGCATTTTAAGCAAGTTTTCTTGCATTTTGTTTCGTACGAAAAATCATCTAATTTTGCAATATTTTGACGTTTATCATCCCCTTTTCCTTTATGTGATTTAAACAAAATATCATCGAATTAGGCAATATTTTGCCGTTTTTCCACGTTTTTGTGAATTTTCAGTTTATTGTTATTAATTCATTAATTATACAATATAAATCATGCAAACACATAATTGATTAGAAATTAACCTTAAATACTTCATTTTCAATCATCTATTTGTTTCTTGTTAAAATACTGAGTAAGATATTGAAAAGGGGAGAAGTTCTGTTTTTATTGCATATATCGACGTTTCAGCCGGATTAGAGAGGTTTTACGTGTATATCTTCCATCGGTAATATAAATGGAAAAACAGGAACATTTTAGTTTATTCTAATGAAAACACATTGATTTTTATCATTTATATTGGAAACAATATTTTCATATGTCTTTTCTTGGATCTAAATAATACGAATGCTCGCTCTATGATTTGAAGTTAAAATTCTCATATATGGTAAAATAGTGACTTTTTTCACGTTTTCCATGTAGTGTGATTTTACGTAAATATATTCGTTTTTACCAATATTTCGATACTACTTCAAGTAGTATCACGATATGTGATTTGGCCTTCAAATCTCAGAATGTCGCATAATATAGCATTTTAAGCAAGTTTTCTTGCATTTTGTTTCGTACGAAAAATCATCGAATTTAGCAGTATTTTGACGTTTATCATCCCTTTTTCCTCTATGTGATTTAAACAAAATATCATCGAATTAGGCAATATTTTCCGTTTTTCAACGTTTTTGTGAATTTTCAGTTTATGGGTATTAATTTAATATATATACGTAAAAATGATGCAAACACATAATTGATTAGATAATAACCTTAAAAACTTCATTTTCAATCAACTATTTGTTTCTCGTTAAAATACTGAGTAAGAGATTAAAAAGGGGAGAAGTTCTGTTTTTATTGCATATATCGACGTTTCAGCCAGATTAGAGGGGTTTTACGTGTACATCTTCCATCTGTAATATAAACGAAAAAATCAGGAACATTTTAGTTAATTCTAATGAAAACACATTGGTTTTTATCATTTGTATTGGAAACAACATTGTCATATGTCTTTTCTTGGATCTAAATAATACGAAACCTCTCTCAATGATTTGAAGCTAAAATCCTCAAATATGGTAAAATAGTGACTTTTTTCACGTTTTTCATGTAGTTTGATATTACGTAAATATATTCATTTTTACTAATTTTTCGATACTATTTCATGTAGTATCACGATATATGATTTAGCCTTCAAATCTCAGGATTTCTCCTAATATTGCATTTTAAGCAAGTTTTCTTGCATTTTGTTTCGTACGAAAAATCATCGAATTTAGCAATATTTTGACGTTTTTCATCCCCTTTTCTTCTATGTGATTTAAACAAAATATCATCGTATTAGGCAATATTTTGTCGTTTTTCCACGTTTTTGTGAATTTTTAGTTTATGGGTATTAATTCACTATATATACGTAAAAATGATGCAAACACATAATTGATTAGATAATAACCTTAAAAACTTCATTTCAATCAACTATTTGTTTCACGTTAAAATACTGAGTAAGAGATTGAAAAGGGGAGAAGTTCTGTTTTTATTGCATATATCGACGTTTCAGCCGGAATAGAGCGGTTTTACGTGTACATCTTCCATCGGTAATATAAACGGAAAATCAGGAACATTTTAGTAAATTCTAATGAAAACACATTGATTTTTATCATTTGTATTGGAAACAACATTGTCATATGTCTTTTCTTGGATGTAAATAATACGAAACCTCGCTTTATGATTTGAAATTAAAATCCTCATATATGGTAAAATAGTGACTTTTTTCACGTTTTCCATGTAGTTTGATAATTCGAAAATATATTCATTTTTACCAATATTTCGATACTATTTCATGTAGTATCACGATATATGATTTAGCCTTCAAATCTCAGAATTTCTCATAATATTGCATTTTAAGCAAGTTTTCTTGCATTTTGTTTCGTACGAAAAATCATCGAATTTAGCATAATTTTGACGTTTATCATCCCCATTTCCTTTATGTGATTAAAACAAAATATCATCGAATTAAGGCAATATTTTGCCGTTTTTCCACGTTTTTGTGAATTTTCAGTTTATTGTTATTAATTCATTATTTATACAATATAAATCATGCAAACACATAATTGATTAGAAATTAACCTTAAATACTTCATTTTCAATCATCTATTTGTTTCTCGTTAAAATACTGAGTAAGATATTGAAAAGGGGAGAAGTTCTGTTTTTATTGCATATATCGACGTTTCAGCCGGATTAGTGCGGTTTTACGTGTATATCTTCCATCGGTAATATAAATGGAAAAACAGGAACATTTTAGTTTATTCTAATGAAAACACATTGGTTTTTATCATTTGTATTGGAAACAACATTGTCATATGTCTTTTCTTGGATCTAAATAACACGAAACCTCTCTCAATGATTTGAAGCTAAAATCCTCAAATATGGTAAAATAGTGACTTTTTTCACGTTTTTCATGTAGTTTGATATTACGTAAATATATTCATTTTTACTAATTTTTCGATACTATTTCATGTAGTATCACGATATATGATTTAGCCTTCAAATCTCAGAATTTCTCATAATATTGCATTTTAAGCAAGTTTTCTTGCATTTTGTTTCGTACGAAAAATCATCGAATTTAGCAATATTTTGACGTTTTTCATCCCCTTTTCTTCTATGTGATTTAAACAAAATATCATCGTATTAGGCAATATTTTGTCGTTTTTCCACGTTTTTGTGAATTTCTAGTTTATGGGTATTAATTCACTATATATACGTAAAAATGATGCAAACACATAATTGATTAGATAATAACCTTAAAAACTTCATTTCAATCAACTATTTGTTTCTCGTTAAAATACTGAGTAAGAGATTGAAAAGGGAAGAAGTTCTGTTTTTATTGCATATATCGACGTTTCAGCCGGAATAGAGCGGTTTTACGTGTACATCTTCCATCGGTAATATAAACGGAAAATCAGGAACATTTTAGTAAATTCTAATGAAAACACATTGATTTTTATCATTTGTATTGGAAACAACATTGTCATATGTCTTTTCTTGGATGTAAATAATACGAAACCTCGCTTTATGATTTGAAATTAAAATCCTCATATATGGTAAAATAGTGACTTTTTTCACGTTTTCCATGTAGTTTGATAATTCGTAAATATATTCATTTTTACCAATATTTCGATACTATTTCATGTAGTATCACGATATATGATTTAGCCTTCAAATCTCAGAATTTCTCATAATATTGCATTTTAAGCAAGTTTTCTTGCATTTTGTTTCGTACGAAAAATCATCTAATTTTGCAATATTTTGACGTTTATCATCCCCTTTTCCTTTATGTGATTAAAACAAAATATCATCGAATTAGGCAATATTTTGCCGTTTTTCCACGTTTTTGTGAATTTTCAGTTTAATGTTATTAATTCATTAATTATACAATATAAATCATGCAAACACATAATTGATTAGAAATTAACCTTAAATACTTCATTTTCAATCATCTATTTGTTTCTCGTTAAAATACTGAGTAAGATATTGAAAAGGGGAGAAGTTCTGTTTTTATTGCATATATCGACGTTTCAGCCGGATTAGAGCGGTTTTACGTGTATATCTTCCATCGGTAATATAAATGGAAAAACAGGAACATTTTAATTTATTCTAATGAAAACACATTGATTTTTATCATTTATATTGGAAACAATATTTTCATATGTCTTTTCTTGGATCTAAATAATACGAATGCTCGCTCTATGATTTGAAGTTATAATTCTCATATATGGTAAAATAGTGACTTTTTTCACGTTTTCCATGTAGTGTGATTTTACGTAAATATATTCGTTTTTACCAATATTTCGATACTACTTCAAGTAGTATCACGATATGTGATTTGGCCTTCAAATGTCAGAATGTCGCATAATATAGCATTTTAAGCAAGTTTTCTTGCATTTTGTTTCGTACGAAAAATCATCGAATTTAGCAGTATTTTGACGTTTATCATCCCCTTTTCCTCTATGTGATTTAAACAAAATATCATCGAATTAGGCAATATTTTCCGTTTTTCAACGTTTTTGTGAATTTTCAGTTTATGGGTATTAATTCACTATATATACGTAAAAATGATGCAAACACATAATTGATTAGATAATAACCTTAAAAACTTCATTTTCAATCAACTATTTGTTTCTCGTTAAAATACTGAGTAAGAGATTGAAAAGGGGAGAAGTTCTGTTTTTATTGCATATATCGACGTTTCAGCCAGATTAGAGGGGTTTTACGTGTACATCTTCCATCTGTAATATAAACGAAAAAATCAGGAACATTTTAGTTAATTCTAATGAAAACACATTGGTTTTTATCATTTGTATTGGAAACAACATTGTCATATGTCTTTTTTGGATCTAAATAATACGAAACCTCTCTCAATGATTTGAAGCTAAAATCCTCAAATATGGTAAAATAGTGAATTTTCACGTTTTTCATGTAGTTTGATATTACGTAAATATATTCATTTTTACTAATATTTCGAAACTATTTCATGTAGTATCACGATATATGATTTAGCCTTCATATCTCAGAATTTCTCATAATATTGCATTTTAAGCAAGTTTTCTTGCATTTTGTTTCGTACGAAAAATCATCGAATTTAGCAATATTTTGACGTTTATCATCCCCTTTTCCTTTATGTGATTTAAACAAAATATCATCGAATTAGGCAATATTTTGCCGTTTTTCCACGTTTTTGTGAATTTTCAGTTTATTGTTATTAATTTATTAATTATACAATTTAAATGATGCAAACACATAATTGATTAGATAATAACCTAAAAAACTTCATTTTCAATCAACTATTTGTTTCTCGTTAAAATACTGAGTAAGAGATTGAAAAGGGGAGAAGTTCTGTTTTTATTGCATATATCGACGTTTCAGCCGGAATAGAGCGGTTTTACGTGTACATCTTCCAACGGTAATATAAATGGAAAATCAGGAACATTTTAGTTTATTCTAATGAAAACACATTGATTTTTGTCATTTGTATTGGAAACAACATTGTCATATGTGTTTTCTTGGATCTAAATAATACGAAACCTCGCTCTATGATTTGAAGTTAAAATCCTCAAATATGGTAAAATAGTGACTTTTTTCACGTTTTCCATGTAGTTTGATATTACGTAAATATATTCATTTTTACCAATATTTCGAAACTATTTCATGTAGTATCACGATATGTGATTTGGCCTTCAAATCTCAGAATGTCGCATAATATAGCATTTTAAGCAAGTTTTCTTGCATTTCTTTTCGTACGAAAAATCATCGAATTTAGCAATATTTTGACGTTTATCATCCCCTTTTCCTTTATGTGATTTAAACAAAATATCATCGAATTAGGCAATATTTTGCCGTTTTTCTACGTTTTGTGAATTTTCAGTTTATTATTATTAATTCATTAAATATACGATAAAAATGATGCAAACACATAATTGATAAGAAATTAACCTTAAATACTTCATTTTCAATCAACCATTTGTTTCTCGTTAAAATACTGAATAGGATATTGAAAAGGGGAAAAGTTCGGTTTTCATTGCATATATCGACGTTTCAGCCAGATTAGAGCGGTTTTACGTGTACATCTTCCATCTGTAATATAAACGAAAAATCAGGAACATTTTAGTGTTTTCTAATGAAAACACATTGGTTCTTATCATTTGTATTGGAAACAACATTGTCATATGTCTTTTCTTGGATCTAAATAATACGAAACCTCTCTCAATGATTTGAAGGTAAAATCCTCAAATATGGTAAAGTAGTGACTTTTTTCACGTTTTTCATGTAGTTTTATATTACGTAAATATATTCATTTTACCAATATTTCGATACTATTTCATGTAGTATCACGATATATGATTTAGCCTTCAAATCTCAGAATTTCTCATAATATTGCATTTTAAGCAAGTTTTCTTGCATTTTGTTTCGTACGAAAAAATCATCGAATTTAGCAATATTTTGACGTTTATCATCCCCTTTTCCTTTGTGATTTAAACAAAATATCATCGAATTAGGCAATATTTTGCCGTTTTTCCACGTTTTTGTGAATTTTCAGTTTATTGTTATTAATTCATTAATTATACAATATAAATGATGCAAACACATAATTGATTAGAAATTAACCTTAAATACTTCACTTTCAATCATCTATTTGTTTCTCGTTAAAATACTGAGTAAGATATTGAAAAGGGGAGAAGTTCTGTTTTTATTGCATATATCGACGTTTCAGCCGGATTAGAGCGGTTTTACGTGTACATCTTCCATCGGTAATATAAATGGAAAATCAGGAACATTTTAGTTTATTCTAATGAAAACACATTGAATTTTATCATTTGTATTGGAAACAATATTGTCATATGTCTTTTCTTGGATCTAAATAATACGAAACCTCGCTCTATGATTTGAAGTTAAAATTCTCATATATGGTAAAATAGTGACTTTTTTCACGTTTTCCATGTAGTGTGATTTTACGTAAATATATTCGTTTTTACCAATATTTCGATACTACTTCATGTAGTATCACGATATGTGATTTGGCCTTCAAATCTCAGAATGTCGCATAATATAGCATTTTAAGCAAGTTTTCTTGCATTTTGTTTCGTACGAAAAACCATCGAATTTAGCAATATTTGACGTTTATCATCCCCTTTTCCTCTATGTGATTTAAACAAAATATCATCGAATTAGGCAATATTTTGCCGTTTTTCAACGTTTTTGTGAATTTTCAATTTATGGGTATTAATTCACTATATATACGTAAAAATGATGCAAACACATAATTGATTAGATAATAACCTTAAAAACTTCATTTTCAATCAACTATTTGTTTCTCGTTAAAATACTGAGTAAGAGATTGAAAAGGGGAGAAGTTCTGTTTTTATTGCATATATCGACGTTTCAGCCAGATTAGAGGGGTTTTACGTGTACATCTTCCATCTGTAATATAAACGTAAAAATCAGGAACATTTTAGTTAATTCTAATGAAAACACATTGGTTTTTATCATTTTTATTGGAAACAACATTGTCATATGTCTTTTCTTGGATCTAAATAATACGAAACCTCTCTCAATGATTTGAAGCTAAAATCCTCAAATATGGTAAAATAGTGACTTTTTTCACGTTTTTCATGTAGTTTGATATTACGTAAATATATTCATTTTACCAATATTTCGATACTATTTCATGTAGTATCACGATATATGATTTAGGCTTCAAATCTCAGAATTTCTCATAATATTGCATTTTAAGCAAGTTTTCTTGCATTTTGTTTCGTACGAAAAATCATCGAATTTAGCATAATTTTGACGTTTATCATCCCCTTTTCCTTAATGTGATTAAAACAAAATATCATCGAATTAGGCAATATTTTGCCGTTTTTCCACGTTTTTGTGAATTTTCAGTTTATTGTTATTAATTCATTAATTATACAATATAAATGATGCAAACACATAATTGATTAGAAATTAACCTTAAATACTTCACTCTCAATCATCTATTTGTTTCTCTTTAAAATACTGAGTAAGTTATTTAAAAGGGGAGAAGTTTTGTTTTTATTGCATATATCGACGTTTCAGCCGGATTAGAGCGGTTTTACGTGTTCATCTTCCATCGGTAATATAAATGCAAAATCAGGAACATTTTAGTTTATTCTAATGAAAACACATTGATTTTTATCATTTGTATTGGAAACAACATTGTCATATGTCTTTTTTTGGATCTAAATAATACGAAACCTCTCTCAATGATTTGAAGCTAAAATCCTCAAATATGGTAAAATAGTGAATTTTCACGTTTTTCATGTAGTTTGATATTACGTATATATATTCATTTTTACTAATATTTCGAAACTATTTCATGTAGTATCACGATATATGATTTAGCCTTCATATCTCAGAATTTCTCATAATATTGCATTTTAAGCAAGTTTTCTTGCATTTTGTTTCGTACGAAAAATCATCGAATTTAGCAATATTTTGACGTTTATCATCCCCTTTTCCTTTATGTGATTTAAACAAAATATCATCGAATTAGGCAATATTTTGCCGTTTTTCCACGTTTTTGTGAATTTTCAGTTTATTGTTATTAATTTATTAATTATACAATTTAAATGATGCAAACACATAATTGATTAGATAATAACCTAAAAAACTTCATTTTCAATCAACTATTTGTTTCTCGTTAAAATACTGAGTAAGAGATTGAAAAGGGGAGAAGTTCTGTTTTTATTGCATATATCGACGTTTCAGCCGGAATAGAGCGGTTTTACGTGTACATCTTCCAACGGTAATATAAATGGAAAATCAGGAACATTTTAGTTTATTCTAATGAAAACACATTGATTTTTATCATTTGTATTGGAAACAATATTGTCATATGTCTTTTCTTGGATCTAAATAATACGAAACCTCGCTCTATGATTTGAAGTTAAAATTCTCATATATGGTAAAATAGTGACTTTTTTCACGTTTTCCATGTAGTGTGATTTTACGTAAATATATTCGTTTTTACCAATATTTCGATACTACTTCATGTAGTATCACGATATGTGATTTGGCCTTCAAATCTCAGAATGTCGCATAATATAGCATTTTAAGCAAGTTTTCTTGCATTTTGTTTCGTACGAAAAACCATCGAATTTAGCAATATTTGACGTTTATCATCCCCTTTTCCTCAATGTGATTTAAACAAAATATCATCGAATTAGGCAATATTTTGCCGTTTTTCAACGTTTTTGTGAATTTTCAATTTATGGGTATTAATTCACTATATATACGTAAAAATGATGCAAACACATAATTGATTAGATAATAACCTTAAAAACTTCATTTTCAATCAACTATTTGTTTCTCGTTAAAATACTGAGTAAGAGATTGAAAAGGGGAGAAGTTCTGTTTTTATTGCATATATCGACGTTTCAGCCAGATTAGAGGGGTTTTACGTGTACATCTTCCATCTGTAATATAAACGTAAAAATCAGGAACATTTTAGTTAATTCTAATGAAAACACATTGGTTTTTATCATTTTTATTGGAAACAACATTGTCATATGTCTTTTCTTGGATCTAAATAATACGAAACCTCTCTCAATGATTTGAAGCTAAAATCCTCAAATATGGTAAAATAGTGACTTTTTTCACGTTTTTCATGTAGTTTGATATTACGTAAATATATTCATTTTACCAATATTTCGATACTATTTCATGTCGTATCACGATATATGATTTAGGCTTCAAATCTCAGAATTTCTCATAATATTGCATTTTAAGCAAGTTTTCTTGCATTTTGTTTCGTACGAAAAATCATCGAATTTAGCATAATTTTGACGTTTATCATCCCCTTTTCCTTAATGTGATTAAAACAAAATATCATCGAATTAGGCAATATTTTGCCGTTTTTCCACGTTTTTGTGAATTTTCAGTTTATTGTTATTAATTCATTAATTATACAATATAAATGATGCAAACACATAATTGATTAGAAATTAACCTTAAATACTTCACTCTCAATCATCTATTTGTTTCTCTTTAAAATACTGAGTAAGTTATTTAAAAGGGGAGAAGTTTTGTTTTTATTGCATATATCGACGTTTCAGCCGGATTAGAGCGGTTTTACGTGTTCATCTTCCATCGGTAATATAAATGCAAAATCAGGAACATTTTAGTTTATTCTAATGAAAACACATTGATTTTTATCATTTGTATTGGAAACAACATTGTCATATGTCTTTTTTTGGATCTAAATAATACGAAACCTCTCTCAATGATTTGAAGCTAAAATCCTCAAATATGGTAAAATAGTGAATTTTCACGTTTTTCATGTAGTTTGATATTACGTATATATATTCATTTTTACTAATATTTCGAAACTATTTCATGTAGTATCACGATATATGATTTAGCCTTCATATCTCAGAATTTCTCATAATATTGCATTTTAAGCAAGTTTTCTTGCATTTTGTTTCGTACGAAAAATCATCGAATTTAGCAATATTTTGACGTTTATCATCCCCTTTTCCTTTATGTGATTTAAACAAAATATCATCGAATTAGGCAATATTTTGCCGTTTTTCCACGTTTTTGTGAATTTTCAGTTTATTGTTATTAATTTATTAATTATACAATTTAAATGATGCAAACACATAATTGATTAGATAATAACCTAAAAAACTTCATTTTCAATCAACTATTTGTTTCTCGTTAAAATACTGAGTAAGAGATTGAAAAGGGGAGAAGTTCTGTTTTTATTGCATATATCGACGTTTCAGCCGGAATAGAGCGGTTTTACGTGTACATCTTCCAACGGTAATATAAATGGAAAATCAGGAACATTTTAGTTTATTCTAATGAAAACACATTGATTTTTGTCATTTGTATTGGAAACAACATTGTCATATGTGTTTTCTTGGATCTAAATAATACGAAACCTCGCTCTATGATTTGAAGTTAAAATCCTCATATATGGTAAAATAGTGACCTTTTTCACGTTTTCCATGTAGTTTGATATTACGTAAATATATTCATTTTTACCAATATTTCGATACTATTTCATGTAGTATCACGATATGTGATTTGGCCTTCAAATCTCAGAATGTCGCATAATATAGCATTTTAAGCAAGTTTTCTTGCATTTCGTTTCGTACGAAAAATCATCGAATTTAGCAATATTTTGACGTTTATCATCCCCTTTTCCTTTATGTGATTTAAACAAAATATCATCGAATTAGGCAATATTTTGCCGTTTTTCTACGTTTTTGTGAATTTTCAGTTTATTATTATTAATTCATTAAATATACGATAAAAATGATGCAAACACATAATTGATAAGAAATTAACCTTAAATACTTCATTTTCAATCAACCATTTGTTTCTCGTTAAAATACTGAATAGGATATTGAAAAGGGGAAAAGTTCGGTTTTCATTGCATATATCGACGTTTCAGCCAGATTAGAGCGGTTTTACGTGTACATCTTCCATCTGTAATATAAACGAAAAATCAGGAACATTTTAGTTTTTTCTAATGAAAACACATTGGTTTTAATCATTTGTATTGGAAACAACATTGTCATATGTCTTTTCTTGGATCTAAATAATACGAAACCTCTCTCAATGATTTGAAGGTAAAATCCTCAAATATGGTAAAGTAGTGACTTTTTTCACGTTTTTCATGTAGTTTTATATTACGTAAATATATTCATTTTACCAATATTTCGATACTATTTCATGTAGTATCACGATATATGATTTAGCCTTCAAATCTCAGAATTTCTCATAATATTGCATTTTAAGCAAGTTTTCATGCATTTTGTTTCGTACGAAAAAATCATCGAATTTAGCAATATTTTGACGTTTATCATCCCCTTTTCCTTTATGTGATTTAAACAAAATATCTTCGAATTAGGCAATATTTTGCCGTTTTTCCACGTTTTTGTGAATTTTCAGTTTATTGTTATTAATTCATTAATTATACAATATAAATGATGCAAACACATAATTGATTAGAAATTAACCTTAAATACTTCATTTTCAATCATCTATTTGTTTCTCGTTAAAATACTGAGCAAGATATTGAAAAGGGGAGAAGTTCTGTTTTTATTGCATATATCGACGTTTCAGCCAGAATAGAGCGGTTTTCGTGTACATCTTCCATCGGTAATATAAACGGAAAATCAGAAACATTTTAGTTAATTCTAATGAAAACACATTGATTTTATCATTTGTATTGGAAACAACATTTTCATATGGCTTTTCTTGGATCTAAATAATACGAAACCTCGCTCTATGATTTTGAAGTTAAAATCCTCAAATATGGTAAAATAGTGACTTTTTTCACGTTTTCCATGTAGCTTGACATTCCGTAAATATATTCATTTTTACCAATATTTCGATACTAGTTTATGTAGTATCATGATATGTGATTTGGCCTTCAAATCTCAGAATGTCGCTTAATATAGCATATTAAGCGAATTTTCTTGCATTTTGTTTCTTACGAAAAATCATTGAATTTAGCAATATTTTGACGATTATCATCCCCTTTTCCTTTACGTGATTTAAACAAAATATAATCGAATTAGGCAATATTTTGCCGTTTCTCCACGTTTTTGTGAATATTCAGTCTATGGTTATTAATTCATTATATATACGATAAAAATGATGCAAACACATAATTGAATAGAAAATAACCTTAAATACTTCATTTTCAATTAACTTTTTGTTTCTCGTTAAAATACTGAGTAAGATATTGAAAAGGGGAGAAGTTCTGTTTTTATTGCATATATCGACGTTTCAGCTGGAATAGAGCGGTTTTCGGGTACATCTTCCATCGGTAATATAAACGGAAAATCAGGAACATTTTAGTTAATTCAAATGAAAACATATTGATTTTCATCATTTGTATTGGAAACAACAGTGTCATATGTCTTTTCTTGGATATAAATAATACAAAACCTCGCTCTATGATTTGAAGTTAAAATTCTCATATATGGTAAAATAGTGACTTTTTTCACGTTTTCCATGTAGTGTGATTTTACGTAAATATATTCGTTTTTACCAATATTTCGATACTACTTTTTGTTTTCTCACGATATGGGATTTAGCCTTGAAATCTCAGAATTTCGCATAATATTGCATTTTAAGCAAGCTTTCTTGCATTTTGTTTCGTAAGAAAAATCATCGAATTTAGCAATATTTTGACGTTTATCATCCCCTTTTCCTTTATGTGATTTAAACAAAATATCATCGAATTAGGCAATATTTTGCCGTTTTTCCACGTTTTTGTGAATTTTCAGTTTATTGTTATTAATTCATTAATTATACAATATAAATGATGCAAACACATAATTGATTAGAAATTAACCTCAAATACTTCATTTTCAATCATCTATTTGTTTCTCGTTAAAATACTGAGTAAGATATTGAAAAGGGGAGAAGTTCTGTTTTTATTGCATATATCGACGTTTCAGCCGGATTAAAGCGGTTTTACGTTTACATCTTCCATCGGTAATATAAATGGAAAATCAGGAACATTTTAGTTTATTCTAATGAAAACACATTGATTTTTATCATTTGTATTGGAAACAACATTGTCATATGTCTTTTCTTGGATCTAAATAATACGAAACCTCGCTCTATGATTTGAAGTTAAAATCCTCATATATGGTAAAATAGTGACTTTTTCCCGTTTTCCATGTAGTGTGATTTTACGTAAATATATTAGTTTTTACCACTATTTCGATACTACTTCATGTAGTATCACGATATGTGATTTGGCCTTCAAATCTCAGAATGTCGCATAATATAGCATTTTAAGCATGTTTTCTTGCATTTTGTTTCGTAGGAAAAATCATCGAATTTAGCAATATTTTGACAATTATCATCTCCTTTTTCTCTATGTGATTTAAACAAAATATCATCGAATTAGACAATATTTTGCCGTTTCTCCAGGTTTTTATGAATTTTCAGTCTATTGTTATTAATTCATTATATATACGGTAAAATTGATGCAAACACATAATTGATTAGATAATAACCTTAAATACTTCATTTTCAATTAACTATTTGCTTCTCGTTAAAATACTGAGTAAGATATTGAAAAGGGGAGAAGTTCTGTTTTTATTGCATATATCGACGTTTCAGCTGGAATAGAGCGGTTTTCGTGTACATCTTCCATCGGTAATATAAACAGAAAATCAGGAACATTTTAGTTAATTCTAATGAAAACACATTGATTTTCCTCATTTGTATTGGAAACAACATTTTCATATGGCTTTTCTTGGATCTAAATAATACGAAACCTCGCTCTATGATTTTGAAGTTAAAATCCTCAAATATGGTAAAATAGTGACTTTTTTCACGTTTTCCATGTAGCTTGACATTACGTAAATATATTCATTTTTACCAATATTTCGATACTAGTTTATGTAGTATCATGATATGTGATTTGGCCTTCAAATCTCAGAATGTCGCTTAATATAGCATATTAAGCGAATTTTCTTGCATTTTGTTTCTTACGAAAAATCATCGAATTTAGCAATATTTTGACGATTATCATCCCCTTTTCCTTTACGTGATTTAAACAAAATATAATCGAATTAGGCAATATTTTGCCGTTTCTCCACGTTTTTGTGAATATTCAGTCTATGGTTATTAATTCATTATATATACGATAAAAATGATGCAAACACATAATTGAATAGAAAATAACCTTAAATACTTCATTTTCAATTAACTTTTTGTTTCTCGTTAAAATACTGAGTAAGATATTGAAAAGGGGAGAAGTTCTGTTTTTATTGCATATATCGACGTTTCAGCTGGAATAGAGCGGTTTTCGGGTACATCTTCCATCGGTATTATAAACGGAAAATCAGGAACATTTTAGTTAATTCAAATGAAAACATATTGATTTTCATCATTTGTATTGGAAACAACAGTGTCATATGTCTTTTCTTGGATATAAATAATACAAAACCTCGCTCTATGATTTGAAGTTAAAATTCTCATATATGGTAAAATAGTGACTTTTTTCACGTTTTCCATGTAGTGTGATTTTACGTAAATATATTCGTTTTTACCAATATTTCGATACTACTTTTTGTTTTCTCACGATATGGGATTTAGCCTTGAAATCTCAGAATTTCGCATAATATTGCATTTTAAGCAAGCTTTCTTGCATTTTGTTTCGTAAGAAAAATCATCGAATTTAGCAATATTTTGACGTTTATCATCCCCTTTTCCTTTATGTGATTTAAACAAAATATCATCGAATTAGGCAATATTTTGCCGTTTTTCCACGTTTTTGTGAATTTTCAGTTTATTGTTATTAATTCATTAATTATACAATATAAATGATGCAAACACATAATTGATTAGAAATTAACCTCAAATACTTCATTTTCAATCATCTATTTGTTTCTCGTTAAAATACTGAGTAAGATATTGAAAAGGGGAGAAGTTCTGTTTTTATTGCATATATCGACGTTTCAGCCGGATTAAAGCGGTTTTACGTTTACATCTTCCATCGGTAATATAAATGGAAAATCAGGAACATTTTAGTTTATTCTAATGAAAACACATTGATTTTTATCATTTGTATTGGAAACAACATTGTCATATGTCTTTTTTTGGATCTAAATAATACGAAACCTCTCTCAATGATTTGAAGCTAAAATCCTCAAATATGGTAAAATAGTGAATTTTCACGTTTTTCATGTAGTTTGATATTACGTATATATATTCATTTTTACTAATATTTCGAAACTATTTCATGTAGTATCACGATATATGATTTAGCCTTCATATCTCAGAATTTCTCATAATATTGCATTTTAAGCAAGTTTTCTTGCATTTTGTTTCGTACGAAAAATCATCGAATTTAGCAATATTTTGACGTTTATCATCCCCTTTTCCTTTATGTGATTTAAACAAAATATCATCGAATTAGGCAATATTTTGCCGTTTTTCCACGTTTTTGTGAATTTTCAGTTTATTGTTATTAATTTATTAATTATACAATTTAAATGATGCAAACACATAATTGATTAGATAATAACCTAAAAAACTTAATTTTCAATCAACTATTTGTTTCTCGTTAAAATACTGAGTAAGAGATTGAAAAGGGGAGAAGTTCTGTTTTTATTGCATATATCGACGTTTCAGCCGGAATAGAGCGGTTTTACGTGTACATCTTCCAACGGTAATATAAATGGAAAATCAGGAACATTTTAGTTTATTCTAATGAAAACACATTGATTTTTATCATTTGTATTGGAAACAATATTGTCATATGTCTTTTCTTGGATCTAAATAATACGAAACCTCGCTCTATGATTTGAAGTTAAAATTCTCATATATGGTAAAATAGTGACTTTTTTCACGTTTTCCATGTAGTGTGATTTTACGTAAATATATTCGTTTTTACCAATATTTCGATACTACTTCATGTAGTATCACGATATGTGATTTGGCCTTCAAATCTCAGAATGTCGCATAATATAGCATTTTAAGCAAGTTTTCTTGCATTTTGTTTCGTACGAAAAACCATCGAATTTAGCAATATTTGACGTTTATCATCCCCTTTTCCTCAATGTGATTTAAACAAAATATCATCGAATTAGGCAATATTTTGCCGTTTTTCAACGTTTTTGTGAATTTTCAATTTATGGGTATTAATTCACTATATATACGTAAAAATGATGCAAACACATAATTGATTAGATAATAACCTTAAAAACTTCATTTTCAATCAACTATTTGTTTCTCGTTAAAATACTGAGTAAGAGATTGAAAAGGGGAGAAGTTCTGTTTTTATTGCATATATCGACGTTTCAGCCAGATTAGAGGGGTTTTACGTGTACATCTTCCATCTGTAATATAAACGTAAAAATCAGGAACATTTTAGTTAATTCTAATGAAAACACATTGGTTTTTATCATTTTTATTGGAAACAACATTGTCATATGTCTTTTCTTGAATCTAAATAATACGAAACCTCTCTCAATGATTTGAAGCTAAAATCCTCAAATATGGTAAAATAGTGACTTTTTTCACGTTTTTCATGTAGTTTGATATTACGTAAATATATTCATTTTACCAATATTTCGATACTATTTCATGTAGTATCACGATATATGATTTAGGCTTCAAATCTCAGAATTTCTCATAATATTGCATTTTAAGCAAGTTTTCTTGCATTTTGTTTCGTACGAAAAATCATCGAATTTAGCATAATTTTGACGTTTATCATCCCCTTTTCCTTAATGTGATTAAAACAAAATATCATCGAATTAGGCAATATTTTGCCGTTTTTCCACGTTTTTGTGAATTTTCAGTTTATTGTTATTAATTCATTAATTATACAATATAAATGATGCAAACACATAATTGATTAGAAATTAACCTTAAATACTTCACTCTCAATCATCTATTTGTTTCTCTTTAAAATACTGAGTAAGTTATTTAAAAGGGGAGAAGTTTTGTTTTTATTGCATATATCGACGTTTCAGCCGGATTAGAGCGGTTTTACGTTTACATCTTCCATCGGTAATATAAATGGAAAATCAGGAACATTTTAGTTTATTCTAATGAAAACACATTGATTTTTATCATTTGTATTGGAAACAACATTGTCATATGTCTTTTTTTGGATCTAAATAATACGAAACCTCTCTCAATGATTTGAAGCTAAAATCCTCAAATATGGTAAAATAGTGAATTTTCACGTTTTTCATGTAGTTTGATATTACGTATATATATTCATTTTTACTAATATTTCGAAACTATTTCATGTAGTATCACGATATATGATTTAGCCTTCATATCTCAGAATTTCTCATAATATTGCATTTTAAGCAAGTTTTCTTGCATTTTGTTTCGTACGAAAAATCATCGAATTTAGCAATATTTTGACGTTTATCATCCCCTTTTCCTTTATGTGATTTAAACAAAATATCATCGAATTAGGCAATATTTTGCCGTTTTTCCACGTTTTTGTGAATTTTCAGTTTTATTGTTATTAATTTATTAATTATACAATTTAAATGATGCAAACACATAATTGATTAGATAATAACCTAAAAAACTTAATTTTCAATCAACTATTTGTTTCTCGTTAAAATACTGAGTAAGAGATTGAAAAGGGGAGAAGTTCTGTTTTTATTGCATATATCGACGTTTCAGCCGGAATAGAGCGGTTTTACGTGTACATCTTCCAACGGTAATATAAATGGAAAATCAGGAACATTTTAGTTTATTCTAATGAAAACACATTGATTTTTGTCATTTGTATTGGAAACAACATTGTCATATGTGTTTTCTTGGATCTAAATAATACGAAACCTCGCTCTATGATTTGAAGTTAAAATCCTCATATATGGTAAAATAGTGACCTTTTTCACGTTTTCCATGTAGTTTGATATTACGTAAATATATTCATTTTTACCAATATTTCGATACTATTTCATGTAGTATCACGATATGTGATTTGGCCTTCAAATCTCAGAATGTCGCATAATATAGCATTTTAAGCAAGTTTTCTTGCATTTCGTTTCGTACGAAAAATCATCGAATTTAGCAATATTTTGACGTTTATCATCCCCTTTTCCTTTATGTGATTTAAACAAAATATCATCGAATTAGGCAATATTTTGCCGTTTTTCTACGTTTTTGTGAATTTTCAGTTTATTATTATTAATTCATTAAATATACGATAAAAATGATGCAAACACATAATTGATAAGAAATTAACCTTAAATACTTCATTTTCAATCAACCATTTGTTTCTCGTTAAAATACTGAATAGGATATTGAAAAGGGGAAAAGTTCGGTTTTCATTGCATATATCGACGTTTCAGCCAGATTAGAGCGGTTTTACGTGTACATCTTCCATCTGTAATATAAACGAAAAATCAGGAACATTTTAGTTTTTTCTAATGAAAACACATTGGTTTTAATCATTTGTATTGGAAACAACATTGTCATATGTCTTTTCTTGGATCTAAATAATACGAAACCTCTCTCAATGATTTGAAGGTAAAATCCTCAAATATGGTAAAGTAGTGACTTTTTTCACGTTTTTCATGTAGTTTTATATTACGTAAATATATTCATTTTACCAATATTTCGATACTATTTCATGTAGTATCACGATATGTGATTTGGCCTTCAAATCTCAGAATGTCGCATAATATAGCATTTTAAGCAAGTTTTCATGCATTTTGTTTCGTACGAAAAAATCATCGAATTTAGCAATATTTTGACGTTTATCATCCCCTTTTCCTTTATGTGATTTAAACAAAATATCTTCGAATTAGGCAATATTTTGCCGTTTTTCCACGTTTTTGTGAATTTTCAGTTTATTGTTATTAATTCATTAATTATACAATATAAATGATGCAAACACATAATTGATTAGAAATTAACCTTAAATACTTCATTTTCAATCATCTATTTGTTTCTCGTTAAAATACTGAGCAAGATATTGAAAAGGGGAGAAGTTCTGTTTTTATTGCATATATCGACGTTTCAGCCAGAATAGAGCGGTTTTCGTGTACATCTTCCATCGGTAATATAAACGGAAAATCAGAAACATTTTAGTTAATTCTAATGAAAACACATTGATTTTATCATTTGTATTGGAAACAACATTTTCATATGGCTTTTCTTGGATCTAAATAATACGAAACCTCGCTCTATGATTTTGAAGTTAAAATCCTCAAATATGGTAAAATAGTGACTTTTTTCACGTTTTCCATGTAGCTTGACATTACGTAAATATATTCATTTTTACCAATATTTCGATACTAGTTTATGTAGTATCATGATATGTGATTTGGCCTTCAAATCTCAGAATGTCGCTTAATATAGCATATTAAGCGAATTTTCTTGCATTTTGTTTCTTACGAAAAATCATTGAATTTAGCAATATTTTGACGATTATCATCCCCTTTTCCTTTACGTGATTTAAACAAAATATAATCGAATTAGGCAATATTTTGCCGTTTCTCCACGTTTTTGTGAATATTCAGTCTATGGTTATTAATTCATTATATATACGATAAAAATGATGCAAACACATAATTGAATAGAAAATAACCTTAAATACTTCATTTTCAATTAACTTTTTGTTTCTCGTTAAAATACTGAGTAAGATATTGAAAAGGGGAGAAGTTCTGTTTTTATTGCATATATCGACGTTTCAGCTGGAATAGAGCGGTTTTCGGGTACATCTTCCATCGGTAATATAAACGGAAAATCAGGAACATTTTAGTTAATTCAAATGAAAACATATTGATTTTCATCATTTGTATTGGAAACAACAGTGTCATATGTCTTTTCTTGGATATAAATAATACAAAACCTCGCTCTATGATTTGAAGTTAAAATTCTCATATATGGTAAAATAGTGACTTTTTTCACGTTTTCCATGTAGTGTGATTTTACGTAAATATATTCGTTTTTACCAATATTTCGATACTACTTTTTGTTTTCTCACGATATGGGATTTAGCCTTGAAATCTCAGAATTTCGCATAATATTGCATTTTAAGCAAGCTTTCTTGCATTTTGTTTCGTAAGAAAAATCATCGAATTTAGCAATATTTTGACGTTTATCATCCCCTTTTCCTTTATGTGATTTAAACAAAATATCATCGAATTAGGCAATATTTTGCCGTTTTTCCACGTTTTTGTGAATTTTCAGTTTATTGTTATTAATTCATTAATTATACAATATAAATGATGCAAACACATAATTGATTAGAAATTAACCTCAAATACTTCATTTTCAATCATCTATTTGTTTCTCGTTAAAATACTGAGTAAGATATTGAAAAGGGGAGAAGTTCTGTTTTTATTGCATATATCGACGTTTCAGCCGGATTAAAGCGGTTTTACGTTTACATCTTCCATCGGTAATATAAATGGAAAATCAGGAACATTTTAGTTTATTCTAATGAAAACACATTGATTTTTATCATTTGTATTGGAAACAACATTGTCATATGTCTTTTCTTGGATCTAAATAATACGAAACCTCGCTCTATGATTTGAAGTTAAAATCCTCATATATGGTAAAATAGTGACTTTTTCCCGTTTTCCATGTAGTGTGATTTTACGTAAATATATTAGTTTTTACCACTATTTCGATACTACTTCATGTAGTATCACGATATGTGATTTGGCCTTCAAATCTCAGAATGTCGCATAATATAGCATTTTAAGCATGTTTTCTTGCATTTTGTTTCGTAGGAAAAATCATCGAATTTAGCAATATTTTGACAATTATCATCTCCTTTTTCTCTATGTGATTTAAACAAAATATCATCGAATTAGACAATATTTTGCCGTTTCTCCAGGTTTTTATGAATTTTCAGTCTATTGTTATTAATTCATTATATATACGGTAAAATTGATGCAAACACATAATTGATTAGATAATAACCTTAAATACTTCATTTTCAATTAACTATTTGCTTCTCGTTAAAATACTGAGTAAGATATTGAAAAGGGGAGAAGTTCTGTTTTTATTGCATATATCGACGTTTCAGCTGGAATAGAGCGGTTTTCGTGTACATCTTCCATCGGTAATATAAACAGAAAATCAGGAACATTTTAGTTAATTCTAATGAAAACACATTGATTTTCCTCATTTGTATTGGAAACAACATTTTCATATGGCTTTTCTTGGATCTAAATAATACGAAACCTCGCTCTATGATTTTGAAGTTAAAATCCTCAAATATGGTAAAATAGTGACTTTTTTCACGTTTTCCATGTAGCTTGACATTACGTAAATATATTCATTTTTACCAATATTTCGATACTAGTTTATGTAGTATCATGATATGTGATTTGGCCTTCAAATCTCAGAATGTCGCTTAATATAGCATATTAAGCGAATTTTCTTGCATTTTGTTTCTTACGAAAAATCATCGAATTTAGCAATATTTTGACGATTATCATCCCCTTTTCCTTTACGTGATTTAAACAAAATATAATCGAATTAGGCAATATTTTGCCGTTTCTCCACGTTTTTGTGAATATTCAGTCTATGGTTATTAATTCATTATATATACGATAAAAATGATGCAAACACATAATTGAATAGAAAATAACCTTAAATACTTCATTTTCAATTAACTTTTTGTTTCTCGTTAAAATACTGAGTAAGATATTGAAAAGGGGAGAAGTTCTGTTTTTATTGCATATATCGACGTTTCAGCTGGAATAGAGCGGTTTTCGGGTACATCTTCCATCGGTAATATAAACGGAAAATCAGGAACATTTTAGTTAATTCAAATGAAAACATATTGATTTTCATCATTTGTATTGGAAACAACAGTGTCATATGTCTTTTCTTGGATATAAATAATACAAAACCTCGCTCTATGATTTGAAGTTAAAATTCTCATATATGGTAAAATAGTGACTTTTTTCACGTTTTCCATGTAGTGTGATTTTACGTAAATATATTCGTTTTTACCAATATTTCGATACTACTTTTTGTTTTCTCACGATATGGGATTTAGCCTTGAAATCTCAGAATTTCGCATAATATTGCATTTTAAGCAAGCTTTCTTGCATTTTGTTTCGTAAGAAAAATCATCGAATTTAGCAATATTTTGACGTTTATCATCCCCTTTTCCTTTATGTGATTTAAACAAAATATCATCGAATTAGGCAATATTTTGCCGTTTTTCCACGTTTTTGTGAATTTTCAGTTTATTGTTATTAATTCATTAATTATACAATATAAATGATGCAAACACATAATTGATTAGAAATTAACCTCAAATACTTCATTTTCAATCATCTATTTGTTTCTCGTTAAAATACTGAGTAAGATATTGAAAAGGGGAGAAGTTCTGTTTTTATTGCATATATCGACGTTTCAGCCGGATTAAAGCGGTTTTACGTTTACATCTTCCATCGGTAATATAAATGGAAAATCAGGAACATTTTAGTTTATTCTAATGAAAACACATTGATTTTTATCATATGTATTGGAAACAACATTGTCATATGTCTTTTCTTGGATCTAAATAATACGAAACCTCGCTCTATGATTTGAAGTTAAAATCCTCATATATGGTAAAATAGTGACTTTTTCCCGTTTTCCATGTAGTGTGATTTTACGTAAATATATTAGTTTTTACCAATATTTCGATACTACTTCATGTAGTATCACGATATGTGATTTGGCCTTCAAATCTCAGAATGTCGCATAATATAGCATTTTAAGCATGTTTTCTTGCATTTTGTTTCGTAGGAAAAATCATCGAATTTAGCAATATTTTGACAATTATCATCTCCTTTTTCTCTATGTGATTTAAACAAAATATCATCGAATTAGACAATATTTTGCCGTTTCTCCACGTTTTTATGAATTTTCAGTCTATTGTTATTAATTCATTATATATACGGTAAAATTGATGCAAACACATAATTGATTAGATAATAACCTTAAATACTTCATTTTCAATTAACTATTTGCTTCTCGTTAAAATACTGAGTAAGATATTGAAAAGGGGAGAAGTTCTGTTTTTATTGCATATATCGACGTATCAGCTGGAATAGAGCGGTTTTCGTGTACATCTTCCATCGGTAATATAAACAGAAAATCAGGAACATTTTAGTTAATTCTAATGAAAACACATTGATTTTCCTCATTTGTATTGGAAACAACATTGTCATGTTTTTTCTTGGATCTAAATAATACGAAACTTCTCTCAATGATTTGAAGCTAAAATCCTCAAATAAGGTAAAGTAGTGACTTTTTTCACGTTTTTCATGTAGTTTGATATTACGTAAATATATTCATTTTTACCAATATTTCGATACTATTTCGTGTAATATCACGATATATGATTTAACCTTCAAATCTCAGAATTTCTCATAATATTGCATTTTAAGCAAGTTTTCTTGCATTTTGTTTCGTACGAAAAATCATCGAATTTAGCAATATTTTGACGTTTATCATCCCCTTTTCCTTTATGTGATTTAAACTAAATATCATCGAATTAGGCAATATTATGCTGTTTTTCCACGTCTTTGTGAATTTTCAGTTTATTGTTATTAATTCATTAATTATACAATATAAATGATGCAAACACATAATTGATTTGAAACTAACCTTAAATACTTCACTTTCAATCATCTATTTGTTTCTCGTTAAAATACTGAGTAAGATATTGAAAAGGGGAGAAGTTTTGTTTTTATTGCATATATCGACGTTTCAGCCGGATTAGAGCGGTTTTACGTGTACATCTACCATCGGTAATTTAAATGGAAAATCAGGAACATTTTAGTTTATTCTAATGAAAACACATTGATTTTTATCATTTGTATTAGAAACAACATTGTCATATGTCTTTTCTTGGATCTAAATAATACGAAACCTCGCTCTATGATTTGAAGTTAAAATCCTCATATTTGGTAAAATAGTGCCTTTTTTCACGTTTTCCATGTAGTGTGATTTTACGTAAATATATTCGTTTTTACCAATATTTTGATACTACTTCATGTAGTATCACGATATGTGATTTGGCCTTCAAATCTCAGAATGTCGCATAATATAACATTTTAAGCAAGTTTTCTTGCATTTTGTTTCGTACGAAAAATCATCGAATTTAGCAATATTTTGACGTTTATCATACCCTTTTCAACTTTGTGATTTAAACAATATATCATCGAATTAGGCAATATTTTGCCGTTTTTCAACGTTTTTGTGAATTTTCAATTTATGGGTATTAATTCACTCTATATACGTAAAAATGATGCAAACACATAATTGATTAGATAATAACCTTAAAAACTTCATGTTCAATCAACTATTTGTTTCACGTTAAAATACTGAGTAAGAGATTAAAAAGGGGAGAAGTTCTGTTTTTTTGCATATATCGACGTTTCAGCCGGAATAGAGCGGTTTTCGTGTACATCTTCCATCGGTAATATAAACGGAAAATCAGAAACATTTTAGTTAATTCTAATGAAAACACATTGATTTTTATCATTTGTATTGGAAACAACAGTGTCATATGTCTTTTCTTGGATCTAAATAATACGAAACCTCGCTCTATGATTTGAAGTTAAAATTCTCAAATATGGTAAAATAGTGACTTTTTTCACGTTTTCCATCTAGTGTGATTTTACGTAAATATATTCGTTTTTACCAATATTTCGATACTACTTTATGTTTTCTCACGATATGGGATTTAGCCTTGAAATCTCAGAATTTCTCATAATATTGCATTTTAAGCAAGTTTTCTTGCATTTTGTTTCGTACGAAAAATCATCGAATTTAGCAATATTTTGACGTTTATCATCCCCTTTTCCTTTATGTGATTTAAACAAAATATCATCGAATTAGGCAATATTTTGCCGTTTTTCCACGTTTTTGTGAATTTTCAGTTTATTGTTATTAATTCATTAATTATACAATATAAATGATGCAAACACATAATTGATTAGAAATTAACCTTAAATACTTCATTTTCAATCATCTATTTGTTTTTCGTTAAAATACTGAGTAAGATATTGAAAAGGGGAGAAGTTCTGTTTTTATTGCATATATATACGTTTCAGCCGGATTAGAGCGGTTTTACGTGTACATCTTCCATCGGTAATATAAATGGAAAATCAGGAACATTTTAGTTAATTCTAATGAAAAGACATTGATTTTTATCATTTGTATTGGAAACAACATTTTCATGTCTTTTCTTGGATCTAAATAATACGAAACCCCGCTCTATGATTTTGAAGTTAAAATCCTCAAATATGGTAAAATAGTGACTTTTTTCACGTTTTCCATGTAGCTTGACATTACGTAAATATATTCATTTTTACCAATATTTCGATACTATTTCATGTAGTATCACGATATGTGATTTGGCCTTCAAATCTCAGAATGTCGCATAATATAGCATTTTAAGATAATTTTCTTGCATTTTGTTTCTTACGAAAAATCATCGAATTTAGCAATATTTTGGCGATTATCATCCCCTTTTCCTTTACGTGATTTAAACAAAATATCATCTAATTAGGCAATATTTTGCCGTTTCTCCACGTTTTTGTGAATTTTCAGTCTATGGTTATTAATTCATTATATATACGATAAAAATGATGCAAACACATAATTGAATAGAAAATAACCTTAAATACTACATTTTCAATTAACTTTTTGTTTCTCGTTAAAATACTGAGTAAGATATTGAAAAGGGGAGAAGTTCTGTTTTTATTGCATATATCGACGTTTCAGCCGGATTAAAGCGGTTTTACGTGTACATCTTTCATCGGTAATATAAATGGAAAATCAGGAACATTTTAATTTATTCTAATGAAAACACATTGATTTTTATCATTTGTATTGGAAACAACATTGTCATATGTCTTTTCTTGGATCTAAATAATACGAAACCTCGCTGTATGATTTGAAGTTAAAATTCTCATATATGGTAAAATAGTGACTTTTTTCACGTTTTCCATGTAGTGTGATTTTACGTAAATATATTCGTTTTTACCAATATTTCGATACTACTTCATGTAGTATCACGATATGTGATTTGGCCTTCAAATCTCAGAATGTCGCATAATATAACATTTTAAGCAAGTTTTCTTGCATTTTCTTTCGTACGAAAATCATCGAATTTAGCAATATTTTGACGTTTATCATCCCCTTTTCAACTTTGTGATTTAAACAAAATATCATCGAATTAGGCAATATTTTGCCGTTTTTCAACGTTTTTGTGAATTTTCAATTTATGGGTATTAATTCACTATATATACGTAAAAATGATGCAAACACATAATTGATTAGATAATAACCTTAAAAACTTCATTTTCAATCAACTATTTGTTTCACGTTAAAATACTGAGTAAGAGATTGAAAAGGGGAGTTCTGTTTTTATTGCATATATCGAGATTTCAGCCGGAATAGAGCGGTTTTCGTGTACATCTTCCATCGGTAATATAAACGGAAAATCAGAAACATTTTAGTTAATTCTAATGAAAACACATTGATTTTTATCATTTGTATTGGAAACAACAGTGTCATATGTCTTTTCTTGGATCTAAATAATACGAAACCTCGCTCTATTATTTTTAAGTTAAAATCCTCAAATATGGTAAAATAGTGACTTTTTTCACGTTTTCCATGTAGCTTGACATTACGTAAATATATTCATTTTTACCAATATTTCGATACTATTTCATGTAGTATCACGATATGTGATTTGGCCTTCAAATCTTAGAATGTCGCATAATATTGCATTTTAAGCAAGTTTTCTTGCATTTTGTTTCGCACGAATAATCATCGAATTTAGCAATATTTTGACGATTATCATCCCCTTTTCCTTTACGTGATTTAAACAAAATATCATCGAATTAGGCAATATTTTGCCGTTTCTCAACGTTTTTGTGAATTTTCAGTCTATGGTTATTAATTCATTATATATACGATAAAAATGATGCAAACACATAATTGAATAGAAAATAACCTTAAATACTTCATTTTATATTAACTTTTTGTTTCTCGTTAAAATACTGAGTAAGAGATTGAAAAGGGGAGAAGTTCTGTTTTTATTGCATATATCGACGTTTCAGCCGGATTAGAGCGGTTTTCGTGTACATCTTCCATCGGTAATATAAACGGAAAATCAGAAACATTTTAGTTAATTCTAATGAAAACACATTGATTTTTATCATTTGTATTGGAAACAACAGTGTCATATGTCTTTTCTTGGATCTAAATAATACGAAACCTCGCTCTATGATTTGAAGTTAAAATTCTCATATATGGTAAAATAGTGACTTTCTTCACGTTTTCCATCTAGTGTGATTTTACGTAAATATATTCGTTTTTACCAATATTTCGATACTACTTTATGTTTTCTCACGATATGGGATTTAGCCTTGAAATCTCAGAATTTCTCATAATATTGCATTTTAAGCAAGTTTTCTTGCATTTTGTTTCGTACGAAAAATTATCGAATTTAGCAATATTTTGACGATTATCATCCCCTTTTTCTCTATGTGATTTAAACAAAATATCATCGAATTAGGCAATATTTTGCCGTTTCTCCACGTTTTTGTGAATTTTCAGTCTATGGTTATTAATTCATTATATATACGGTAAAATTGATGCAAACACATAATTGATTAGATAATAACCTTAAATATTTCATTTTCAATTAACTATTTGTTTCTCGTTAAAATACTGAGTAAGATATTAAAAAGGGGAGAAGTTCTGTTTTTATTGCATATATCGACGTTTCAGCCGGATTAAAGCGGTTTTACGTGTACAACTTCCATCGGTAATATAAATTAAAAATCAGGAACATTTTAGTTTATTCTAATGAAAACACATTGGATTTTATCATTTGTATTGGAAACAACATTGTCATGTCTTTTCTTGGATCTAAATAATACGAAACCTCGCTCTATGATTTGAAGTTAAAATCCTCATATATGGTAAAATAGTGACTTTTTCACGTTTTCCATGTAGTGTGATTTTACGTAAATATATTCGTTTTTACCAATATTTCGATACTACTTCATGTAGTATCACGATATGTGATTTGGCCTTCAAATCTCAGAATGTCGCATAATATAGCATTTTAAGCAAGTTTTCTTGCATTTTGTTTCGTACGAAAAATCATCGAATTTAGCAATATTTTGATGTTTATCATCCATTTTTCCTTTATGTGATTTAAACTAAATATCATCGAATTAGGCAATATTATGCTGTTTTTCCACGTCTTTGTGAATTTTCAGTTTATTGTTATTAATTCATTAATTATACAATATAAATGATGCAAACACATAATTGATTTGAAATTAACCTTAAATACTTCACTTTAAATCATCTATTTGTTTCTCGTTAAAATACTGAGTAAGATATTGAAAAGGGGAGAAGTTTTGTTTTTATTGCATATACCTGCATATATCGACGTTTTAGCCGGATTAGAGCGGTTTTACGTGTACATCTTCCATCGGTAATTTAAATGGAAAATCAGGAACATTTTAGTTTATTCTAATGAAAACACATTGATTTTTATCATTTGTATTGGAAACAATATTGTTATATGTCTTTTCTTGGATCTAAGTAATACGAAACCTCGCTCTATGATTTGAAGTTAAAATCCTCATATATGGTAAAATAGTGACTTTTTCACATTTTCCATGTAGTGTGATTTTACGTAAATATATTCGTTTTTACCAATATTTCGATACTACTTCATGTAGTATCACGATATGTGATTTGGCCTTCAAATCTCAGAATGTCGCATAATATAGCATTTTAAGCATGTTTTCTTGCATTTTGTTTCGTACGAAAAATCATCGAATTTAGCAATATTTTGACGATTATCATCCCCTTTTCAACTTTGTGATTTAAACAAAATATCATCGAATTAGGCAATATTTTGCCGTTTTTCAACGTTTTTGTGAATTTTCAATTTATGGGTATTAATTCACTATATATACGTAAAAATGATGAAAACACATAATTGATTTGATAATAACCTTAAAAACTTCATTTTCAATCAACTATTTGTTTCACGTTAAAATACTGAGTAAGAGATTGAAAAGGGGAGAAGTTCTGTTTTTATTGCATATATCGACGTTTCAGCCGGAATAGAGCGGTTTTCGTGTACAGCTTCCATCAGTGATATAAACGGAAAATCAGAATATTTTAGTTAATTCTAATGAAAACACATTGATTTTTATCATTTGTATTGGAAACAACATTGTCATATGTCTTTTCTTGGATCTAAATAATACGAAACTTCTCTCAATGATTTGAAGTTAAAATCCTCATATATGGTAAAATAGTGACTTTTTTCACTTTTTCCATGTAGTGTGATTTTACGTAAATATATTCGTTTTACCAATATTTCGATACTACTTCGTGTAGTATCACGATATGTGATTTGGCCTTCAAATCTCAGAATGTCGCATAATATAACATTTTAGGCAAGTTTTCTTGCACTTTGTTTCGTACGAAAAATCATCGAATTTAGCAATATTTTGACGTTTATCATCCCCTTTTCAACTTTGTGATTTAAAAAAAATATCATCGAATTAGGCAATATTTTGCCATGTTTCAACGTTTTTGTGAATTTTCAATTTATGGGTATTAATTCACTATATATACGTAAAAATGAAGCAAACACATAATTGATTAAATAATAACCTTAAAAACTTCATTTTCAATCAACTATTTGTTTCACGTTAAAATACTGAGTAAGATATTGAAAAGGGGAGAAGTTCTGTTTTTATTGCATATATCGACGTTTCAGCCGGAATAGAGCGGTTTTCGTGTACAGCTTCCATCGGTAATATAAACGGAAAATCAGGAACATTTTAGTTAATTCTAATGAAAACACATTGATTTTTATCATTTGTATTGGAAAAAACAGTGTCATATGTTTTTTCTTGGATCTAAATAATACGAAACCTCGCTCTATGATTTGAAGTTAAAATTCTCATATATGGTAAAATAGTGACTTTTTTCACGTTTTCCATGTAGTGTGTTTTTACGTAAATATATTCGTTTTTACCAATATTTCGATACTACTTCATGTAGTATCACGATATGTGATTTGGCCTTCAAATATCAGAATGTCGCATAATATAACATTTTAAGCAAGTTTTCTTGCATTTTGTTTCGTACGAAAAATCATCGAATTTAGCAATATTTTGACGTTTATCATGCTCTTTTCAACTTTGTGATTTAAACAAAATATCATCGAATTAGGCAATATTTTGCCGTTTTTCAACGTTTTTGTGAATTTTCAATTTATGGGTATTAATTCACTATATATACGTAAAAATGATGCAAACACATAATTGATTAGATAATAACCTTAAAAACTTCCTTTTCAATCAAGTATTTGTTTCACGTTAAAATACTGAGTAAGAGATTGAAAAGGGAAGAAGATCTGTTTTTATTGCATATATCGACGTTTCAGCCGGAATAGAGCGGTTTTCGTGTACATCTTCCATCGGTAATATAAACGGAAAATCAGAAACATTTTAGTTAATTCTAATGAAAACACATTGATTTTTATCATTTGTATTGGAAACAACAGTGTCATATGTCTTTTCTTGGATCTAAATAATACGAAACCTCGCTCTATGATTTGAAGTTAAAATTCTCATATATGGTAAAATAGTGACTTTTTTCACGTTTTTTATGTAGTGTGATTTTACGTAAATATATTCGTTTTTACCAATATTTCGGTACTACTTTATGTTTTCTCACGATATGGGATTTAGCCTTCAAATCTCAGAATTTCGCATAATATTGCATTTTAAGCAAGTTTTCTTGCATTTTGTTTCGTAAGAAAAATCATCGAACTTAGCAATATTTTGACGTTTATCATCCCCTTTTCCTTTATGTGATTTAAACAAAATATCATCGAATTAGGCAATATTTTGCCGTTTCTCCACGTTTTTGTGAATTTTCAGTCTATTGTTATTAATTCATTATATATACGGTAAAATTGATGCAAACACATAATTGATTAGATAATAACCTTAAATACTTCATTTTCAATTAACTAATTGTTTCTCGTTAAAATACTGAGTAAGATATTGAAAAGGGGAGAAGTTCTGTTTTTATTGCATATATCGACGTTTCAGCTGGAATAGAGCGGTTTTCGTGTACATCTTCCATCGGTAATATAAACAGAAAATCAGGAACATTTTAGTTAATTCTAATGAAAACACATTGATTTTCCTCATTTGGATTGGAAACAACATTGTCATGTCTTTTCTTGAATCTAAATAATACGAAACTTCTCTCAATGATTTGAAGCTAATATCCTCAAATAAGGTAAAATAGTGACTTTTTTCACGTTTTTCATGTAGTTTGATATTACGTAAATATATTCATTTTTACCAATATTTCGATACTATTTCATGTAGTATCACGATATATGATTTAACCTTCAAATCTCAGAATTTCTCATAATATTGCATTTTAAGCAAGTTTTCTTGCATTTTGTTTCGTACGAAAAATCATCGAATTTAGCAATATTTTGACGTTTATCATCCCCTTTTCAACTTTGTGATTTAAAAAAAATATCATCGAATTAGGCAATATTTTGCCGTGTTTCAACGTTTTTGTGAATTTTCAATTTATAGGTATTAATTCACTATATATACGTAAAAATGATGCAAACACATAATTGATTAAATAATAACCTTAAAAACTTCATTTTCAATCAACTATTTGTTTCACGTTAAAATACTGAGTAAGATATTGAAAAGGGGAGAAGTTCTGTTTTTATTGCATATATCGACGTTTCAGCCGGAATAGAGCGGTTTTCGTGTACAGCTTCCATCGGTAATATAAACGGAAAATCAGGAACATTTTAGTTAATTCTAATGAAAACACATTGATTTTTATCATTTGTATTGGAAACAACAGTGTCATATGTCTTTTCTTGGATCTAAATAATACGAAACCTCGCTCTATGATTTGAAGTTAAAATTCTCATATATGGTAAAATAGTGACTTTTTTCACGTTTTCCATGTAGTGTGATTTTACGTAAATATATTCGTTTTTACCAATATTTCGATACTACTTTATGTAGTATCACGATATGTGTTTTGGCCTTCAAATCTCAGAATGTCGCATAATATAGCATTTTAATCATGTTTTCTTGCATTTTGTTTTGTACGAAAAATCATCGAATTTAGCAATATTTTGACGTTTATCATCCCCTTTTCCTTTATGTGATTTAAACTAAATATCATCGAATTAGGCAATATTATGCTGTTTTTCCACGTCTTTGTGAATTTTCAGTTTATTGTTATTAATTCATTAATTATACAATATAAATGATGCAAACACATAATTGATTTGAAATTAACCTTAAATACTTCACTTTCAATCATCTATTTGTTTCTCGTTAAAATACTGAGTAAGATATTGAAAAGGGGAGAAGTTTTGTTTTTATTGCATATATCGACGTTTTAGCCGGATTAGAGCGGTTTTACGTGTACATCTTCCATCGGTAATTTAAATGGAAAATCTGGAACATTTTAGTTTATTCTAATGAAAACACATTGATTTTTATCATTTGTATTGGAAACAACATTGTCATATGTCTTTTCTTGGATCTAAATAATGCGAAACCTCGCTCTATGATTTGAAGTTAAAATCCTCATATATGGTAAAATAGTGACTTTTTTCACTTTTTCCATGTAGTGTGATTTTACGTAAATATATTCGTTTTTACCAATATTTCGATACTACTTCATGTAGTATCACGATATGTGATTTGGCCTTCAAATCTCAGAATGTCGCGTAATATAACATTATAAGCAAGTTTTCTTGCATTTTGTTTCGTTCGAAAAATCATCGAATTTAGCAATATTTTGACGTTTATCATCCCCTTTTCGACTTTGTGATTTAAAAAAAATATCATCGAATTAGGTAATATTTTGCCGTTTCTCCACGTTTTTGTGAATTTTCAGTCTATTGTTATTAATTCATTATATATACGGTAAAATTGATGCAAACACATAATTGATTAGATAATAACCTTAAATACATTATTTTCAATTAACTATTTGTTTCTCGTTAAAATACTGAGTAAGATATTGAAAAGGGGAGAAGTTCTGTTTTTATTGCATATATCGACGTTTCAGCTGGAATAGAGCGGTTTTCGTGTACATCGGGTACATCGTGTACATCGGTAATATAAACAGAAAATCAGAAACATTTTAGTTTATTCTAATGAAAACACATTGATTTTTATCATTTGTATTGGAAACAACATTGTCATATGTCTTTTCTTGGATCTAAATAATACGAAACTTCTCTCAATGATTTGAAGTTAAAATCCTCATATATGGTAAAATAGTGACTTTTTTCACTTTTTCCATGTAGTGTGATTTTACGTAAATATATTCGTTTTACCAATATTTCGATACTACTTCGTGTAGTATCACGATATGTGATTTGGCCTTCAAATCTCAGAATGTCGCATAATATAACATTTTAGGCAAGTTTTCTTGCACTTTGTTTCGTACGAAAAATCATCGAATTTAGCAATATTTTGACGTTTATCATCCCCTTTTCAACTTTGTGATTTAAAAAAAATATCATCGAATTAGGCAATATTTTGCCATGTTTCAACGTTTTTGTGAATTTTCAATTTATGGGTATTAATTCACTATATATACGTAAAAATGAAGCAAACACATAATTGATTAAATAATAACCTTAAAAACTTCATTTTCAATCAACTATTTGTTTCACGTTAAAATACTGAGTAAGATATTGAAAAGGGGAGAAGTTCTGTTTTTATTGCATATATCGACGTTTCAGCCGGAATAGAGCGGTTTTCGTGTACAGCTTCCATCGGTAATATAAACGGAAAATCAGGAACATTTTAGTTAATTCTAATGAAAACACATTGATTTTTATCATTTGTATTGGAAAAAACAGTGTCATATGTTTTTTCTTGGATCTAAATAATACGAAACCTCGCTCTATGATTTGAAGTTAAAATTCTCATATATGGTAAAATAGTGACTTTTTTCACGTTTTCCATGTAGTGTGTTTTTACGTAAATATATTCGTTTTTACCAATATTTCGATACTACTTCATGTAGTATCACGATATGTGATTTGGCCTTCAAATATCAGAATGTCGCATAATATAACATTTTAAGCAAGTTTTCTTGCATTTTGTTTAGTACGAAAAATCATCGAATTTAGCAATATTTTGACGTTTATCATGCTCTTTTCAACTTTGTGATTTAAACAAAATATCATCGAATTAGGCAATATTTTGCCGTTTTTCAACGTTTTTGTGAATTTTCAATTTATGGGTATTAATTCACTATATATACGTAAAAATGATGCAAACACATAATTGATTAGATAATAACCTTAAAAACTTCATTTTCAATCAAGTATTTGTTTCACGTTAAAATACTGAGTAAGAGATTGAAAAGGGAAGAAGATCTGTTTTTATTGCATATATCGACGTTTCAGCCGGAATAGAGCGGTTTTCGTGTACATCTTCCATCGGTAATATAAACGGAAAATCAGAAACATTTTAGTTAATTCTAATGAAAACACATTGATTTTTATCATTTGTATTGGAAACAACAGTGTCATATGTCTTTTCTTGGATCTAAATAATACGAAACCTCGCTCTATGATTTGAAGTTAAAATTCTCATATATGGTAAAATAGTGACTTTTTTCACGTTTTTTATGTAGTGTGATTTTACGTAAATATATTCGTTTTTACCAATATTTCGGTACTACTTTATGTTTTCTCACGATATGGGATTTAGCCTTCAAATCTCAGAATTTCGCATAATATTGCATTTTAAGCAAGTTTTCTTGCATTTTGTTTCGTAAGAAAAATCATCGAACTTAGCAATATTTTGACGTTTATCATCCCCTTTTCCTTTATGTGATTTAAACAAAATATCATCGAATTAGGCAATATTTTGCCGTTTCTCCACGTTTTTGTGAATTTTCAGTCTATTGTTATTAATTCATTATATATACGGTAAAATTGATGCAAACACATAATTGATTAGATAATAACCTTAAATACTTCATTTTCAATTAACTAATTGTTTCTCGTTAAAATACTGAGTAAGATATTGAAAAGGGGAGAAGTTCTGTTTATATTGCATATATCGACGTTTCAGCTGGAATAGAGCGGTTTTCGTGTACATCTTCCATCGGTAATATAAACAGAAAATCAGGAACATTTTAGTTAATTCTAATGAAAACACATTGATTTTCCTCATTTGGATTGGAAACAACATTGTCATGTCTTTTCTTGAATCTAAATAATACGAAACTTTTCTCAATGATTTGAAGCTAATATCCTCAAATAAGGTAAAATAGTGACTTTTTTCACGTTTTTCATGTAGTTTGATATTACGTAAATATATTCATTTTTACCAATATTTCGATACTATTTCATGTAGTATCACGATATATGATTTAACCTTCAAATCTCAGAATTTCTCATAATATTGCATTTTAAGCAAGTTTTCTTGCATTTTGTTTCGTACGAAAAATCATCGAATTTAGCAATATTTTGACGTTTATCATCCCCTTTTCAACTTTGTGATTTAAAAAAAATATCATCGAATTAGGCAATATTTTGCCGTGTTTCAACGTTTTTGTGAATTTTCAATTTATGGGTATTAATTCACTATATATACGTAAAAATGATGCAAACACATAATTGATTAAATAATAACCTTAAAAACTTCATTTTCAATCAACTATTTGTTTCACGTTAAAATACTGAGTAAGATATTGAAAAGGGGAGAAGTTCTGTTTTTATTGCATATATCGACGTTTCAGCCGGAATAGAGCGGTTTTCGTGTACAGCTTCCATCGGTAATATAAACGGAAAATCAGGAACATTTTAGTTAATTCTAATGAAAACACATTGATTTTTATCATTTGTATTGGAAACAACAGTGTCATATGTCTTTTCTTGGATCTAAATAATACGAAACCTCGCTCTATGATTTGAAGTTAAAATTCTCATATATGGTAAAATAGTGACTTTTTTCACGTTTTCCATGTAGTGTGATTTTACGTAAATATATTCGTTTTTACCAATATTTCGATACTACTTTATGTAGTATCACGATATGTGTTTTGGCCTTCAAATCTCAGAATGTCGCATAATATAGCATTTTAATCATGTTTTCTTGCATTTTGTTTTGTACGAAAAATCATCGAATTTAGCAATATTTTGACGTTTATCATCCCCTTTTCCTTTATGTGATTTAAACTAAATATCATCGAATTAGGCAATATTATGCTGTTTTTCCACGTCTTTGTGAATTTTCAGTTTATGGTTATTAATTCATTAATTATACAATATAAATGATGCAAACACATAATTGATTTGAAATTAACCTTAAATACTTCACTTTCAATCATCTATTTGTTTCTCGTTAAAATACTGAGTAAGATATTGAAAAGGGGAGAAGTTTTGTTTTTATTGCATATATCGACGTTTTAGCCGGATTAGAGCGGTTTTACGTGTACATCTTCCATCGGTAATTTAAATGGAAAATCTGGAACATTTTAGTTTATTCTAATGAAAACACATTGATTTTTATCATTTGTATTGGAAACAACATTGTCATATGTCTTTTCTTGGATCTAAATAATGCGAAACCTCGCTCTATGATTTGAAGTTAAAATCCTCATATATGGTAAAATAGTGACTTTTTTCACTTTTTCCATGTAGTGTGATTTTACGTAAATATATTCGTTTTTACCAATATTTCGATACTACTTCATGTAGTATCACGATATGTGATTTGGCCTTCAAATCTCAGAATGTCGCATAATATAACATTATAAGCAAGTTTTCTTGCATTTTGTTTCGTTCGAAAAATCATCGAATTTAGCAATATTTTGACGTTTATCATCCCCTTTTCGACTTTGTGATTTAAAAAAAATATCATCGAATTAGGTAATATTTTGCCGTTTCTCCACGTTTTTGTGAATTTTCAGTCTATTGTTATTAATTCATTATATATACGGTAAAATTGATGCAAACACATAATTGATTAGATAATAACCTTAAATACTTTATTTTCAATTAACTATTTGTTTCTCGTTAAAATACTGAGTAAGATATTGAAAAGGGGAGAAGTTCTGTTTTTATTGCATATATCGACGTTTCAGCTGGAATAGAGCGGTTTTCGTGTACATCGGGTACATCGTGTACATCGGTAATATAAACAGAAAATCAGAAACATTTTAGTTTATTCTAATGAAAACACATTGATTTATATCATTTGTATTGGAAACAACATTGTCATATGTCTTTTCTTGGATCTAAATAATACGAAACTTCTCTCAATGATTTGAAGTTAAAATCCTCATATATGGTAAAATAGTGACTTTTTTTCACTTTTTCCATGTAGTGTGATTTTACGTAAATATATTCGTTTTACCAATATTTCGATACTACTTCGTGTAGTATCACGATATGTGATTTGGCCTTCAAATCTCAGAATGTCGCATAATATAACATTTTAGGCAAGTTTTCTTGCACTTTGTTTCGTACGAAAAATCATCGAATTTAGCAATATTTTGACGTTTATCATCCCCTTTTCAACTTTGTGATTTAAAAAAAATATCATCGAATTAGGCAATATTTTGCCGTGTTTCAACGTTTTTGTGAATTTTCAATTTATGGGTATTAATTCACTATATATACGTAAAAATGATGCAAACACATAATTGATTAGATAATAACCTTAAAAACTTCGTTTTCAATCAACTATTTGTTTCACGTTAAAATACTGAGTAAGATATTGAAAAGGGGAGAAGTTCTGTTTTTATTGCATATATCGACGTTTCAGCCGGAATAGAGCGGTTTTCGTGTACATCTTCCATCGGTAATATAAACGGAAAATCAGAAACATTTTAGTTAATTCTAATGAAAACACATTGATTTTTATCATTTGTATTGGAAACAACATTTTCATGTCTTTTCTTGGATCTAAATAATACGAAACCCCGTGTATGATTTTGAAGTTAAAATCCTCATATATGGTAAAACAGTGACTTTTTTCACGTTTTCCATGTAGCTTGACATTACGTAAATATATTCATTTTTACCAATATTTCGATACTATTTCATGTAGTATCACGATATATGATTTGGCCTTCAAATCTCAGAATGTCACATAATATAGCATTTTAAGCGAATTTTCTTGCATTTTGTTTCTTACGAAAAATCATCGAATTTAGCAATATTTTGACGATTATCATCCCCTTTTCCTTTACGTGATTTAAACAAAATATCATCGAATTAGGCAATATTTTGCCGTTTCTCCACGTTTTTGTGAATTTTCAGTCTATGGTTATTAATTCATTATATATACGATAAAAATGATGCAAACACATAATTGAATAGAAAATAACCTTAAATACTTCATTTTCAATTAACTTATTGTTTCTCGTTAAAATACTGAGTAAGATATTGAAAAGGGGAGAAGTTCTGTTTTTATTGCATATATCGACGTTTCAGCTGGAATAGAGCGGTTTTCGGGTACATCTTCCATCGGTAATATAAACGGAAAATCAGGAACATTTTAGTTAATTCAAATGAAAACACATTGATTTTCATCAATTGTATTGGAAACAACAGTGTCATATGTCTTTCCTTGGATCTAAATAATAAGAAACCTCGCTCTATGATTTGAAGTTAAAATTCTCATATATGGTAAAATAGTGACTATTTTCACGTTTTCCATGTAGTGGGATTTTACGTAAATTGTTTTTACCAATATTTCGATACTACTTTATGTTTTCTCACGATATGGGATTTAGCCTTCAAATCTCAGAATTTCGCATAATATTGCATTTTAAGCAAGTTTTCTTGCATTTTGTTTCGTAAGAAAAATCATCGAATTTAGCAATATTTTGACGTTTATCATCCCCTTTTCCTTTATGTGATTTGAACAAAATTTAATCGAATTAGGCAATATTATGCTGTTTTTCCACGTCTTTGTGAATTTTCAGTTTATTGTTATTAATTCATTAATTATACAATATAAATGATGCAAACACATAATTGATTTGAAATTAACCTTAAATACTTCACTTTCAATCATCTATTTGTTTCTCGTTAAAATACTGAGTAAGATATTGAAAAGGGGAGAAGTTTTGTTTTTATTGCATATATCGACATTTCAGCCGGATTAGAGCGGTTTTACGTGTACATCTTCCATCGGTAATTTAAATGGGATATCAGGAACATTTTAGTTTATTCTAATGAAAACACATTGATTTTTATCATTTGTATTGGAAACAACATTGTCATATGTCTTTTCTTGGATCTAAATAATACGAAACCTCGCTCTATGATTTGAAGTTAAAATCCTCATATATGCTAAAATAGTGACTTTTTTCACGTTTTCCATGTAGTGTGATTTTACGTAAATATATTCGTTTTTACCAATATTTCGATACTACTTCATGTAGTATCACGATATGTGATTTGGCCTTCAAATATCAGAATGTCGCATAATATAAAATTTTAAGCAAGTTTTCTTGCATTTTGTTTCGTACGAAAAATCCTCGAATTTAGCAATATTTTGACGTTTATCATCCTCTTTTCAACTTTGTGATTTAAACAAAATATCATCGAATTAGGCAATATTTTGCCGTTTTTCAACGTTTTTGTGAATTTTCAATTTATAGGTATTAATTCACTATATATACGTAAAAATGATGCAAACACATAATTGATTAGATAATAACCTTAAAAACTTCATTTTCAATCAAGTATTTGTTTCACGTTAAAATACTGAGTAAGAGATTAAAAAGGGAAGAAGATCTGTTTTTATTGCATATATCGACGTTTCAGCCGGAATAGAGCGGTTTTCGTGTACATCTTCCATCGGTAATATAAACGGAAAATCAGAAACATTTTAGTTAATTCTAATGAAAACACATTGATTTTTATCATTTGTATTGGAAACAACAGTGTCATATGTCTTTTCTTGGATCTAAATAATACGAAACCTCGCTCTATGATTTGAAGTTAAAATTCTCATATATGGTAAAATAGTGACTTTTTTCACGTTTTTTATGTAGTGTGATATTACGTAAATATATTCGTTTTTACCAATATTTCGATACTACTTTATGTTTTCTCACGATATGGGATTTAGCCTTCAAATCTCAGAATTTCGCATAATATTGCATTTTAAGCAAGTTTTTTTTGCATTTTGTTTCGAAAGAAAAATCATCGAATTTAGCAATATTTTGACGTTTATCATCCCCTTTTCCTTTATGTGATTTAAACAAAATATCATCGAATTAGGCAATATTTTGCCGTTTTTCCACGTTTTTGTGAATTTTCAGTTTATTGTTATTAATTCAGTAATTATACAATATAAATGATGCAAACACATAATTGATTAGAAATTAACCTCAAATACTTCATTTTCAATCATCTATTTGTTTCTCGTTAAAATACTGAGTAAGATATTGAAAGGGGGAGAATTTCTGTTTTTATTGCATATATCGACGTTTCAGCCGGATTAAAGCGGTTTTACGTGTACATCTTCCATCGGTAATATAAATGGAAAATCAGGAACATTTTAGTTTATTCTAATGAAAACACATTGATTTTTATCATTTGTATTGGAAACAACATTGTCATATGTCTTTTCTTGGATCTAAATAATACGAAACCTCGCTCTATGATTTGAAGTTAAAATCCTCATATATGGTAAAATAGTGACTTTTTCACGTTTTCCATGTAGTGTGATTTTACGTAAATATATTCGTTTTTACCAATATTTCGATACTACTTCATGTAGTATCACGATATGTGATTTGGCCTTCAAATCTCAGAATGTCGCATAATATAGCATTTTAAGCAAGTTTTCTTGCATTTTGTTTCGTACGAAAAATCATCGAATTTAGCAATATTTTGACGATTATCATCCCCTTTTTCTCTATGTGATTTAAACAAAATATCAACGAATTAGGCAATATTTTGCCGTTTCTCCACGTTTTTGTGAATTTTCAGTCTATTGTTATTAATTCATTATATATACGGGAAAATTGATGCAAACACATAATTGATTAGATAATAACCTTAAATACTTCATTTTCAATTACCTATTTGTTTCTCGTTAAAATACTGAGTAAGATATTGAAAAGGGGAGAAGTTCTGTTTTTATTGCATATTTCGACGTTTCAGCTGGAATAGAGCGGTTTTGGTGTACATCTTCCATCGGTAATATAAACAGAAAATCAGGAACATTTTAGTTAATTCTAATGAAAACACATTGAATTTCCTCATTTGTATTGGAAACAACATTGTCATATGTCTTTTCTTGGATCTAAATAATACGAAACTTCTCTCAATGATTTGAAGTTAAAATCCTCAAATATGGTAAAATAGTGACTTTTTCACGTTTTTCATATAGTTTGATATTACGTAAATATATTCATTTTTACCAATATTTCGATACTATTTCATGTAGTATCACGATATATGATTTAGCCTTTAAATCTCAGAATTTCTCATAATATTGCATTTTAAGCAAGTTTTCTTGCATTTTGTTTCGTACGTAAAATCATCGAATTTAGCAATATTTTGACGTTTATCATCCCCTTTTCCTTTATGTGATTTAAACAAAATATCATCGAATTAGGCAATATTATGCTGTTTTTCCACGTCATTGTGAATTTTTAGTTTATTGTTATTAATTCATTAATTATACAATATAAATGATGCAAACACATAATTGATTTGAAATTATCCTTAAATACTTCACTTTCAATCATCTATTTGTTTCTCGTTAAAATACTGAGTAAGATATTGAAAAGGGGAGAAGTTTTGTTTTTATTGCATATATCGACGTTTCAGCCGGATTAGAGCGGTTTTACGTGTACATCTTCCATCGGTAATTTAAATGGAAAATCAGGAACATTTTAGTTTATTCTAATGAAAACACATTGATTTTTATCATTTGTATTGGAAGCAGCATTGTCATATGTCTTTTCTTGGATCTAAATAATACGAAACCTCGCTCTATGATTTGAAGTTAAAATCCTCATATATGGTAAAATAGTGACTTTTTTCACGTTTTCCATGTAGTGTGATTTTACGTAAATATATTCGTTTTTACCAATATTTCGATACTACTTTATGTTTTCTCACGATATGGGATTTAGCCTTCAAATCTCAGAATTTCGCATAATATTGCATTTTAAGCAAGTTTTCTTGCATTTTGTTTCGTAAGAAAAATCATCGAATTTAGCAATATTTTGACGTTTATCATCCCCTTTTTCTTTATGTGATTTAAACAAAATATCATCGAATTAGGCAATATTTTGCCGTTTTTCCACGTTTTTGTGAATGTTCAGTTTATTGTTATTAATTCAGTAATTATACAATATAAATGATGCAAACACATAATTGATTAGAAATTAACCTTAAATACTTCATTTTCAATCATCTATTTGTTTCTCGTTAAAATACTGAGTAAGATATTGAAAAGGGGAGAAGTTCTGTTTTCATTGCATATATCGACGTTTCAGCCGGATTAGAGCGGTTTTACGTGTACATCTTCCATCAGTAATATAAATGGAAAATCAGGAACATTTTAGTTTATTCAAATGAAAACACATTGATTTTTATCATTTGTATTGGAAACAACATTGTCATATGTCTTTTCTTGGATCTAAATAATACGAAACCTCGCTCTATGATTTGAAGTTAAAATCCTCATATATGGTAAAATAGTGACTTTTTTCACGTTTTCCATGTAGTGTGATTTTACGAAAATATATTCGTTTTTACCAATATTTCGATACTACTTCATGTAGTATCACGATATGTGATTTGGCCTTCAAATCTCAGAATGTCGCATAATATAGAATTTTAAGCAAGTTTTCTTGCATTTTTTTTCATACGAAAAATCAACGAATTTAGCAATATTTTGACGATTATCATCCCCTTTTTCTCTATGTGATTTAAACAAAATATCATCGAATTAGTCAATATTTTGCCGTTTCTCCACGTTTTTGTGAATTTTCAGTCTATTGTTATTAATTCATTATATATACGGTAAAATTGATGCAAACACATAATTGATATGAAATTAACCTTAAATACTTCACTTTCAATCATCTATTTGTTTCCCGTTAAAATACTGAGTAAGATATTGAAAAGGGGAGAAGTTTTGTTTTTATTGCATATATCGACGTTTCAGCCGGATTAGAGCGGTTTTACGTGTACATCTTTCATCGGTAATTTAAATGGAAAATCAGGAACATTTTAGTTTATTCTAATGAAAACACATTGATTTTTATCATTTGTATTGGAAACAGCATTGTCATATGTCTTTTCTTGGATCTAAATAATACGAAACCTCGCTCTATGATTTGAAGTTAAAATCCTCATATATGGTAAAATAGTGACTTTTTTCACGTTTTTCATGTAGTTTGATATTACGTAAATATATTCATTTTTACCAATATTTCGATACTATTTCATGTAGTATCACGATATATGATTTAACCTTCAAATCTCAGAATTTCTCATAATATTGCATTTTAAGCAAGTTTTCTTGCATTTTGTTTCGTACGAAAAATCATCGAATTTAGCAATATTTTGACGTTTATCATCCCCTTTTCAACTTTGTGATTTAAAAAAAATATCATCGAATTAGGCAATATTTTGCCGTGTTTCAACGTTTTTGTGAATTTTCAATTTATGGGTATTAATTCACTATATATACGTAAAAATGATGCAAACACATAATTGATTAAATAATAACCTTAAAAACTTCATTTTCAATCAACTATTTGTTTCACGTTAAAATACTGAGTAAGATATTGAAAAGGGGAGAAGTTCTGTTTTTATTGCATATATCGACGTTTCAGCCGGAATAGAGCGGTTTTCGTGTACAGCTTCCATCGGTAATATAAACGGAAAATCAGGAACATTTTAGTTAATTCTAATGAAAACACATTGATTTTTATCATTTGTATTGGAAACAACAGTGTCATATGTCTTTTCTTGGATCTAAATAATACGAAACCTCGCTCTATGATTTGAAGTTAAAATTCTCATATATGGTAAAATAGTGACTTTTTTCACGTTTTCCATGTAGTGTGATTTTACGTAAATATATTCGTTTTTACCAATATTTCGATACTACTTTATGTAGTATCACGATATGTGTTTTAGCCTTCAAATCTCAGAATGTCGCATAATATAGCATTTTAATCATGTTTTCTTGCATTTTGTTTTGTACGAAAAATCATCGAATTTAGCAATATTTTGACGTTTATCATCCCCTTTTCCTTTATGTGATTTAAACTAAATATCATCGAATTAGGCAATATTATGCTGTTTTTCCACGTCTTTGTGAATTTTCAGTTTATTGTTATTAATTCATTAATTATACAATATAAATGATGCAAACACATAATTGATTTGAAATTAACCTTAAATACTTCACTTTCAATCATCTATTTGTTTCTCGTTAAAATACTGAGTAAGATATTGAAAAGGGGAGAAGTTTTGTTTTTATTGCATATATCGACGTTTTAGCCGGATTAGAGCGGTTTTACGTGTACATCTTCCATCGGTAATTTAAATGGAAAATCTGGAACATTTTAGTTTATTCTAATGAAAACACATTGATTTTTATCATTTGTATTGGAAACAACATTGTCATATGTCTTTTCTTGGATCTAAATAATGCGAAACCTCGCTCTATGATTTGAAGTTAAAATCCTCATATATGGTAAAATAGTGACTTTTTTCACTTTTTCCATGTAGTGTGATTTTACGTAAATATATTCGTTTTTACCAATATTTCGATACTACTTCATGTAGTATCACGATATGTGATTTGGCCTTCAAATCTCAGAATGTCGCATAATATAACATTATAAGCAAGTTTTCTTGCATTTTGTTTCGTTCGAAAAATCATCGAATTTAGCAATATTTTGACGTTTATCATCCCCTTTTCGACTTTGTGATTTAAAAAAAATATCATCGAATTAGGTAATATTTTGCCGTTTCTCCACGTTTTTGTGAATTTTCAGTCTATTGTTATTAATTCATTATATATACGGTAAAATTGATGCAAACACATAATTGATTAGATAATAACCTTAAATACTTTATTTTTAATTAACTATTTGTTTCTCGTTAAAATACTGAGTAAGATATTGAAAAGGGGAGAAGTTCTGTTTTTATTGCATATATCGACGTTTCAGCTGGAATAGAGCGGTTTTCGTGTACATCGGGTACATCGTGTACATCAGTAATATAAACAGAAAATCAGAAACATTTTAGTTTATTCTAATGAAAACACATTGATTTATATCATTTGTATTGGAAACAACATTGTCATATGTCTTTTCTTGGATCTAAATAATACGAAACTTCTCTCAATGATTTGAAGTTAAAATCCTCATATATGGTAAAATAGTGACTTTTTTTCACTTTTTCCATGTAGTGTGATTTTACGTAAATATATTCGTTTTACCAATATTTCGATACTACTTCGTGTAGTATCACGATATGTGATTTGGCCTTCAAATCTCAGAATGTCGCATAATATAACATTTTAGGCAAGTTTTCTTGCACTTTGTTTCGTACGAAAAATCATCGAATTTAGCAATATTTTGACGTTTATCATCCCCTTTTCAACTTTGTGATTTAAAAAAAATATCATCGAATTAGGCAATATTTTGCCGTGTTTCAACGTTTTTGTGAATTTTCAATTTATGGGTATTAATTCACTATATATACGTAAAAATGATGCAAACACATAATTGATTAGATAATAACCTTAAAAACTTCGTTTTCAATCAACTATTTGTTTCACGTTAAAATACTGAGTAAGATATTGAAAAGGGGAGAAGTTCTGTTTTTATTGCATATATCGACGTTTCAGCCGGAATAGAGCGGTTTTCGTGTACATCTTCCATCGGTAATATAAACGGAAAATCAGAAACATTTTAGTTAATTCTAATGAAAACACATTGATTTTTATCATTTGTATTGGAAACAACATTTTCATGTCTTTTCTTGGATCTAAATAATACGAAACCCCGTGTATGATTTTGAAGTTAAAATCCTCATATATGGTAAAACAGTGACTTTTGTCACGTTTTCCATGTAGCTTGACATTACGTAAATATATTCATTTTTACCAATATTTCGATACTATTTCATGTAGTATCACGATTTATGATTTGGCCTTCAAATCTCAGAATGTCACATAATATAGCATTTTAAGCGAATTTTCTTGCATTTTGTTTCTTACGAAAAATCATCGAATTTAGCAATATTTTGACGATTATCATCCCCTTTTCCTTTACGTGATTTAAACAAAATATCATCGAATTAGGCAATATTTTGCCGTTTCTCCACGTTTTTGTGAATTTTCAGTCTATGGTTATTAATTCATTATATATACGATAAAAATGATGCAAACACATAATTGAATAGAAAATAACCTTAAATACTTCATTTTCAATTAACTTATTGTTTCTCGTTAAAATACTGAGTAAGATATTGAAAAGGGGAGAAGTTCTGTTTTTATTGCATATATCGACGTTTCAGCTGGAATAGAGCGGTTTTCGGGTACATCTTCCATCGGTAATATAAACGGAAAATCAGGAACATTTTAGTTAATTCAAATGAAAACACATTGATTTTCATCAATTGTATTGGAAACAACAGTGTCATATGTCTTTCCTTGGATCTAAATAATAAGAAACCTCGCTCTATGATTTGAAGTTAAAATTCTCATATATGGTAAAATAGTGACTATTTTCACGTTTTCCATGTAGTGGGATTTTACGTAAATTGTTTTTACCAATATTTCGATACTACTTTATGTTTTCTCACGATATGGGATTTAGCCTTCAAATCTCAGAATTTCGCATAATATTGCATTTTAAGCAAGTTTTCTTGCATTTTGTTTCGTAAGAAAAATCATCGAATTTAGCAATATTTTGACGTTTATCATCCCCTTTTCCTTTATGTGATTTTAACAAAATTTAATCGAATTAGGCAATATTATGCTGTTTTTCCACGTCTTTGTGAATTTTCAGTTTATTGTTATTAATTCATTAATTATACAATATAAATGATGCAAACACATAATTGATTTGAAATTAACCTTAAATACTTCACTTTCAATCATCTATTTGTTTCTCGTTAAAATACTGAGTAAGATATTGAAAAGGGGAGAAGTTTTGTTTTTATTGCATATATCGACATTTCAGCCGGATTAGAGCGGTTTTACGTGTACATCTTCCATCGGTAATTTAAATGGGATATCAGGAACATTTTAGTTTATTCTAATGAAAACACATTGATTTTTATCATTTGTATTGGAAACAACATTGTCATATGTCTTTTCTTGGATCTAAATAATACGAAACCTCGCTCTATGATTTGAAGTTAAAATCCTCATATATGCTAAAATAGTGACTTTTTTCACGTTTTCCATGTAGTGTGATTTTACGTAAATATATTCGTTTTTACCAATATTTCGATACTACTTCATGTAGTATCACGATATGTGATTTGGCCTTCAAATATCAGAATGTCGCATAATATAAAATTTTAAGCAAGTTTTCTTGCATTTTGTTTCGTACGAAAAATCATCGAATTTAGCAATATTTTGACGTTTATCATCCTCTTTTCAACTTTGTGATTTAAACAAAATATCATCGAATTAGGCAATATTTTGCCGTTTTTCAACGTTTTTGTGAATTTTCAATTTATAGGTATTAATTCACTATATATACGTAAAAATGATGCAAACACATAATTGATTAGATAATAACCTTAAAAACTTCATTTTCAATCAAGTATTTGTTTCACGTTAAAATACTGAGTAAGAGATTAAAAAGGGAAGAAGATCTGTTTTTATTGCATATATCGACGTTTCAGCCGGAATAGAGCGGTTTTCGTGTACATCTTCCATCGGTAATATAAACGGAAAATCAGAAACATTTTAGTTAATTCTAATGAAAACACATTGATTTTTATCATTTGTATTGGAAACAACAGTGTCATATGTCTTTTCTTGGATCTAAATAATACGAAACCTCGCTCTATGATTTGAAGTTAAAATTCTCATATATGGTAAAATAGTGACTTTTTTCACGTTTTTTATGTAGTGTGATATTACGTAAATATATTCGTTTTTACCAATATTTCGATACTACTTTATGTTTTCTCACGATATGGGATTTAGCCTTCAAATCTCAGAATTTCGCATAATATTGCATTTTAAGCAAGTTTTTTTGCATTTTGTTTCGAAAGAAAAATCATCGAATTTAGCAATATTTTGACGTTTATCATCCCCTTTTCCTTTATGTGATTTAAACAAAATATCATCGAATTAGGCAATATTTTGCCGTTTTTCCACGTTTTTGTGAATTTTCAGTTTATTGTTATTAATTCATTAATTATACAATATAAATGATGCAAACACATAATTGATTAGAAATTAACCTCAAATACTTCATTTTCAATCATCTATTTGTTTCTCGTTAAAATACTGAGTAAGATATTGAAAGGGGGAGAATTTCTGTTTTTATTGCATATATCGACGTTTCAGCCGGATTAAAGCGGTTTTACGTGTACATCTTCCATCGGTAATATAAATGGAAAATCAGGAACATTTTAGTTTATTCTAATGAAAACACATTGATTTTTATCATTTGTATTGGAAACAACATTGTCATATGTCTTTTCTTGGATCTAAATAATACGAAACCTCGCTCTATGATTTGAAGTTAAAATCCTCATATATGGTAAAATAGTGACTTTTTCACGTTTTCCATGTAGTGTGATTTTACGTAAATATATTCGTTTTTACCAATATTTCGATACTACTTCATGTAGTATCACGATATGTGATTTGGCCTTCAAATCTCAGAATGTCGCATAATATAGCATTTTAAGCAAGTTTTCTTGCATTTTGTTTCGTACGAAAAATCATCGAATTTAGCAATATTTTGACGATTATCATCCCCTTTTTCTCTATGTGATTTAAACAAAATATCAACGAATTAGGCAATATTTTGCCGTTTCTCCACGTTTTTGTGAATTTTCAGTCTATTGTTATTAATTCATTATATATACGGGAAAATTGATGCAAACACATAATTGATTAGATAATAACCTTAAATACTTCATTTTCAATTACCTATTTGTTTCTCGTTAAAATACTGAGTAAGATATTGAAAAGGGGAGAAGTTCTGTTTTTATTGCATATTTCGACGTTTCAGCTGGAATAGAGCGGTTTTGGTGTACATCTTCCATCGGTAATATAAACAGAAAATCAGGAACATTTTAGTTAATTCTAATGAAAACACATTGAATTTCCTCATTTGTATTGGAAACAACATTGTCATATGTCTTTTCTTGGATCTAAATAATACGAAACTTCTCTCAATGATTTGAAGTTAAAATCCTCAAATATGGTAAAATAGTGACTTTTTCACGTTTTTCATATAGTTTGATATTACGTAAATATATTCATTTTTACCAATATTTCGATACTATTTCATGTAGTATCACGATATATGATTTAGCCTTTAAATCTCAGAATTTCTCATAATATTGCATTTTAAGCAAGTTTTCTTGCATTTTGTTTCGTACGTAAAATCATCGAATTTAGCAATATTTTGACGTTTATCATCCCCTTTTCCTTTATGTGATTTAAACAAAATATCATCGAATTAGGCAATATTATGCTGTTTTTCCACGTCATTGTGAATTTTTAGTTTATTGTTATTAATTCATTAATTATACAATATAAATGATGCAAACACATAATTGATTTGAAATTATCCTTAAATACTTCACTTTCAATCATCTATTTGTTTCTCGTTAAAATACTGAGTAAGATATTGAAAAGGGGAGAAGTTTTGTTTTTATTGCATATATCGACGTTTCAGCCGGATTAGAGCGGTTTTACGTGTACATCTTCCATCGGTAATTTAAATGGAAAATCAGGAACATTTTAGTTTATTCTAATGAAAACACATTGATTTTTATCATTTGTATTGGAAACAGCATTGTCATATGTCTTTTCTTGGATCTAAATAATACGAAACCTCGCTCTATGATTTGAAGTTAAAATCCTCATATATGGTAAAATAGTGACTTTTTTCACGTTTTCCATGTAGTGTGATTTTACGTAAATATATTCGTTTTTACCAATATTTCGATACTACTTTATGTTTTCTCACGATATGGGATTTAGCCTTCAAATCTCAGAATTTCGCATAATATTGCATTTTAAGCAAGTTTTCTTGCATTTTGTTTCGTAAGAAAAATCATCGAATTTAGCAATATTTTGACGTTTATCATCCCCTTTTTCTTTATGTGATTTAAACAAAATATCATCGAATTAGGCAATATTTTGCCGTTTTTCCACGTTTTTGTGAATGTTCAGTTTATTGTTATTAATTCAGTAATTATACAATATAAATGATGCAAACACATAATTGATTAGAAATTAACCTTAAATACTTCATTTTCAATCATCTATTTGTTTCTCGTTAAAATACTGAGTAAGATATTGAAAAGGGGAGAAGTTCTGTTTTCATTGCATATATCGACGTTTCAGCCGGATTAGAGCGGTTTTACGTGTACATCTTCCATCAGTAATATAAATGGAAAATCAGGAACATTTTAGTTTATTCAAATGAAAACACATTGATTTTTATCATTTGTATTGGAAACAACATTGTCATATGTCTTTTCTTGGATCTAAATAATACGAAACCTCGCTCTATGATTTGAAGTTAAAATCCTCATATATGGTAAAATAGTGACTTTTTTCACGTTTTCCATGTAGTGTGATTTTACGAAAATATATTCGTTTTTACCAATATTTCGATACTACTTCATGTAGTATCACGATATGTGATTTGGCCTTCAAATCTCAGAATGTCGCATAATATAGAATTTTAAGCAAGTTTTCTTGCATTTTTTTTCATACGAAAAATCAACGAATTTAGCAATATTTTGACGATTATCATCCCCTTTTTCTCTATGTGATTTAAACAAAATATCATCGAATTAGTCAATATTTTGCCGTTTCTCCACGTTTTTGTGAATTTTCAGTCTATTGTTATTAATTCATTATATATACGGTAAAATTGATGCAAACACATAATTGATATGAAATTAACCTTAAATACTTCACTTTCAATCATCTATTTGTTTCCCGTTAAAATACTGAGTAAGATATTGAAAAGGGGAGAAGTTTTGTTTTTATTGCATATATCGACGTTTCAGCCGGATTAGAGCGGTTTTACGTGTACATCTTTCATCGGTAATTTAAATGGAAAATCAGGAACATTTTAGTTTATTCTAATGAAAACACATTGATTTTTATCATTTGTATTGGAAACAGCATTGTCATATGTCTTTTCTTGGATCTAAATAACACGAAACCTCGCTCTATGATTTGAAGTTAAAATCCTCATATATGGTAAAATAGTGACTTTTTCACGTTTTCCATGTAGTGTGATTTTACGTAAATATATTCGTTTATACCAATATTTCGATACTGCTTCATGTAGTATCACGATATGTGATTCGGCCTTCAAATCTCAGAATGTCGCATAATATAGCATTTTAAGCAAGTTTTCTTGCATTTTGTTTCGTACGAAAAATCATCGAATTTAGCAATATTTTGACGTTTATCATCCCCTTTTCAAATATGTGATTTAAACAAAATATCATCGAATTAGGCAATATTTTGCCGTTTTTTCAACGTTTATGCGAATTTTCAATTTATGGGTATTAATTCACTATATATACGTAAAAATGATGCAAATACATAATTGATTAGATAATAACCTTAAAAACTTCATTTTCAATCAACTATTTGTTTCTCGTTAAAATACTGCGTAAGAGATTGAAAAGGGGAGAAGTTCTGTTTTTATTGCATATATCGACGTTTCAGCCGGAATAGAGCGGTTTTCGTGTACATCTTCCATCAGTAATATAAACGGAAAATCATAAACATTTTAGTTAATTCTAATGAAAACACATTGATTTTCATCATTTGTATTGGAAACAACATTTTCATATGTCTTTTCTTGGATCTAAATAATACGAAACTTCGCTCTCTGATTTTGAAGTTAAAATCCTCAAATATGGTAAAATAGTGACTTTTTTCACGTTTTCCATGTAGCTTGATATTACGTAAATATATTCGTTTTTGCCAATATTTCGATACTATTTCATGTAGTATCACGATATGTGATTTGGCCTTCAAATCTCAGAATGTCGCATAATATAGCATTTTAAGCAAGTTTTCTTGCATTTTGTTTCGTACGAAAAATCATCGAATTGAGCAATATTTTGACGATTATCATCCCCTTTTCCTTTACGTGATTTAAACAAAATATCATCGAATTAGGCAATATTTTGCCGTTTCTCCACGTTTTTGTGAATTTTCAGTCTATGGTTATTAATTCATTATATATACGATAAAAATGATGCAAACACATAATTGAATAGAAAATAACCATAAATACTTCATTTTCAATTAACTTTTTGTTTCTCGTTAAAATACTGAGTAAGATATTGAAAAGGGGAGAAGTTCTGTTTTTATTGCATATATCGACGTTTCATATGGAATAGAGCGGTTTTCGTGTACATCTTCCATCGGTAATTTAAATGGAAAATCAGGAACATTTTAGTTTATTCTAATAAAAACACATTGATTTTTATCATTTGTATTGGAAACAATACAAATATCACTCTCTTGAGCCTCTGCATTATTTTCTTGAGCCTCAACATCCTTTTCATAAGCCTCTACATCATTCTGTTGAGACCCTGCATCACTCTCTTGAACCTTTGCATCACTCTCTTAAGCCTCTGCATCTCTCTCTTTAGCCTCTGCATCTCTCTCTTCTGCCTCTGCATTACTCTCTTGATCCTCTGCATCACTCTCTTCAGCCTCTGCATCATTCTCTTGAGCCTCTGCATCCCTCTCTTAGGCCTCTATATCATTCTCTTGAGCATCTGCATCCTTCTCTTGAGCCTTTGCATCACTCTCTTAAGCCTCTGCATCCCTCTCTTGAGCCTCTGCACCACTCTCTTAAGCCTGTGCATCACTCTCGTAAGCCTCTGCATCACTCTCTTAAGCCTCTGCATCGTTCTCGTAAACCTCTGAATCACTCTCATGAGCCTCTCTATCACTCTCTTGAGTCCCTGCATCCCTCTATTGAGCCTCTGCATCACCCTCTTGAGCCTCTGCATAACCCTTTTAAGCCTCTGCATCCCTCTTTTGAGCCTCAGCATCACTTTCTTAAGCCTCTGCATCCCTCTTTTGAGCCTCTGCATCACTCTCAAGAGCCTCTGCATCCCACACCTGAGCCTCTGCATCCCTCTCTTGAGCCCCTGCATCCCTCGCTTTGGAGCCTAAGCATCCCTCTCTTCAGCCTTTTGCAGCACTCTCTTCAGCCTCTGCATCCCTCTCTTGTGCCTCTGCATCTCTCTCTTAAGCCTCTGCATCACTCTCTTGAGCCTCTGCATCCCTTTAAAAAGCCTCTGCATCACTCTCTTGAGCCTCTGCCCCCCTCTCTTGAGCCTCTGCATCACCCTCTTGAGTCTCTGCATCACTCACATGAGCCTCTGCATCACTCTCCAAACCTCTGCGTACCTCTCTTGATCCTCTGCATCACTCTCTTGAGCCTCTGCATCATTTTTTTGAGCCTCTACATCCTTCTCTTAAGCCTCTACATCATTCTCTTGAACCCCTGCATCACTCTCTTTAGCCTCTGCATCACTCTCTTTAGCCTTTGCATCTCTCTCTTCAGCCTCTGCAACACTCTCTTCAGCTTCTGCATCACTCTCTTAAGCCTCGGCAACACTCTCTTCAGCTTCTGCATCACTCTCTTGTTCCTCGGCATCACTCTGTTGAGCCTTTGTATAACTCTCTTGAGCCTTTGTATCACTCTCTTGAGCCTCTATATCCCTCTCTTAAGCCTCTGCAACACTCTCTTCAGCCTCTGCATCACTCTCGTAAGCCTCTGCATCCCTCTCTTGAGCCTCTGCATCCCTCTCTTAAGCCTCTGCATCCCTCTCTTGAGCCTCTGCAACACTCTCTTCAGCCTCTGCATCACTCTCTTCAGCCTCTGCATCACTCTCTTGAGCCTTTAAATCACTCTCCTGAGCCTCTGCATCCCTCTCTTAAGCCTCTGCAACACTCTCTTGAGCCTCTGCATCACTCTCTTAAGCCTCTGCATCCCTCTCTTGAGCCTCTGCATCCCTCTCTTATGCCTCTGCATCACTCTCTTGAGCCTCTTCATCCCTCTCTTAAGCCTCTGCAACACTCTCTTCAGCCTCTGCATTACTCTCTTCAGCCTCTGCATCTCTCTCTTGAGCTTCTGCATCCCTCTCTTAAGCCTCTGCATCCCTCTCTTGAGCACCTGCAACACTCTCTTCAGCCACTGCATGACTTTCTTGAGCCTCTGCATCACTCTCGTGAGCCTTTGCATCACACTCTTGAGCCTCTGCATCCCTCTCTTAAGCCTCTGCAACACTCTCTTCAGCCTCTGCATCACTCTCTTAAGCCTCTGCATCCCTCTTTTTGACCCTCTGCATCCCTCTCCTAAGCCTCTGCATCACTCTCTTGAGCCTTTGCATCACTCTCTTGAGCCTCTGCATCCCTCTCTTAAGCCTCTGCAACACTCTCTTCAGCCTCTGCATCACTCTCTTAATCCTCTGCATCCCTTTTTTGAGCCTCTGCATCACATTCTTAAGCCTCTGCATCCCTTTCTTGAGCCTCTGCATCTCTCTCTTGAACTCCTCCATCCCCTCTCATGAGCCTTTGCATCCTTCTCTTGAGCCTTTTCATCACTTGCCTAAGCCTCTACATCCCTCTCTTGAGCCTCTGCATCACTCTCAAGAGCCTCTGCATCCCTCTCTTGTGCCTCTGCATCCCTCACTTGAGCCTCTGCATCCCTCTCTTGAGCCCCTGCATCACTCTCTTGAGCCTCTGCATCCCTCTGTACATATTCTCGGTATAAAAAGTCGAAATTTCAAACTGCGAATAAATGCAGAAAGCCAAAATTTGATTCCAAAATATTGCTTACGGGTCGAATTTGGGATGTTTGGGATATTTTGAAAACTGCAGGGAGGGTTTAGGCAACATGTGACCCATCGCTTCTCTCAGTAATTGGCATATTTTCGGTATAAAATGACGTAATTTCAAACTGCGAATACGTGATGAGAGCCCGAATTTGGCTTCAAAATAGGGCTCAAGAGTCGAATTTGGGATGTTTGGATATTTTGAAAACTGCAGGGAGGGTTTGGGCAAAATATGATCCATCGCCGCTTTCCGTAATTGGCATATTTTCGGTATAAAAATTCTTAATTTCAAACTGGGAATGCGTGCAGAAAGCCAGAATTTGGCTCCAAAATATGGTTCAAGGGTCGAATTTGGGATGTTTCAGATATTTTCCAAACTGCAGGAGGGTTTGAAGAAGAGAGGGATGCCGATACTCAAAACAGTGATTCAGAATCTTACTAGAGTGACGCAGAGGCTTAAGAGAGTGATTGAGAGGCTTAAGAGAGGGATGCAGGGGCTCAAGTGAAGGATGCAGAGGTTCAAGAGAGTGATGCAGAGGCTGAAGTGAGAGATTCAGAGGCTTAAACACGTGATGCGGAGGCTCAAAATAGGGATGCAGAGGCTTAAGAGGGTGATGCAGACGCTCACGCGAGTGATGCAGAGGTTCAAGAGAGTTATGCAGAGGCTGAAGAGAGTGATGCAGAGGCTCAAGAGACTGATGCTGAGGATGAAGAGAGGGATGCAGAGGCTCAAGAAAGTGATGCAGAGGCTCAAGAGAGTGATGCAGAGGCTCAAGAGTATGATGCAGAGACTCAAGAGAGGGATGCAGAGGCTCAAGAGAATGATGCAGAGGATGAAGAGAGTGATGCAGAGGCTTAAGAGAGTAATGCAGAGGCTCAAGAGAGTGATGCAGAGGATGAAGAGAGGGATGCAAAGGCTTAAGAGAGTAATGCAAAGGCTCAAGAGAGTGATGCAGAGGATGAAGAGAGGGATGCAGAGGTTCAAGAGAATGATGCAGAGGCTCAAGAGAGTGATGCAGAGGATGAATCACTTTCTTATCACTTCGATCACTTTCTTAAGCCTCTGCATCACTCTCTTAAGCCTTTGCATCACTCTCGTAAGCATCTGAATCATTCTCTTGAGCCTCTGCATCCCTCTCTTGAGCCTCTGCATCACTCCCAAGAGCCTCTGCATCCCTCTCTTGTGCCTCTTCATCCCTTACTTGAGCCTCTGCATCCCTCTCTTGAGCCTCTGCATCACTCTCTTAAACTCCTGCATCCCTCACTTGAGCCTTTGCATCACTCTCTTAAGCCACTGCATCCCTCTCTTTAACCTCTGCGTCACTCTCAAGAGCCTCTGCATCCACCTCGATGCAGAGGCTTACGAGAGTGATGCAGAGGCTTAAGAGAGTGGTGCAGAGGCTCAAGAGAGGGATGCAGAGGCTTAAGAGAGTGATGCAAAGGCTCAAGAGAGGGAGGCAGATGCTCAAGAGAATGATGTAGAGGCCTAAGAGAGGGATGCAGAGGCTCAAGAGAGTGATGCAGAGGATCAAGAGAGGTATGCAGAGGTTTAGGAGAGTGATGCAGAGGCTCAGGAGAGGGATGCAGGGATGCAGAGGCTCAAGAGAGGGATGGAGGGCCTCAAGAGAGGGATGCAGACGCTCAAGTGAGGGATGCAGAGGGAAAAGAGAGTGATGCAGAGGCTCTTGAGAGTGACGCAGAGGCTCAAGAGAGGGATGCAGAGGCTTAAGAGAGTGATGCAAAGGCTCAGGAGAGGGATGCAGAGGTTTAAGAGAGTGATGCAGAGGCTCAAGAGAGTGATGCAGAGGCTCAAGAGAGTGATGCAAAGGCTCAAGAGTGATGCAGAGGTTCAAGAGAGTGATGCAGAGGATCAACAGAGTGATGCAGAGGCTGAAGAGAGAGATGAAAAGGCTAAAGAGAGTGATGCAGAGGCTCAAGAGAGAGACGCAGGGGTTCAGGAGAATGATGTAGAGGCTCAAGAGAGTGATGCAGAGGATCAAGAAAGGGATGCAGAGGTTTAAGAGAGTGATGCAGAGGCTCAAGAGAGTGATGCAGAGGCTCAAGAGAGTGATGCAGAGACTCAAGAGAGTGATGTAGAGGCTCAAGAGAGTGATGCAGAGACTCAAGAGAGTGATGCAGAGGCTCAAGAGACGGGTGCAGAGGCTCAAGAGAGTGATGCAGAGGCTTATTAGAGGGATGCAGAGGCTCACGAGAGTGATGCAGAGGCTTAAGAGAGGGATGCTGAGGCTCAAGAGAATGATGCAGAGGCTCAAGAGAGTGCTGCAAAAGGCTCAAGAGAGGGATGCTGAGGCTCCAGAGAGGGATGCAGAGGCTCAAAAGAGTGATGCAGAGGCTCAAGTGAGGGATGCAGAGGCACAAGAGAGGGATGCAGAGGATCAAGAGAGTGCTGCAAAAGGCTAAAGAGGGGGATGCACTCTCACAACACTCTCTTCAGATCACTTTCTTGAGCCTTTGCATCACTCTCTTGAGCCTCTGCATCCCTCTCGTAAGCCTCTGCAACACTCTCGTAAGCCTCTGCATCACTCTCGTAAGCCTCTGCATCACTTTTTTGAGCCTTTACATCACTCTCGTAAGCCTTTGCATCCCTTTCCTGAGCCTCTGCATCACTCTCTTGAACTTCTGCATTCTTCTCTTGAGCCTCTGCATCCCTCTCCTGAGCCCCTGCATCCCTCTCTTAAGCCTCTGCATCACTCTCTTAAGCCTCTGCATGACTCTCGGAAGCCTCTGAATCACTCTCTTGAGCCTCTGCATCCCTCTCTTGAGCATCTGAATCACTCTCTTGAACCTCTGCATCCCTCTCTTAAGCCTCTGCATCACTCTTGTAAGCCTCTGAATCACTCTCTTGAGCCTCTACATCCCTCTCTTGAGCCTCTGCATCACTCTCCATAGGCTCTGCATCACTCTCCTGAGCCTCTGCATCACTCTCCTGAGCCTCTGCATCCCTCTCATAAGCCTCTGCAACACTCTCTTCAACCTCTGCATCACTCTCTTAAGCCTCTGCATCACTCTCTTGCACCTCTGCATCACTCTCTTGAGCCTCTGCATCACTCTCTTGAGCCTCTGCATCCCTCTTTTAAGCCTCTTCAACACTTTCTTCAGCCTCTGCATCACCCTCTTAAGCCTCTGAATCACACTCCTGAGCCTCTACATCCCTTTCTTGAGCCTCTGCATCACTCTCTTGCACCTCTGCATCACTCTTTTGAGCCTCTGCATCATTCTCATGAACCTCTGCATCACTCTCTTGAGCCTCTGCATAACTCTCTTGATGTTGACCAGACCACACACTAGAAGTTGAAGGGACGACGAGGTTTCGGTCCGTCCTGGACCATTCTCAAGTCGATCACAATCGACTTGAGAATGGTCCAGGACGGACCGAAACGTCGTCGTCCCTTCAACTTCTAGTGTGTGGTCTGGTCAACATACTTCAGCCACGTTATTGTGACTCATCGACTGCAACTCTCTTGATCGTCTGCATCCCTCTTTTAAGCCTATGCATCACTCTCTTAAGCCTCTGCATCACTGTCTTAAGCCTCTGAATCTATCTCTTGAGCCTCTTCAAACCTCTCTTGAGCATCTGCATCCCTCTCTCAAGCATCTGCATCACTCTCTTGAGCCTTTGCATCCCTCTATTGAGCCTCTGCATCACTCTCTTCAGCCTCTTCATCCCTCTCTTGAGCCTCTGCAACACTCTCTTCAGCCTCTGCATCACTCTCTTAAGCCTCTGAATCCCTCTCTTGAGGCCTCTGCATAACTCTCTCGAGCCTCTGCATCACTCTCTTGATTCTCTGCATCACTCTCTTGATTCTCTGCATCACTCTCGTAATCCTCTGAATCACTCTCTCGAGCCTCTGCATCACTCTCTTGATCCTCTGCATCACTCTCTTGAGCCTCTGCATCACTCTCTTGATCCTCTGCATCATTCTCTTAAGCCTCTGCATCACTCTCTTAAGCCTCTGAATCTTTCTCTTGAGCCTCTTCAAAACTCTCTTGAGCATCTGCATCCCTCTCTCAAGCCTCTGCATCACTCTCTTGAGCCACTGCATCCCTCTCTTGAGCCTCTACATCACTCTCTTCAGCCTCTTCATCCCTCTATTGAGCCTCTGCAACACTCTCTTCAGCCTCTGCATCACTCTCTTAAGCCTCTGAATCCCTCTCTTGAGGCCTTTGCATGACTCTCTCGAGCCTCTGTATCACTCTCTTGATTCTCTGCATCACTCTCGTAATCATCTGAATCACTCTCTCGAGCCTCTGCATCACTCTCTTGATCCTCTGCATCACTCTCTTGAGCCTCTGCATCATTCTCTTGAGCCTCTGCATCCCTCTCTTAAGCCTCTACATCATTCTCTTGATACTCTGCATCCCTCTCTTGAGCCTCTGCATCTCTCTCTTGAATTCCTGAATCCCTCTCATGAGCCCTTGCATCCCTCTCTTGAGCCTTTGCATCACTCGCTTAAGCCTCTGCATCCCTCTCTTGTGCCTCTGCATCCCTCTCTTGAGTCTCTGCATCACTCTCAAGAGCCTCTGCATCCCTCTATTTTGCCTCTGCATCCCTCACTTGAGCCTCTGCATCCCTCTCTTGAGCCTCTGCATCCCTCTCTTGAGCCTTTGCATCCCTCTCTTGAGCCTCTGCATCCCTCTCTGAAGCCTCTGCATCACTCTCGTAAGCCTCTGAATCAATCTCTTTAGCCTCTGCATCCCTCTCTTGAGCCTCTGCATCACTCTCTTCAGCCTCTACATCCCTCTTTTGAGCCTCTGCATCCCTCTCTTAAGCCTCTGCATCCCTCTCTTGAGCCTCTGCATCACTCTCTTGGGCCTCTGCATCCCTCTCTTGAGCCTCTACATCACTCTCTTCAGCCTCTTCATCCCTCTCTTGAGCCTCTGCAACACTCTCTTCAGCCTCTGCATCACTCTCTTAAGCCTCTGAATCCCTCTCTTGAGGCCTTTGCATGACTCTCTCGAGCCTCTGTATCACTCTCTTGATTCTCTGCATCACTCTCGTAATCATCTGAATCACTCTCTCGAGCCTCTGCATCACTCTCTTGATCCTCTGCATCACTCTCTTGAGCCTCTGCATCACTCTCCTGATCCTCTGCATCACTCTCTTGAGCCTCTGCATCATTCTCTTGAGCCTCTGCATCCCTCTCTTAAGCCTCTACATCATTCTCTTGAGCCTCTGCATCCCTCTCTTGAGCCTCTGCATCTCTCTCTTGAACTCCTGAATCCCTCTCATGAGCCTTTGCATCCCTCTCTTGAACCTTTGCATCACTCGCTTAAGCCTCTGCATCCCTCTCTTGTGCCTCTGCATCCCTCTCTTGAGTCTCTGCATCACTCTATTTTGCCTCTGCATCCCTCACTTGAGCCTCTGCATCCCTCTCTTGAGCCCCTGCATCCCTCTCTTGAGCCTTTGCATCCCTCTCTTGAGCCTCTGCATCCCTCTCTGAAGCCTCTGCATCACTCTCGTAAGCCTCTGAATCAATCTCTTTAGCCTCTGCATCCCTCTCTTGAGCCTCTGCATCACTCTCTTCAGCCTCTGCATCCCTCTCTTGAGCCTCTGCATCACTCTCTTGGGCCTCTGTATCACTCTCATGAATCTCTACATCCCTCTTTTGACCCTCTGCATCTCTCTCTTTAGCCTCTGCATCCCTCTCTTGAGCCTCTGCATCACTCTCTTGGGCCTCCGCATCCCTCTCTTGAGCCTCTGCATCCCTCTCTTAAGCCTCTGCAACACTCTCTTCAACCTCTGCATCACTCTCTTGAGCCTTTGCATCACTCTCTTGTGCCTCTGCATCCCTCTCATAAGCCTCTGCAACACTCTCTTCAGCCTCTGCATCACTCTCCTAAACCTCTGCATCCCTTTCTTGAGCTTCTGCATCACTTTCTTAAGCCTTTGCATCCCTTTCTTGAGCCTCTGCATCACTCGCTTGAACTCCTGCATCCCTCGCATGGGCCTCTGCATCCCTCTCCTGAGCCTTTGCATCACTCTCAAGAGCCTCTGAATCCCTCTCTTGTGCCTCTGCATCCCTCTCTTGAGATTCTGCATCCCTCTCCTTAGCCCCTGCATCCCTCTCTTATGCCTCTGCATCACTCTCTTAAGCCTCTGCATCACTCTCGTAAGCCTCTGAATCACTCTCTTGAGCCTCTGCATCCCTCTCTTGAGCCTCTGAATCACTCTCTTGAGCCTCTGCATCCCTCTCTTAAGCCTCTGCATCACTCTCGTAAGCCTCTGAATCACTCTCTTGAGCCTCTACATCCCTCTCTTGAGCCTCTTCATCACTCTTTTGAGCCTCTGCATCACTCTCTTGAGCCTCTGCATCACTCTCTTGAGCCTCTGCATCCCTCTTTTAAGCCTCTGCAACACTCTCTTCAGCCTCTGCATCACTCTCTTAAGCCTCTGCATCACTCTCTTGCACCTCTGCATCACTCTCTTGAGCCTATGCATCACTCTCTTGAGCCTCTGCATCCCTCTCTTAAGCCTCTGCAACACTCTCTTCAGCCTCTGCATCACTCTCATAAGCCTCTGAATCACACTCTTGAGCCTCTACATCCCTTTCTTGAGCCTCTGCATCTCTCGTAAGCCTCTGCATCACTCTTTTGAGCCTCTGCATCACTCTCTTGAGCCTCTGCATCACTCTCTTGAGCCTCTGCATAACTCTCTTGATATTGACCAGACCACACACTAGAAGGTGAAGGGACGACGAGGTTTCGGTCCGTCCTGGACCATTCTCAAGTCGATCACAATCGACTTGAGAATGGTGGTCCAGGACGGACCGACACGTCGTCGTCCCTTCAACTTCTAGTGTGTGGTCTGGTCAACATACTTCAGCCACGTTATTGTGACTCATCGCCTGCAACACTCTTGATCCTCTGCATCACTCTCTTGAGCCTCTGCATCACTCTCTTAAGCCTCTGCATCACTCTCTTAAGCCTCTGAATCACTCTCTTGAGCCTCTGCAAAACTCTCTTGAGCCCCTGCATCCCTCTCTCAAGCCTCTGCATCACTCTCTTGAGCCTCTGCATCCCTCTCTTGAGCCCTTTGCATCACTCTCTTCAGCCTCTTCATCCCTCTCTTGAGTCTCTTCAACACTCTCTTCAGCCTCTACATAACTCTCTTTAGCTTCGGCTCAAGAGAGTTATGCAGAGGCTCAAGAGTGTGAAGCAAAGGCTTACGAGATGGATGCAGATGATAAAGAGAGGGATGCAGAGGCTTAAGAGAGTGATTCAGAGGCTAAAGAGAGTGTTACAGAGGCTTAAAAGAGGGATGCAGAGGCTCAAGTGAGTGATTCAGAGGCTTTCGAGAAAATTATGCAGAGGCTTAAGAGAGGGATTCAGAGGCTCAAGAGAGTGATTCAGAAGCTTACGAGAGTGATGCAGAGGCTTAAGAGAGTGATGCAGAGGCTTAAGAGATGGATGCAGAGGCTCACGAGAGGGATACAGAGGCTCAAGAGAGTGATGCAGGGGCTCAAGAGAGGGATGCAGAGGCTCAAGTGAGGGATGCAGAGGCTGAAGAGAGTGTTGCAGAGGCTCAAGAGAGGGATGCAGAGGCTTAAGAGAGGGATGCAGAGGCTCAAGAGAGGGATGCAGAGGCTTACGAGAGTGATGCAGAGGCTGAAGAGAGTGTTGCAGAGGCTTACGAGAGGGAAGTAGAGGCTCAAGAGAGCGATACAAAGGCTCAAGAGAGTGATACAAAGGCTCAAGAGAGTGATGCAGAGGATCAAGAGAGTGATGCAGAAGTTGAAGAGAGTGTTGCAGAGGCTTAAGAGAGGGATGCAGAGGTTCAAGAGAGTGATGCAAAGGCTCAAGAGAGTGATGCAGAGGCTGAAGAGAGTGTTGCAGAGGCTTCAGAGAGGGATGCAGAGGCTCCAGAGAGGGATGCAGAGGCTTAAGAGAGTGATGCAGAAGCTGAAGAGAGTGTTGCAGAGGGTGAAGAGAGAGATGCAAAGGCTAAAGAGAGTGATGCAGAGGCTCAAGAGAGTGATGCAGGGGTTCAAGAGAATGATGTAGAGGCTTAGGAGAAGGATGTAGAGGCTCAAAAGAATGATGCAGAGGCTCAAGAGAGTGATGCAGAGACTCAAGAGGGTGATGCAGAGGCTCAAGAGAGGGGTGCAGAGGCTCAAGAGAGTGATGCAGAGGCTTATTAGAGGGATGCAGAGACTCAAGAGAGTGATGCAGAGGCTTAAGAGAGGGATGCTGAGGCTCAAGAGATTAATGCAGAGGCTCAAGAGAGTGCTGCAAAAGGCTCAAGAGGGGGATGCTGAGGCTCCAGAGAGGGATGCAGAGGCTCAAGAGAGTGATACAGAGTATCAAGAGAGGTATGCAGAGGTTTAGGAGAGTGATGCAGAGGCTCTTGTTAGTGATGCAGAGACTCAAGAGGGTGATGCAGAGGCTCAAGAGAGGGGTGCAGAGGCTCAAGAGAGTGATGCAGAGGCTTATTAGAGGGATGCAGAGACTCAAGAGAGTGATGCAGAGGCTTAAGAGAGGGATGCTGAGGCTCAAGAGATTAATGCAGAGGCTTAAGAGAGTGCTGCAAAAGGCTCAAGAGAGTGATGCAGAGGCTCAAGTGAGGGATGCAGAGGCACAAGAGAGGGATGCAGAGGCTCAAGAGAGTGCTGCAAAAGGCTGAAGAGAGTGATGCTTAGGTTCCAAAGAGAGGGATGCAGGGGCTCAAGAGAGGGATGCAGAGGCTCAGGTGTGGGATGCAGATTCTCTTGGGAGTGATGCAGAGGCTCCAGAGAGGGATGCAGAGGCTTAAGAAAGTGATGCTGAGGCTCAAAAGAGGGATGCAGAGGCTTAAGAGGGTTATGCAGAGGCTCAAGAGAGTGATGCAGAGGCTCAATAGAGGGATGCAGGGGCTCAAGAGAGTGAGAGAGAGGCTCAATAGAGGGATGCAGGGACTCAAGAGAGTGATAGAGAGGCTCCTGAGAGTGATTCAGAGGTTAACGAGAACGATGCAGAGGCTTAGGAGAGTGATGCAGAGGCTTACGAGAGTGATGCAGAGGCTTAAGAGAGTGGTGCAGAGGTTCAAGAGAGGGATGTAGAAGCTTAAGAGAGTGATGCAAAGGCTCAAGAGAGGGATGCAGATGCTCAAGAGAATGATGTAGAGGCCTAAGAGAGGGATGCAGAGGCTCAAGAGAATGATGCAGAGGCTGAAGAGAGTGATGCAGAGGATCAAGAGAGTAATGCAGAGGCAGAAGAGAGAGATGCAGAGGCTAAAGAGAGAGATGCAGAGGCTTAAGAGAGTGATGCAAAGGTTCAATAGAGTGATGCCGGATCTCAACAGAATGATGTAGAGGCTTATGAAAAGGATGTTGAGGCTCAAGAAAATGATGCAGAGGCTCAAGAGAGTGATATTTGTATTTTTTCCAATACAAATGATAAAAATCAATGTGTTTTCATTAGAATAAACTAAAATGTTCCTGATTTTCCATTTATATTGCCGATGGAAGATGTACACGTAAAACCGCTCTAATCCGGCTGAAACGTCGATATATGCAATAAAAACCGAACTTCTCCCCTTTTCAATCTCTTACTCAGTATTTTAACGAGAAACAAATAGTTAATTGAAAATGTAGTATTTAAGGTTATTATCTAATCAATTATGTGTTTGCATAATTTTTATCGTATATATAATGAATTAATAACCATAGACTGAAAATTCACAAAAACGTGGAGAAACAGCAAAATATTGCCTAATTCGATGATATTTTGTTAAAATCACATAGAGAAAAAGGGTATGATAATCGTCAAAATATTGCTAAATTCGTATGAATTTTTCATACGAAATTTAGAATACGAAAATATTTTTCGTATGAAACAAAATGCAAGAAAACTTGCTTAAAATACTATATTATGCGACATTCTGAGATTTGAAGGCTAAATCACATATCGTGATACTACATGAAATAGTATCGAAATATTGGTAAAAATGAATATATTTACGTAATATCAAACTAAATGAAAAACGTGAAAAAAGTCACTATTTTACCATATTTGAGGATTTTAGTTTCAAATCATTGAGAGAGGTTTCGTATTATTTAGATCCAAGAAAAGACATATGACACTGTTGTTTCCAATACAAATGATAAAAACCAATGTGTTTTCATTAGAATTAACTAAAATGTTCCTGATTTTCCGTTTATATTACCGATGGAAGATGCACACGTAAAACCGCTCTATTCCAGCTGAAACGTCGATATATGCAATGAAAACCGAACATCTCCCCTTTTCAATATCCTATTCAGTATTTTAACGAGAAACATATGGTTGATTGAAAATGAAATATTTAAGGTTAATTTCTTATCAATTATGTGTTTGCATCATTTTTATCGTATATTTAATGAATTAATAATAATAAACAGAAAATTCACAAAAACGTAGAAAAACGGCAAAATATTGCCTAATTCGATGATATTTTGTTTAAATCACATAAACGTCAAAATATTGCTAAATTCGATGATTTTTCGTACGAAACAAAATGCAAGAAAACTTGTTTAAAATGCAATATTATGCGAAATTCTGAGATTTGAAGGCTAAATCTCATATCGTGAGGAAACATGAAGTAGTATCGAAATATTGGTAAAAACGAATATATTTACGTAAAATCATACTACATGGAAAACGTGAAAAAAGTCACTATTTTACCATATATGAGGATTTTAACTTCAAATCATAGAGCGAGGTTTCGTATTATTTAGATCCAAGAAAAGACATATGACAATGTTGTTTCCAATACAAATGATAAAAATCAATGTGTTTTCATTAGAATTTACTAAAATGTTCCTGATTTTCCGTTTATATTACCGATGGAAGATGTACACGTAAAACCGCTCTATTCCGGCTGAAACGTCGATATATGCAATAAAAACAGAATTTCTCCCCTTTTCAATCTTTTACTCAGTATTTTAACAAGAAACAAATAGTTGATTGAAATTGAAGTTTTTAAGGTTATTATCTAATCAATTATGTGTTTGCATCATTTTTACGTATATATAGTGAAATAATACCCATAAACTGAAAATTCACAAAAACGTGGAAAAACGGCAAAATATTGCCTAATTCGATCATATTTTGATTAAATCACATAGAGGAAAAGGGGATAATAAACGTCAAAATATTACTAAATTCGATGATTTTTCGTACGAAACAAAATGCAAGAAAACTTGCTTAAAATGCAATATTATGAGAAATTCTGAGATTTGAAGGCTAAATCATATATCGTGATACTACATGAAATAGTATCGAAATATTGGTAAAAATGAATATATTTACGTAATATCAAACTACATGAAAAACGTGAAAAAAGTAACTATTTTACCATATTTGAGGATTTTAGCTTCAAATCATTGAGAGAGGTTTCGTATTATTTAGATCCAAGAAAAGACATATGACAATGTTGTTTCCAATACAAATGATAAAAACCAATGTGTTTTCATTAGAATTAACTAAAATGTTCCTGATTTTCCGTTTATATTACCGATGGAAGATGTACACGTAAAACCGCTCTAATCTGGCTGAAACGTCGATATATGCAATGAAAACCGAACTTCTCCTCTTTTCAATATCCTATTCAGTATTTTAACGAGAAACAAATGGTCGATTGAAAATGAAGTATTTAAGGTTAATTTCTTATCATTTATGTGTTTGCATCATTTTTATCGTATATTTAATGAATTAATTATAATGAACTGAAAATTTACAAAAACGTAGAAAAACGGCAAAATATTGCCTAATTCGATGATATTTTGTTTAAATCACATAAACGTAAAAATATTGCTAAATTCGATGATTTTTCGTACGAAACAAAATGCAAGAAAACTTGTTTAAAATGCAATATTATGCGAAATTCTGAGATTTGAAGGCTAAATCCCATATCGTGAGAAAACATGAAGTAGTATCGAAATATTGGTAAAAACGAATATATTTACGTAAAATCATGCTACATGGAAAACGTGAAAAAGTCACTATTTTACCATATATGAGAATTTTAACTTCAAATCATAGAGCGAGGTTTCGTATTATTTAGATCCAAGAAAAGACATATGACAATGTTGTTTCCAATACAAATGATGAAAATCAACGGGTTTTCATTAGAATTAACTAAAATATTCCTGATTTTCCGTTTATATTACCGATGGAAGATGTACACGAAAACCGCTCTTTTCCGGCTGAAACGTCGATATATGCAATAAAAACAGAACTTCTCCCCTTTTCAATCTCTTACTCAATGTTTTAACGAGAAACAAATAGTTGATTGAAAATGAAGTTTTAAAGGATATTATCTTATCAATTATGTGTTTGCATCATTTATATTGTATAATTAATGAATTAATAACAATAAAGTGAAAATTCACAAAAACGTGGAAAAACAGCATAATATTGCCTAATTCGATGATATTTTGTTTAAATCACATAAAGGAAAAGGGGATGATAAACGTCAAAATATTGCTAAATTCGATGATTTTTCTTACGAAACAAAATGCAAGAAAACATGCTTAAAATGCAATATTATGCGAAATTCTGAGATTTGAAGGCTAAATCCCATATTGTGAGAAAACATGAAGTAGTATCGAAATATTGGTAAAAACGAATATATTTACGTAAAATCACACTACATGGAAAACGTGAAAAAAGTCACTATTTTACCATATATGAGAATTTTAACTTCAAATCATAGAGCGAGGTTTCGTATTATTTAGATCAAAGAAAAGACATATGACACTGTTGTTTCCAATACAAATGATGAAAATCAATGGGTTTTCATTAGAATTAACTAAAATGTTCCTCATTTTCCGTTTATATTACCGATGGAAGATGTACACGAAAACCGCTCTAATCCAGCTGAAACGTCGATATGTTTGATTTATATTTAAATTCGGGCTCTCATCACGCATTCGCAGTTTGAAATTACGTCATTTTATACCGAAAATATGCCAATTACTGAGAGAAGCGATGGGTCACATGTTGCCTAAACCCTCCCTGCAGTTTTCAAAATATCCCAAACATCCCAAATTCGACCCGTGAGCAATATTTTGGAGCCAAATTTTGGCTTTCTGCATTTATTCGCAGTTTGAAATTTCGACTTTTTATACCGAAAATATGCCAATTACTGAAAGCGGCAATGGATCACATTTTGCTCAAACCTCCTGCAGTTTTCAAAATATCCCAAACATCCCAAATTTGACCCTTGAACCATATTTTGTAGCCAAATTGGGGCTCTCTGCACATATTCGCAGTTTGAAATTACGACTTTTTATACCGAAAATATGTAAATTACGAAGAGCCGCGATGGATCACATTTTGCCCAAACCCCCCTGCAAATTTCAAATTATCCCAAACATCCAAAATTTTACCCTTGAGCTATATTTTGGAGCCAAATTCTGGCTCTCTGTATGTATTCGCAGTTTGAAGTTACGAATATTTATATAAAAAAATATGCTAATTACTGAGAGCTGCGATGGATCACATTTTCGCCATACCCTCCCTGCAGTTTTCAAAATATCCCAAACATCCCGAATTAGACGCTTGAGCCATATTTTGGAGCCAAATTCCGGCTTTCTGCTTTTTTTCGCAGTTTGAAACTACGACATTTAATACCGAAAATATGCCAATTACTGAAAGAGGCGATGGATCACACTTTGCCCAAACCCTTCCTGTAGTTTTTAAAATATCCCAAACATCCCAAATTCGACCCTAGAGCCATATTTTGGAGCCTAATTCTGGCCATCTGCATATATTCGCAAGTTGAAATTACGATATTTTATACCGAAAATATGCCAATTACTGAAAGCAGCGATGTGCCACATTTGACCCAATCCCCCCCTTCAGTTTTCAAAAGATCCCAAACATCACAAATTCGACCCTTGAGCTATACTTTGGAGCCCAATTTTGGCTCTCTGCATGTATTCGCAATTTGAAATTACGACTTTTTATATCAAAAATATGCCAATTACTGAAAGCAGCGATTGGTCACATTTTGTCCAAACCCTCCCTGCAGTTTGCAAATTATCCCAAACATCCCAAATTCGACCCTTGAGCCATATTTTGGAACAAAATTCTGGCTCTCTGTACATATTCGCAGGTTGAAATTACGATATTTTATATCGAAAATGTGCCATTTACTGAAACCACCGATGGGTCACATTTTGCCCCCTCCCCCTGCAGTTTTCAGAGTATCCCAAATATCTCAAATTCGACGCTTGAGCCATATTTTGCAACCAAAATCGGGCTCTCTGCACGTATTCGCAGTGTGAAATTACGAATTTTTATTCCGAAAATATGTCAATTACTGAGAGAGTCGATGGGTCACATATTGCCCAAACCCCCCTGCAGTTTTCAAAATATCCCAAACATCCCAAATTCGACCCTTGAGCTATATTTTGCAGCCAAATTCTGGCTCTCTGCATGTATTCGCAGTTTGAAATTACGACTTTTTATACCGAAAATATGCCAATTACTGAGAGCGGCGATGGATCACATTTTGCTCAAACCCTCCCTTCAGTTTTCAAAATATCCCAAGCATCCCAAATTCGACCGTTGAGCCAAATTTTGGAGCCAAATTCCGGCTTTCTGCTTTTTTCGCAGTTTGAAACTACGACATTTAATACCGAAAATATGCCAATTACTGAAAGAGGCAATGGCTCAAGCGTGTAATTTGGGATATTTGGGATATTTTGAAAACTGCTGGGAGGGTATGGCGAAAATGTGATCCATCGCAGCTCTCAGTAATTAGCATATTTTCGGTATAAATATTCGTAACTTCAAACTGCGAATACATGCAGAGAGCCAGAATTTGGCTCCAAAATATAGCTCACGGGTAAAATTTTGGATGTTTGGGATAATTTGAAATTTGCAGGGGGGTTTGGGCAAAATGTGATCGATCGCGGCTCTCCGTAATTTACATATTTTCGGTATAAAAAGTCGTAATTTCAAACTGCGAATATGTGCAGAGAGCCCCAATTTGGCTACAAAATATGGCTCAAGGGTCAAATTTGGGATGTTTGGGATATTTTGAAAACTGCAGGAGGTTTGAGCAAAATGTGATCCCATGCCGCTTTCAGTATTTGGCTTATTTTCGGTATAAAAAGTCGAAATTTCAAATTGCGAATCAATGCAGAAAGCCAAAATTTGGCTCCAAAATATTGCTCACGGGTCGAATTTGGGATGTTTGGATATTTTGAAAACTGCAGGGAGGGTTTGGGCAAAATGTGATCCATCGCCGCTTTCAGTCATTGGCATATTTTCGGTATAAAAATTCGTAATTTCAAACTGGGAATGCGTGCAGAAAGCCAAAATTTGGCTCCAAAATATGGTTCAAGGGTCGAATTTGGGATGTTTCAGATATTTTGCAAACTGCAGGGGGGTTTGGGCAAATTGTGACCCATCACTGCTTTCAGTTATTGGCATATTTTCAGTATAAAAATTCGTAATTTCAAACTGCGAATACATGCAGAGAGCCAGAATTTGGCTGCAAAATATAGCTTAAGGGTCGAATTTGAGATGTTTGGGATATTTTGAAAACTGCAGGGGGGTTTGGGCAATATGTGACCCATCGACTCTCTCAGTAATTGACATATTTTCGGAATAAAAATTCGTAATTTCACACTGCGAATACGTGCAGAGAGCCCGAATTTGGTTCCAAAATATGGCTCAAGCGTCGAATTTGAGATATTTGGGATACTTTGAAAACTGCAGGGGGGGGGGGGGTGTCAAAATGTGACCCATCGCTGGTTTCAGTAATTGGCATATTTTCGATATAAAATATCGTAATTTCAACCTGTAAATATGTAGAGAGAGCCAGAATTTTGCTCCAAAATATGGCTCAAGGGTCGAATTTGGGATGTTTGGGATAATTTGCAAACTGCAGGGAGGGTTTGGACAAAATGTGACCCATCGCTGCTTTCAGTAATTGGCATATTTTCGATATAAAAAGTCGTAATTTCAAACTGATAATACATGCAGAGAGCCAAAATTTGGCTCCAAAATATAGCTCAAGGGTCGAATTTGGGATGTTTGGGATATTTTGAAAACTGCAGGGAGGGTTTGGGCAAAATGTAACCCATCGCTTCTCTCAGTAATTGGCATATTTTCGGTATAAAATGACGTAATTTCAAACTGCGAATACGTGATGAGAGCCCGAACTTGGCTTCAAAATATGGCTCAAGGGTCGAATTTGGGATGTTTGGTTATTTTGAAAACTGCAGGGAGGGTTTGGGCAAAATGTGATCCATCGCCTCTTTCAGTAATTGGCATATTTTCGGTAAAAAAAAGTCGTAATTTCAAACTGCGAATACGTGCAGAGAGCCAGAATTTGGCTCCAAAATATAGCTCAATGGTCGAATTTAGGATGTTTGGGATATTTTGAAAACTGCATTTAGGGTTTGGGGAAAATGTGATCCTTAGCTGCTCTCAGTAATTGGCATATTATCGGTATAAAAAATCGTAATTTCAAACTACGAATACATGCAGAAAGCCAAAATTTGGCTCCAAAATTTGGGTCAAGTGTCAAATTTGGGATGTTTGGGATATTTTGGAAACTGCTGGGAGGGTATGGCGAAAATGTGAGCCATCGCCGCTCTCAGTAATCAGCATATTTTCGGTATAAAAAGTCGTAATTTCAAACTGCGAATACATGCAGAGAGCCAGAATTTGGCTCCAAAATATAGCTCACGGGTAAAATTTTGGATGTTTGGGATAATTTGAAATTTGCAGGGGGGTTTGGGCAAAATGTGATCGATCGCGGCTCTCCGTAATTTACATATTTTCGGTATAAAAAGTCGTAATTTCAAACTGCGAATATGTGCAGAGAGCCCCAATTTGGCTACAAAATATGGCTCAAGGGTCAAATTTGGGATGTTTGGGATATTTTGAAAACTGCAGGAGGTTTGAGCAAAATGTGATCCCCTGCCGCTTTCAGTAATTGGATTATTTTCGGTATAAAAAGTCGAAATTTCAAACTTCGAATCAATGCAGAAAGCCAAAATTTGGCTCCAAAATATTGCTCACGGGTCGAATTTGGGATGTTTGGGATATTTTGAAAACTGCAGGGAGGGTTTAGGCAACATGTGACCCATCGCTTCTTTCAGTAGTTGGCATATTTTCTGTATAAAATGACGTAATTTCAAACTGCGAATACGTGATGAGAGGCCGAATTTGGCTTCAAAACATGGCCCAAGGGTCGAATTTGGGATGTTTGGATATTTTGAAAACTGCAGGGAGGGTTTGGGCCAAATGTGATCCATCGCCGCTTTCAGTAATTGGCATATTTTCGGTATAAAAATTCGTAATTTCAAACTGGGAATGCTTGCAGAAAGCCAAAATTTGGCTCCAAACTATGGCTCAAGGGTCGAATTTGGGATGTTTCAGATATTTTGCAAACTGCAGGGGGGTTTGGGCAAATTGTGACCCATCACTGCTTTCAGTTATTGGCATATTTTCAGTATAAAAATTCGTAATTTCAAACTGCGAATACATGCAGAGAGCCAGAATTTGGCTGCAAAATATAGCTTAAGGGTCGAATTTGGGATGTTTGGGATATTTTGAAAACTGCAGGGGGGTTTGGGCAATATGTGACCCATCGACTCTCTCAGTAATTGACATATTTTCGGAATAAAAATTCGTAATTTCACACTGCGAATACGTGCAGAGAGCCCGATTTTGTTTCCAAAATATGGCTCAAGCGTCGAATTTAAGATATTTGGGATACTTTGAAAACTGCAGGGGGGGGGGGGGTGGCAAAATGTGACCCATCGCTGGTTTCAGTAATTGGCATATTTTCGATATAAAATATCGTAATTTCAACCTGCAAATATGTAGAGAGAGCCAGAATTTTGCTCCAAAATATGGCTCAAGGGTCGAATTTGGGATGTTTGGGATAATTTGCAAACTGCAAGGAGGGTTTGGACAAAATGTGACCCATCGCTGCTTTCAGTAATTGGCATATTTTCGATATAAAAAGTCGTAATTTCAAACTGATAATACATGCAGAGAGCCAAAATTTGGCTTCAAAATATAGCTCAAGGGTCGAATTTGTGATGTTTAGGATATTTTGAAAACTGCAGGGGGGATTGGGTCAAATGTGACCCATCACTGCTCTCAGTAATTGGCATATTTTCGGTATAAAATATCGTAATTTCAACTTGCGAATATATGCAGATGGCCAGAATTAGGCTCCAAAATATGGCTCTAGGTTCGAATTTGGGATGTTTGGGATATTTTGAAAACTGCAGGGAGGGTTTGGACAAAATGTGACCAATCGCTGCTTTCAGTAATTGGCATATTTTCGATATAAAAAGTCGCAATTTCAAACTGCGAATACATGCAGAGAGCCAAAATTTGGCTCCAAAATATAGCTCATGGGTCGAATTTGTGATGTTTGGGATATTTTGAAAACTGCAGGGGGGATTGGGTCAACTGTGGCCCATCGCTGCTTTCAGTAATTGGCATATTTTCGGTATAAAATATCGTAATTTCAACTTGCGAATATATGCAGATGGCCAGAATTAGGCTCCAAAATATGGCTCTAGGTTCGAATTTGGGATGTTTGGGATATTTTGAAAACTGCAGGGAGGGTTTGGGCAAAATGTGATCCATCGCCTCTTTCAGTAATTGGCATATTTTCGGTATTAAATGTCGTAGTTTCAAACTGCGAAAAAAAGCAGAAAGCCGGAATTTGGCTCCAAAATTTGGCTCAACAGTTGAATTTGGGATGTTTGGGATATTTTGAAAACTGAAGGGAGGGTTTGAGCAAAATGTGATCCATCGCCGCTTTCAGTAATTGGCATATTTTCGGTATAAAAAGTCGTAATTTCAAACTGCGAATACGTGCAAAGAGCCAGAATTTGGCTCCAAAATATAGCTCAATGGTCGAATTTAGGATGTTTGGGATATTTTGAAAACTGCATTTAGGGTTTGGGGAAAATGTGATCCTTAGCTGCTCTCAGTAATTGGCATATTATCGGTATAAAAAATCGAAATTTCAAACTACGAATACATGCAGAAAGCCAAAATTTGGCTCCAAAATATGGGTCAAGTGTAAAATTTGGGATGTTTGGGATATTTTGGAAACTGCTGGGAAGGTATGGCGAAAATGTGATCCATCGCCGCTCTCAGTAATTAGCATATTTTCGGTATAAAAAGTCGTAATTTCAAACAGCGAATACATGCTGAGAGCCAGAATTTGGCTCCAAAATATAGCTCACGGGTAAAATTTTGGATGTTTGGGATAATTTGAAATTTGCAGGGGGGTTTGAGCAAAATGTGATCGATCGCGGCTCTCCGTAATTTACATATTTTCGGTATAAAAAGTCGTAATTTCAAACTGCGAATATGTGCAGAGAGCCCCAATTTGGCTACAAAATATGGCTCAAGGGTCAAATTTGGGATGTTTGGGATATTTTGAAAACTGCAGGAGGTTTGAGCAAAATGTGATCCCCTGCCGCTTTCAGTAATTGGCTTATTTTCGGTATAAAAAGTCGAAATTTCAAACTGCGAATAAATGCAGAAAGCCAAAATTTGGCTCCAAAATATTGCTCACGGATCGAATTTGGGATGTTTTGGATGTTTTGAAAACTGCAGGGAGGGTTTAGGCAACATGTGACCCATCGCTTCTTTCAGTAGTTGGCATATTTTCGGTATAAAATGACGTAATTTCAAACTGCGAATACGTGATGAGAGGCCGAATTTGGCTTCAAAACATGGCCCAAGGGTCGAATTTGGGATGTTTGGATATTTTGAAAACTGCAGGGAGGGTTTGGGCAAAATGTGATCCGTCGTTGCTTTCAGTAATTGGCATATTTTCGGTATAAAAATTCGTAATTTCAAACTGGGAATGCGTGCAGAAAGCCAGAATTTGGCTCCAAAATATGGCTCAAGGGTCGAATTTGGGATGTTTCAGATATTTTGCAAACTGCAGGGGGGTTTGGGCAAATTGTGACCCATCGCTGTTTTCAGTTATTGGCATACTTTCAGTATAAAAATTCGTAATTTGAAACTGCGAATACATGCAGAGAGCCAGAATTTGGCTGCAAAATATAGCTTAAGGGTCGAATTTGGGATGTTTGGGATATTTTGAAAACTGCAGGGGGGTTTGGGCAATATGTGACCCATCGACTCTCTCAGTAATTGACATATTTTCGGAAAAAAAATTCGTAATTTCACACTGCGAATACGTGCAGAAAGCCCGATTTTGGTTCCAAAATATGGCTCAAGCGTCGAATTTGAGATATTTGGGATACTTTGAAAACTGCAGGGGGGGGGGGGGGGGCAAAATGTGACCCATCGCTGGTTTCAGTAATTGGCATATTTTCGATATAAAATATCGTAATTTCAACCTGCAAATATGTACAGAGAGCCAGAATTTTGCTCCAAAATATGGCTCAAGGGTCGAATTTGGGATGTTTGGGATAATTTGCAAACTGCAGGGAGGGTTTGGATAAAATGTGACCAATCGCTGCTTTCAGTAATTTTTTCGATATAAAAAGTAGTAATTTCAAATTGCGAATACATGCAGAGAGCCAAAATTTGGCTCCAAAGTATAGCTCAAGGGTCGAATTTGTGATGTTTGGGATATTTTGAAAACTGCAGGGGGGATTGGGTCAAATGTGGCCCATCGCTGCTTTCAGTAATTGGCATATTTTCGGTATAAAATACCATCGCCTCTTTCAGTAATTGGCATATTTTCGGTATTAAATGTCGTAGTTTCAAACTGCGAAAAAAGCACAAAGCCGGAATTTGGCTCCAAAATATGGCTCAAGCGTCTAATTCGGGATGTTTGGGATATTTTGAAAACTGCAGGGAGGGTATGGCGAAAATGTGATCCATCGCAGCTCTCAGTAATTAGCATATTTTCGGTATAAATATTCGTAACTTCAAACTGCGAATACATGCAAATAATAGGTTTGGATAAAATGTGACCAATCGCTGCTTTCAGTAATTTTGTCGATATAAAAAGTAGTAATTTCAAATTGCGAATACATGCAGAGAGCCAAAATTTGGCTCCAAAGTATAGCTCAAGGGTCGAATTTGTGATGTTTGGGATATTTTGAAAACTGCAGGGGGGATTGGGTCAAATGTGGCCCATCGCTGCTTTCAGTAATTGGCATATTTTCGGTATAAAATATCGTAATTTCAACTTGCGAATATATGCAGATGGCCAGAATTAGGCTCCAAAATATGGCTCTAGGGTCGAATTTGGGATGTTTGGGATATTTTAAAAACTGCAGGGAGGGTTTGGGCAAAGTGTGATCCATCGCCTCTTTCAGTAATTGGCATATTTTCGGTATTAAATGTCGTAGTTTCAAACTGCGAAAAAAAGCACAAAGCCGGAATTTGGCTCCAAAATATGGCTCAAGCGTCTAATTCGGGATGTTTGGGATATTTTGAAAACTGCAGGGAGGGTATGGCGAAAATGTGATCCATCGCAGCTCTCAGTAATTAGCATATTTTCGGTATAAATATTCGTAACTTCAAACTGCGAATACATGCAGAGAGCCAGAATTTGGCTCCAAAATATAGCTCATGGGTAAAATTTTGGATGTTTGGGATAATTTGAAATTTGCAGGGGGGTTTGGGCAACATGTGATCAATCGCGGCTCTCCGTAATTTACATATTTTCGGTATAAAAAGTCGTAATTTCAAACTGCGAATATGTGCAGAGAGCCCCAATTTGGCTACAAAATATGGTTCAAGGGTCAAATTTGGGATGTTTGGGATATTTTGAAAACTGCAGGAGGTTTGAGCAAAATGTGATCCATTGCCGCTTTCAGTAATTGGCATATTTTCGGTATAAAAAGTCGAAATTTCAAACTGCGAATAAATGCAGAAAGCCAAAATTTGGCTCCAAAATATTGCTCACGGGTCGAATTTGGGATGTTTGGGATATTTTGAAAACTGCAGGGAGGGTTTAGGCAACATGTGACCCATCGCTTCTCTCAGTAATTGGCATATTTTCGGTATAAAATGACGTAATTTCAAACTGCGAATACGTGATGAGAGCCCGAATTTGGCTTCAAAATATGGCTCAAGGGTCGTGTTACGACCCTGGGTTCTCCAGTGGAAACCAGAGGTCAAAATTGAGCTATTAAACTTCCTGGTAGCACAGTTGGGCATCTAGAATGTCAATTGTTTGTATCTTCCCTGCCAGACGTAAGACTATTATTGTTTCTCAAAGAGCATTTAAAGACTGAGCTGGGGGTTGATTATTAAATAATAACATAGGCACCAACTTTGCTTACTAATACTTTCTAATCATTCATAAAGTAACAATACGTTGCATAGGGGAAGATCTTTAATGTGCTTAGCTGCACGATCAATTAGGCTCCTCCCGGCACCACAACATGAGGGAGGCAGCTGGTGGCTAGCTCGGTCTTCTCTGGCTGGTGGCGTGAGGTTAAGACCTACTCTGTGGCTGTATCCCTACTCTCCTTCCTTCTCCTCTTACTTATTTCCCTTACCTGAAGTTCCTGTACCCTTAAGTTAAGTATTATATGGTGTAAGTGTGCCTACTCTGGTAGTAACGATTGGGGAGACCTGGGGATAGTATTTTGCCAGTGTTTGGGTACCCCTAAGTGTTGTGTTTTGTATTAGGGTCCCACGTGGTTTCACTACCCTAAGCTGCATCCAGCTTCAGTGCTTATCCAGTAGTACTTTACCCTAGCTTGTTATTAGTGTAAACCTTGTATCCTGCCTACGTGGACCAAGGCTTTTAACGTAAGATAGTGTGGTAAAGTTATTATTATTATTGTTATTGGTGTGAGTGTATATGGGGGGTTGTTAACGGGTTAATAAATAAGTACATGAATTACAGAGTATCTCTTCTTCCAAGGTGGGAGCGCAGTGATCAACCCTTAGACGAACATATTTGGTCTTGTAGCAAGTTATTACTACTGTGGATAGTTTATTTTGGGGGCCGGGCCTTTTAGCTCTCCCATATTTGTTACTCTTGTCTTCTAACTACCTTTACCCCTTAATATTACCAGAACCCCATAGAAGCCCCACTCATATCATTTGTAACAAGAGTCTGGTTTGGTTTCCCAACCAGTTGACAAACAATACACGCATTACAAAATTTTGCCACATCGCTTTTCAGCTTGGGCCAGAAAAAATACTTTAAAATTTTGTGATACGTAATATTAATACCTTGATGTCCCCCCATAGAATCATCATGAGCAGCTGCCAAAACTCTTTCTCTATAGCAGGTCGGCAACATAACCTGGTGGACTACCTCCCACTCATTTGACAAGGGAGCACTCTGTGGTCTCCATTTTCTCATCAAAATCCGATCATTGTAGTAGTACCCAGTTGCTGCGTCTACAATTTCCTCCATAGAGACGGCTGTTTCATGACAATCTGCAAGAGTGGGGTCAGCTTTCTGTAACTCACTCAAGGAGGCATCTAGGCCTTGGTCAGATGCCATTGGCCGAGGCTCAACAGTGTTCTCCACCTCCCCACTACTCTCGGTAGATGGCGGTGGCAGGCTCTCCACAATGTCCTCGGCCACGTCATCGAGTCGGGCCATGAATGTGTCCGCGAGGTCCACTTGGTTTTCACCACTCGGAAAGCTCCTCGTGACCTCGGGATTTACCACCTTGGCAAGCACAGGGCTGCCCTTACATTTAAGTCCCATAGACCTGGTCACCGCGCACGCAGGGTACACAACATTATCCTCTGCGGCGGGTGGATCCAGGCAAACCTTAGGGGTAGGCAACATAATAGGCAGTCTGGAGTCCCCTACCTTATCCCCTGCTAAATCATTACCAACTATTACATCAACATTAGGGAAAGGTAGGTATGAAGTGATTCCGACTGTACAAACACCCTTGTGGAAATCAGATTCCAGGGTAACCTTATGGAGGGGTACTGCCCGAGTATCACTAGTGACACCCTCGACCAGTACCACCTCTCCAGTGTCGAGAGTGTTGGCACCTTGCAACGCACTCTCTAAAATTAAAGTCTGGATGGCACCGGTGTCTCGGAAGATCACCACGTCCTTCCAGGAAGAACCCTCAGACAAAAGTAGTCTCCCTTTCGATAAGAATGGGGTAAGCAAGTCCAACCACTGTGGGTTGGAGGTCTTACTCCCTAACCCTTCTGAAAGCCTCACGCCCTGTGTCACAACTAGAGCATTGGGTCTTTTTTCAGGGTGCAGTTGCCAACAACGGCTAATAGTGTGGTTTGGACGATTACAGTGACCACAAAAACGTCGGGGAGAAGAGACATTACTAACAGAATTACCCTTCGGTTCACCTTTAGGTGCCGTTGGGCTAGACACTTTAACAGGGTTAGTTATGTCTGAAACAGAAGGTGCATTAGGTAAAGGGTTAGAATGAGCTGGTCTGGACTGGCTGTGGGTATAAGGTTTGCTACTCTGTGGGGTATAATTATTTTTATTGGGCCTTTTGCCCGCCAATTGGTAGTTTTCTGCCAACTTGGCCAAATCCCCTATTTTAGAATTTAACTCTATCCTTCCTTTAATGTATTGTGATACGTTCTCTGGCATAACATCTATAAAATGCTCCATTAAAATTAAGTTCCTGAGAGCCTCGTATGTTTCGGCTTTCGCCGAGCGAATCCATCTATCAAACAATCGAATTTGATCATTCACAAATTCAGTGAGCGGTTGGTTGTGAGTAGGCCTAAGGTTACGATAAACTTGGCGGTGAGCTTCAGGAGTAATTTCATATGCCCGCAAAATACCTTCCCTGACTTTATCATATTCGAAACACTCGTCGTCCGGCATGTTTATAAAAATATCTTGTGCTTTACCCCTAAGTCTTCCCTGTAGGATTTTCACCCACTCTTCCTTTGGCCAGTTCATGGACGTGGCCACTCTCTGAAAATGGTTGAAAAACCTTTCAGGGTCAGACTCGGAAAATTCAGGCAAATTATGCTTTTTCTCATAATGCCTGGGGTTTGAATCCCCGGCAGGTGGAGTTCCAGTGGCATTCGCTCTAATTCTAGCCTCCTCGGTTTTGAGTTTTTGCTCCTCTAATTTTATTTTTGCTAACTCTAAAGCTAATTCACTTTCCCTATGAGTTGCACTTTCTGCTTGGCTAGGCTGGCATAAAGGTGTATCACTTGCCAATAGTTGTTCATCAATACAATGTTCTAATATTTCATTTACCAAAGTCCACTTTTTATCTGCGACATTTAATTCTAGGCCAAATTCCTGGCCTAACAATACTAAATTAGACTTTTTAAGTTTCTTTATCTCTACCACTGAAGGCTCCCTTGCCAGTTTCTGCATTTCAGAAGACATCACTAATAATTTTAGCTCCCAGCCAAAGAAAAAATTAAAAAATAAAAATTGGAAAAAAACAAAAATTTGCACGGCCCCTAACACAAGGCCACACTAACCTTAATCGTGAAGGGATCCAGCTGGGTGTCCAGTCAGTGCAAGAATGTCCTTTGCTAGATGAGCTGGACCCTAGGCTAGCACACAACCATTCTGCGGAAATAAAAAATTTTAATTTTGGCACTCAAGAATCTAATTTTTTACACTTATAATGTTCCTCCCGGACTGGCCAACCACTTGTTACAAATGATATGAGTGGGGCTTCTATGGGGTACTGGTACTATTAAGGGGTATAAGTAAGAGGAGAAGGAAGGAGAGTAGGGATACAGCCACAGAGTAGGTCTTAACCTCACGCCACCAGCCAGAGACTCAAGGACTGCAAGGCGGCTGCATTAAAGTATCTTGGCAAGGCCCAAGAAAAGATGAAAGAACGTAACGATGCTAAATCTAAGTTACGGGTATTTCAGCCTGGCGACCCTGTCCTGGTATTAAAGCCTCGACTAGGGAACACTATGTCCCACAAGTACGAAGGCCCCTACATTGTGACAGAAAAGACTGGGGACCTCACGTACAAAGTGAGGCACTCTGACAAAAGTAACCAGGTAATGCTCATACATGTAAATCGACTGAAGAAGTTCCAGGGCCCCAGGCCCATTGCACTAACCAATGTTTCCATTTCCAGTGAGAGAGGGGATGATTGTTCTGGGGACCCAACTAATCTCATTTTCAATAATTCTAGTTCTGTGAATGCTGTGGAGGAACTGTCCCATTTGCAGATGGCCCAACGTGAAGAGGTGCAGTCGTTGGTTGCTGAATTCTCCAGTCTGTTCGGCGATGTCCCGACCCAGACTGATGCCATTTGCCATGATGTCGAGTTGACGGACTACACTCCCATTCGCCTTCAACCCTATCGGATGAGTCCAGAAAAGAAGGCCATCATACGGAAGGAGGTCGACTTCTTGCTCCAGCACGGCCTCATCCGGCCGAGCCAGGGCTCTTGGTGCTCGCCCTGCCTTTTGGTCCCCAAACCAGACGGCTCATGGCGATTATGCACCGACTATCGGCAGCTCAACAAGGTGACCATTGTGGATGCCTATCCGCTGCCCCTCCTCGAGGACTGCATTGACGAGTTGGGAAATGCCAAGTACGTTTCGAAATTCGACCTCTCGAGGGGGTATTATCAAATCCCACTCACTGAACGTGCTAAACAGCTCACCGCGTTCGTGACACCCGAGGGTATTTTTGAGTATCAAGTGTTACCGTTCGGCTTGCGTAATGCCCCTGCCACGTTCCAGAGACTCATGAACTCTCTACTCGCTAAGGTGCCAAATTGTCGGGCGTATTTAGATGATATCGTGCTGTTTGACAGTAATTGGGCTGACCACATAGCTAGGTTACGCCAGTTGTTTGCCATCTTGAAAAGGGCAAATCTTACCTTAAATGCTAAAAAGTGTCATTTTGGCCAAGGCACAGTGACGTACCTCGGTTATGAAGTGGGCCAAGGAAAAGTGTTACCTCGGCAAGATAAAATCAGTGCCATTCTGGAGTATCCAGTACTAAAGTCTAAAAAGGACGTTCAAAGATTTATCGGTATGTGTGCGTACTATCGACGTTTTTGTCAGAACTTTTCCAGTGTTGCCACTCCTCTCACAGACTTGTTGCGGAAAGCCGTTAAATTTAAGTGGTCATCAGACTGTGCAGAGGCATTTAAAAATTTGAAATTGATCTTAGCTTCCGCCCCAGTGCTTGCTAGTCCAAGGTTCGACCGACCGTTTAAAATTCATGTTGACGCGTCTGACTCGGGTGCTGGTGCAGTGTTGTTGCAAACTGGGGATGATCAGGTGGAACACCCAGTATATTATTACTCTGTGAAATTCGACAAGGCGCAACGCAATTATTCAGTGGTAGAAAAAGAGGCGTTGGCGCTAGTGTTAACATGTAAAAAGTTCGAAGTTTACCTCACAGGTAATATAGTGGAAGTGTACACGGACCATAACCCACTAGTCTTCCTGACTCAGATGAAGGGTAAGAATAAACGCATCCTCAGGTGGGCGTTGTACCTACAGGACTTCAATCTTTCCATTACCCACCTACCGGGCAGACTCAACGTGATAGCCGACGCTCTGTCCCGGCTGCCTGAATAACATTCATCTGAGCCACAGAAAGCCATTTACCAACTGTCATGCTTTAGTTATTTTTTTTTTAGGTTCTCCTGTGACATTAAATATTCCGTGTCCAATTTATTTACTTCCCTGTTCTTTTATTTTTTTGTGTATGTTTTTTTTTTTTTTTTTCTTTCAGAGAACTCCTTTGTATTTTTTTTTTTGCAAAGAAATTGCTTTTGATTGATTTTTTGTTTTTGTCATATGTTTTTCTTTTTGTTCTCTGTATACTCTTACAAAAAAATATGACTACTATTCTAGTAGTCACATTTTTTTTTCTCTGAAGGGGGGAGGAGTGTTACGACCCTGGGTTCTCCAGTGGAAACCAGAGGTCAAAATTGAGCTATTAAACTTCCTGGTAGCACAGTTGGGCATCTAGAATGTCAATTGTTTGTATCTTCCCTGCCAGACGTAAGACTATTATTGTTTCTCAAAGAGCATTTAAAGACTGAGCTGGGGGTTGATTATTAAATAATAACATAGGCACCAACTTTGCTTACTAATACTTTCTAATCATTCATAAAGTAACAATACGTTGCATAGGGGAAGATCTTTAATGTGCTTAGCTGCACGATCAATTAGGCTCCTCCCGGCACCACAACATGAGGGAGGCAGCTGGTGGCTAGCTCGGTCTTCTCTGGCTGGTGGCGTGAGGTTAAGACCTACTCTGTGGCTGTATCCCTACTCTCCTTCCTTCTCCTCTTACTTATACCCCTTAATAGTACCAGTACCCCATAGAAGCCCCACTCATATCATTTGTAACAGGTCGAATTTGGGATGTTTGGATATTTTGAAAACTGCAGGGAGGGTTTGGGCAAAATGTGATCCATCGCCACTTTCAGTAATTGGCATATTTTCGGTATAAAAATTCGTAATTTCAAACTGGGAATGCGTGCAGAAAGCCAGAATTTGGCTCCAAAATATGGCTCAAGGGTCGAATTTGAGATGTTTCAGATATTTTGCAAACTGCAGGGGGGTTTGGGCAAATTGTGACCCATCGCTGCTTTCAGTTATTGGCATATTTTCAGTATAAAAATTCGTAATTTCAAACTGCGAATACATGCAGAGAGCCAGAATTTGGCTGCAAAATATAGCTTAAGGGTCGAATTTGGGATGTTTGGATATTTTGAAAACTGCAGGGGGGTTTGGGCAATATGTGACCCATCGTCTCTCTCAGTAATTGACATATTTTCGGAATAAAAATTCGTAATTTCACACTGCGAATACGTGCAGAGAGCCCGATTTTGGTTCCAAAATATGGCTGAAGCGTCGAATTTGAGATGTTTGGTATACTTTGAGAACAGCAGGGGGGGGGGGGCAAAATGTGACCCATCGACTCTCTCAGTAATTGACATATTTTCGGAATAAAAATTCGTAATTTCACACTGCGAATACGTGCAGAGAGCCCGATTTTGGTTCCAAAATATGGCTCAAGCGTCGAATTTGATATGTTTGGGATATTTTGAAAACTGCAGGGGGGGGGGGGCAAAATGTGACCCATCGCTGGTTTCAGTAATTGGCATATTTTCGATATAAAATATCGTAATTTCAACCTGCGAATATGTACAGAGAGCCAGAATTTTGCTCCAAAATATGGCTCAAGGGTCGAATTTGGGATGTTTGGGATAATTTGCAAACTGCAGGGAGGGTTTGGACAAAATGTGACCAATCGCTGCTTTCAGTAATTGACATATTTTTTATATAAAAAGTCGAAATTTCAAACTGCGAATACATGCAGAGAGCCAAAATTTGGCTCCAAAATATAGCTCAATGGTCGAATTTGTGATGTTTGGGATATTTTGAAAACTGCAGGGGGGATTGGGTCAAATGTGGCCCATCGCTGCTTTCAGTAATTGGCATATTTTCGGTATAAAATATCGTAATTTCAACTTGCGAATATATGCAGATGGCCAGAATTAGGCTCCAAAATATGGCTCTAGGGTCGAATTTGGGACGTTTGGGATATTTTGAAAACTGCAGGGAGGGTTTGGGCAAAATGTGATCCATCGCCTCTTTCAGTAATTGGCATATTTTCGGTATTAAATGTCGTAGTTTCAAACTGCGAAAAAACAGAAAGCCGGAATTTGGCTCCAAAATTTGGCTCAACGGTTGAATTTGGGATGTTTGGGATATTTTGAAAACTGAAGGGAGGGTTTGAGCAAAATGTGATCCATCGTTGCTCTCAGTAATTGGCATATTTTCGGTATAAAAATTCGTAATTTCAAACTGCGAATACGTGCAGAGAGCCACAATTTGGCTCCAAAATATAGCTCAATGGTCGAATTTAGGATGTTTGGGATATTTTGAAAACTGCATTTAGGGTTTGGGGAAAATGTGATCCTTAGCTGCTCTCAGTAATTGGCATATTATCGGTATAAAAAATCGTAATTTCAAACTACGAATACATGCAGAAAGCAAAAATTTGGCTCCAAAATATGGGTCAAGTGTCAAATTTGGGATGTTTGGGATATTTTGGAAACTGCTGGGAGGGTATGGCGAAAATGTGATCCATCGCCGCTCTCAGTAATTAGCATATTTTCGGTATAAAAAGTCGTAATTTCAAACTGCGAATACATGCAGAGAGCCAGAATTTGGCTCCAAAATATAGCTCACGGGTAAAATTTTGGATGTTTAGGATAATTTGAAATTTGCAGGGGGGTTTGGGCAAAATGTGATCCATCGCGGCTCTCCGTAATTTACATATTTTCGGTATAAAAAGTCGTAATTTCAAACTGCGAATATGTGCAGAGAGCCCCAATTTGTCTACAAAATATGGCTCAAGGGTCAAATTTGGGATGTTTGGGATATTTTGAAAACTGCAGGAGGTTTGAACAAAATGTTATCCCTTGCCGCTTTCAGTAATTGGCATATTTTCGGTATAAAAAGTCGAAATTTCAAACTGCGAATAAATGCAGAAAGCCAAAATTTGGCTCCAAAATATTGCTCACGGGTCGAATTTGGGATGTTTGGGATATTTTGAAAACTGCAGGGAGGGTTTAGGCAACATGTGACCCATCGCTTCTTTCAGTAGTTGGCATATTTTCGGTATAAAATGACGTAATTTCAAACTGCGAATACGTGATGAGAGGCCGAATTTGGCTTCAAAACATGGCCCAAGGGTCGAATTTGGGATGTTTGGATATTTTGAAAACTGCAGGGAGGGTTTGGGCAAAATGTGATCCATCGCCGCTTTCAGTAATTGGCATATTTTCGGTATAAAAATTCGTAATTTCAAACTGGGAATGCGTGCAGAAAGCCAAAATTTGGCTCCAAAATATGGCTCAAGGGTCGAATTTGATATGTTTCAGATATTTTGCAAACTGCAGGGGGGTTTGGGCAAATTGTGACCCATCGCTGCTTTCAGTTATTGGCATATTTTCAGTATAAAAATTCGTAATTTCAAACTGCGAATACATGCAGAGAGCCAGAATTTGGCTGCAAAATATAGCTTAAGGGTCGAATTTGGGATGTTTGGGATATTTTGAAAACTGCAGGGGGGTTTGGGCAATATGTGACCCATCGACTCTCTCAGTAATTGACATATTTTCGGAATAAAAATTCGTAATTTCACACTGCGAATACGTGCAGAGAGCCCAATTTTGGTTCCAAAATATGGCTCAAGCGTCGAATTTGAGATATTTGGGATACTTTAAAAACTGCAGGGGGGGGGGGGGGAGCAAAATGTGACCCATCGCTGGTTTCAGTAATTGGCATATTTTCGATATAAAATATCGTAATTTCAACCTGCAAATATGTACAGAGAGCCAGAATTTTGCTCCAAAATATGGCTCAAGGGTCGAATTTGGGATGTTTGGGATAATTTGCAAACTGCAGGGAGGGTTTGGACAAAATGTGACCAATCGCTGCTTTCAGTAATTGGCTTTTTTTCGATATAAAAAGTCGTAATTTCAAATTGCGAATACATGCAGAGAGCCAAAATTTGGCTCCAAAGTATAGCTCAAGGGTCGAGTTTGTGATGTTTGGGATATTTTGAAAACTGCAGGGGGGATTGGGTCAAATGTGGCCCATCGCTGCTTTCAGTGATTGGCATATTTTCGGTATAAAATATCGTAATTTCAACTTGCGAATATATGCAGATGGCCAGAATTAGGCTCCAAAATATGGCTCTAGGGTCGAATTTGGGATTTTTGGGATATTTTAAAAACTGCAGGGAGGGTTTGGGCAAAGTGTGATCCATCGCCTCTTTCAGTAATTGGCATATTTTCGGTATTAAATGTCGTAGTTTCAAACTGCGAAAAAAAGCACAAAGCCGGAATTTGGCTCCAAAATATGGCTCAAGCGTCTAATTCGGGATGTTTGGGATATTTTGAAAACTGCAGGGAGGGTTTAGGCAACATGTGACCCATTGCTTCTCTCAGTAATTGGCATATTTTCGGTATAAAATGACGTAATTTCAAACTGCGAATACGTGATGAGAGCCCGAATTTGGCTTCAAAATATGGCTCAAGGGTCGAATTTGGGATGTTTGGATATTTTGAAAACTGCAGGGAGGGTTTGGGCAAAATGTGATCCATCGCCGCTTTCAGTAATTGGCATATTTTCGGTATAAAAATTCGTAATTTCAAACTGGGAATGCGTGCAGAAAGCCAGAATTTGGCTCCAAAATATGGCTCAAGGGTCGAATTTGAGATGTTTCAGATATTTTGCAAACTGCAGGGGGGTTTGGGCAAATTGTGACCCATCGCTGCTTTCAGTTATTGGCATATTTTCAGTATAAAAATTCGTAATTTCAAACTGCGAATACATGCAGAGAGCCAGAATTTGGCTGCAAAATATAGCTTGAGGGTCGAATTTGGGATGTTTGGGATATTTTGAAAACTGCAGGGGGGTTTGGGCAATATGTGACCCATCGTCTCTCTCAGTAATTGACATATTTTCGGAATAGAAATTCGTAATTTCACACTGCGAATACGTGCAGAGAGCCCGATTTTGGTTCCAAAATATGGCTGAAGCGTCGAATTTGAGATGTTTGGCATACTTTGAAAACTGCAGGGGGGGGGGGGGCAAAATGTGACCCATCGACTCTCTCAGTAATTGACATATTTTCGGAATAAAAATTCGTAATTTCACACTGCGAATACGTGCAGAGAGCCCGATTTTGGTTCCAAAATATGGCTCAAGCGTCGAATTTGATATGTTTGGGATATTTTGAAAACTGCAGAAGGGGGGGGGGGCAAAATGTGACCCATCGCTGGTTTCAGTAATTGGCATATTTTCGATATAAAATATCGTAATTTCAACCTGCGAATATGTACAGAGAGCCAGAATTTTGCTCCAAAATATGGCTCAAGGGTCGAATTTGGGATGTTTGGGATAATTTGCAAACTGCAGGGAGGGTTTGGACAAAATGTGACCAATCGCTGCTTTCAGTAATTTACATATTTTTTATATAAAAAGTCGAAATTTCAAACTGCGAATACATGCAGAGAGCCAAAATTTGGCTCCAAAATATAGCTCAAGGGTCGAATTTGTGATGTTTGGGATATTTTGAAAACTGCAGGGGGGATTGGGTCAAATGTGGCCCATCGCTGCTTTCAGTAATTGGCATATTTTCGGTATAAAATATCGTAATTTCAACTTGCGAATATATGCAGATGGCCAGAATTAGGCTCCAAAATATGGCTCTAGGGTCGAATTTGGGACGTTTGGGATATTTTGAAAACTGCAGGGAGGGTTTGGGCAAAATGTGATCCATCGCCTCTTTCAGTAATTGGCATATTTTCGGTATTAAATGTCGTAGTTTCAAACTTTGAAAAAAACAGAAAGCCGGAATTTGGCTCCAAAATTTGGCTCAACGGTTGAATTTGGGATGTTTGGGATATTTTGAAAACTGAAGGGAGGGTTTGAGCAAAATGTGATCCATCGTTGCTCTCAGTAATTGGCATATTTTCGGTATAAAAATTCGTAATTTCAAACTGCGAATACGTGCAGAGAGCCACAATTTGGCTCCAAAATATAGCTCAATGGTCGAATTTAGGATGTTTGGGATATTTTGAAAACTGCATTTAGGGTTTGGGGAAAATGTGATCCTTAGCTGCTCTCAGTAATTGGCATATTATCGGTATAAAAAATCGTAATTTCAAACTACGAATACATGCAGAAAGCAAAAATTTGGCTCCAAAATATGGGTCAAGTGTCAAATTTGGGATGTTTGGGATATTTTGGAAACTGCTGGGAGGGTATGGCGAAAATGTGATCCATCGCCGCTCTCAGTAATTAGCATATTTTCGGTATAAAAAGTCGTAATTTCAAACTGCGAATACATGCAGAGAGCCAGAATTTGGCTCCAAAATATAGCTCACGGGTAAAATTTTGGATGTTTAGGATAATTTGAAATTTGCAGGGGGGTTTGGGCAAAATGTGATCCATCGCGGCTCTCCGTAATTTACATATTTTCGGTATAAAAAGTCGTAATTTCAAACTGCGAATATGTGCAGAGAGCCCCAATTTGTCTACAAAATATGGCTCAAGGGTCAAATTTGGGATGTTTGGGATATTTTGAAAACTGCAGGAGGTTTGAACAAAATGTTATCCCTTGCCGCTTTCAGTAATTGGCATATTTTCGGTATAAAAAGTCGAAATTTCAAACTGCGAATAAATGCAGAAAGCCAAAATTTGGCTCCAAAATATTGCTCACGGGTCGAATTTGGGATGTTTGGGATATTTTGAAAACTGCAGGGAGGGTTTAGGCAACATGTGACCCATCGCTTCTTTCAGTAGTTGGCATATTTTCGGTATAAAATGACGTAATTTCAAACTGCGAATACGTGATGAGAGGCCGAATTTGGCTTCAAAACATGGCCCAAGGGTCGAATTTGGGATGTTTGGATATTTTGAAAACTGCAGGGAGGGTTTGGGCAAAATGTGATCCATCGCCGCTTTCAGTAATTGGCATATTTTCGGTATAAAAATTCGTAATTTCAAACTGGGAATGCTTGCAGAAAGCCAAAATTTGGCTCCAAAATATGGCTCAAGGGTCGAATTTGGGATGTTTCAGATATTTTGCAAACTGCAGGGGGGTTTGGGCAAATTGTGACCCAACGCTGCTTTCAGTTATTGGCATATTTTCAGTATAAAAATTCGTAATTTCAAACTGCGAATACATGCAGAGAGCCAGAATTTGGCTGCAAAATATAGCTTAAGGGTCGAATTTGGGATGTTTGGGATATTTTGAAAACTGCAGGGGGGTTTGGGCAATATGTGACCCATCGACTCTCTCAGTAATTGACATATTTTCGGAATAAAAATTCGTAATTTCACACTGCGAATACGTGCAGAGAGCCCGATTTTGGTTCCAAAATATGGCTCAAGCGTCGAATTTGAGATATTTGGGATACTTTAAAAACTGCAGGGGGGGGGGCAAAATGTGACCCATCGCTGGTTTCAGTAATTGGCATATTTTCGATATAAAATATCGTAATTTCAACCTGCAAATATGTACAGAGAGCCAGAATTTTGCTCCAAAATATGGCTCAAGGGAAGAATTTGGGATGTTTGGGATAATTTGCAAACTGCAGGGAGGGTTTGGACAAAATGTGACCAATCGCTGCTTTCAGTAATTGGCTTTTTTTCGATACAAAAAGTCGTAATTTCAAATTGCGAATACATGCAGAGAGCCAAAATTTGGCTCCAAAGTATAGCTCAAGGGTCGAATTTGTGATGTTTGGAATATTTTGAAAACTGCAGGGGGGATTGGGTACACTGTGGCCCATCGCTGCTTTCAGTGATTGGCATATTTTCGGTATAAAATATCGTAATTTCAACTTGCGAATATATGCAGATGGCCAGAATTAGGCTCCAAAATATGGCTCAAGCGTCTAATTCGGGATGTTTGGGATATTTTGAAAACTGCAGGGAGGGTATGGCGAAAATGTGATCCATCGCAGCTCTCAGTAATTAGCATATTTTCGGTATAAATATTCGTAACTTCAAACTGCGAATACATGCAGAGAGCCAGAATTTGGCTCCAAAATATAGCTCAAGGGTAAAATTTTGGATGTTTAGGATAATTTGAAATTTGCAGGGGGGTTTGGGCAACATGTGATTCATCGCGGCTCTCCGTAATTTACATATTTTCGGTATAAAAAGTCGTAATTTCAAACTGCGAATATGTGCAGAGAGCCCCAATTTGGCTACAAAATATGGTTCAAGGGTCAAATTTGGGATGTTTGGGATATTTTGAAAACTGCAGGAGGTTTGAGCAAAATGTGATCCATTGCCGCTTTCAGTAATTGGCATATTTTCGGTATAAAAAGTCGAAATTTCAAACTGCGAATAAATGCAGAAAGCCAAAATTTGGCTCCAAAATATTGCTCACGGGTCGAATTTGGGATGTTTGGGATATTTTGAAAACTGCAGGGAGGGTTTAGGCAACATGTGACCCATCGCTTCTTTCAGTAGTTGGCATATTTTCGGTATAAAATGACGTAATTTCAAACTGCGAATACGTGATGAGAGGCCGAATTTGGCTTCAAAACATGGCCCAAGGGTCGAATTTGGGATGTTTGGATATTTTGAAAACTGCAGGGAGGGTTTGGGCAAAATGTGATCCATCGCCGCTTTCAGTAATTGGCATATTTTCGGTATAAAAATTCGTAATTTCAAACTGGGAATGCTTGCAGAAAGCCAAAATTTGGCTCCAAAATATGGCTCAAGGGTCGAATTTGGGATGTTTCAGATATTTTGCAAACTGCAGGGGGGTTTGGGCAAATTGTGACCCAACGCTGCTTTCAGTTATTGGCATATTTTCAGTATAAAAATTCGTAATTTCAAACTGCGAATACATGCAGAGAGCCAGAATTTGGCTGCAAAATATAGCTTAAGGGTCGAATTTGGGATGTTTGGGATATTTTGAAAACTGCAGGGGGGTTTGGGCAATATGTGACCCATCGACTCTCTCAGTAATTGACATATTTTCGGAATAAAAATTCGTAATTTCACACTGCGAATACGTGCAGAGAGCCCGATTTTGGTTCCAAAATATGGCTCAAGCGTCGAATTTGAGATATTTGGGATACTTTAAAAACTGCAGGGGGGGGCAAAATGTGACCCATCGCTGGTTTCAGTAATTGGCATATTTTCGATATAAAATATCGTAATTTCAACCTGCAAATATGTACAGAGAGCCAGAATTTTGCTCCAAAATATGGCTCAAGGGAAGAATTTGGGATGTTTGGGATAATTTGCAAACTGCAGGGAGGGTTTGGACAAAATGTGACCAATCGCTGCTTTCAGTAATTGGCTTTTTTTCGATACAAAAAGTCGTAATTTCAAATTGCGAATACATGCAGAGAGCCAAAATTTGGCTCCAAAGTATAGCTCAAGGGTCGAATTTGTGATGTTTGGAATATTTTGAAAACTGCAGGGGGGATTGGGTACACTGTGGCCCATCGCTGCTTTCAGTGATTGGCATATTTTCGGTATAAAATATCGTAATTTCAACTTGCGAATATATGCAGATGGCCAGAATTAGGCTCCAAAATATGGCTCAAGCGTCTAATTCGGGATGTTTGGGATATTTTGAAAACTGCAGGGAGGGTATGGCGAAAATGTGATCCATCGCAGCTCTCAGTAATTAGCATATTTTCGGTATAAATATTCGTAACTTCAAACTGCGAATACATGCAGAGAGCCAGAATTTGGCTCCAAAATATAGCTCAAGGGTAAAATTTTGGATGTTTAGGATAATTTGAAATTTGCAGGGGGGTTTGGGCAACATGTGATTCATCGCGGCTCTCCGTAATTTACATATTTTCGGTATAAAAAGTCGTAATTTCAAACTGCGAATATGTGCAGAGAGCCCCAATTTGGCTACAAAATATGGTTCAAGGGTCAAATTTGGGATGTTTGGGATATTTTGAAAACTGCAGGAGGTTTGAGCAAAATGTGATCCATTGCCGCTTTCAGTAATTGGCATATTTTCGGTATAAAAAGTCGAAATTTCAAACTGCGAATAAATGCAGAAAGCCAAAATTTGGCTCCAAAATATTGCTCACGGGTCGAATTTGGGATGTTTGGGATATTTTGAAAACTGCAGGGAGGGTTTAGGCAACATGTGACCTATCGCTTCTCTCTGTAATTGGCATATTTTCGGTATAAAATGACGTAATTTCAAACTGCGAATACGTGATGAGAGCCCGAATTTGGCTTCAAAATATGGCTCAAGGGTCGAATTTGGGATGTTTGGATATTTTGAAAACTGCAGGGAGGGTTTGGGCAAAATGTGATCCATCGCCGCTTTCAGTAATTGGCATATTTTCGGTATAAAAATTCGTAATTTCAAACTGGGAATGCGTGCAGAAAGCCATAATTTGGCTCCAAAATATGGCTCAAGGGTCGAATTTGGGATGTTTCAGATATTTTGCAAACTGTAGGGGGTTTGGGCAAATTGTGACCCATCGCTGCTTTTAGTTATTGGCATATTTGCAGTATAAAAATTCGTAATTTCAAACTGCGAATACATGCAGAGAGCCAGAATTTGACTGCAAAATATAGCTCAAGGGTCGAATTTGGGATGTTTGGGATATTTTGAAAACTGCATGGGGGTTTGGGCAATATGTGACCCATCGACTCTCTCAGTAATTGACATATTTTCGGAATAAAAATTCGTAATTTCACACTGCGAATACGTGCAGAGAGCCCGATTTTGGTTCCAAAATATGGCTCAAGCGTCGAATTTGAGATATTTGGGATACTTTGAAAACTGCAGGGGGGGGGGGGTTAGGCAAAATGTGACCCATCGCTGGTTTCAGTAATTGGCATATTTTCGATATAAAATATCGTAATTTCAACCTGCGAATATGTACAGAGAGCCAGAATTTTGCTCCAAAATATGGCTCAAGGGTCGAATTTGGGATGTTTGGATATTTTGAAAACTGCAGGGGGGGGGGGCAAAATGTGATCCATCGCCGCTTTCAGTAATTGGCATATTTTCGATATAAAATATCGTAATTTCAACCTGCGAATATGTACAGAGAGCCAGAATTTTGCTCCAAAATATGGCTCAAGGGTCGAATTTGGGATGTTTGGGATAATTTGCAAACTGCAGGGAGGGTTTGGACAAAATGTGACCAATCGCTGCTTTCAGTAATTGGCATATTTTCGATATAAAAAGTCGTAATTTCAAATTGCGAATACATGCAGAGAGCCAAAATTTGGCTCCAAAGTATAGCTTAAGGGTCGAATTTGTGATGTTTGGGATATTTTGAAAACTGCAGGGGGGATTGGGTCAAATGTGGCCCATCGCTGCTTTCAGTAATTGGCATATTTTCGGTATAAAATATCGTAATTTCAACTTACAAATATATGCAGATGGCCAGAATTAGGCTCCAAAATATGGATTTAGGGTCGAATTTGGGATGTTTGGGATATTTTAAAAACTGCAGGGAGGGTTTGGGCAAAGTGTGATCCATCGCCTCTTTCAGTAATTGGCATATTTTCGGTATTAAATGTCGTAGTTTCAAACTGCGAAAAAAAGCACAAAGCCGGAATTTGGCTCCAAAATATGGCTCAAGCGTCTAATTCGGGATGTTTGGGATATTTTGAAAACTGCAGGGAGGGTTTAGGCAACATGTGACCCATCGCTTCTCTCAGTAATTGGCATATTTTCGGTATAAAATGACGTAATTTCAAACTGCGAATGCGTGATGAGAGCCCGAATTTAAATATAAATCAAATATATCGACGTTTCAGCTGGATTAGAGCGGTTTTCGTGTACATCTTCCATCGGTAATATAAACGGAAAATGAGGAACATTTTAGTTAATTCTAATGAAAACACATTGATTTTTATCATTTGTATTGGAAACAACATTGTCATATGTCTTTTCTTGGATCTAAATAATACGAAACCTCGCTCTATGATCTGAAGTTAAAATTCTCATATATGGTAAAATAGTGACTTTTTTCACGTTTTTCATGTAGTTTGATATTACGTAAATATATTCATTTTTACCAATATTTCGATACTATTTCATGTAGTATCACGATATATGGTTTTGCCTTCAAATCTCAGAATTTCTCATAATATTGCATTTTAAGCAAGTTTTCTTGCATTTTGTTTCGTACGAAAAATCATCGAATTTAGCAATATTTTGACGTTTATCATCCCCTTTCCTTTATGTGATTTAAACAAAATATCATCGAATTAGGCAATATTGTGCTGTTTTTCCACGTTTGTGTGAATTTTCACTTTATTGTTATTAATTCATTAATTATACAATATAAATGATGCAAACACATAATTGATTAGAAATTAACCTTAAATACTTCACTTTCAATCATCTACTTGTTTCTCGTTAAAATACTGAGTAAGATTTTGAAAAGGGGAGAAGTTCTGTTTTTATTGCATATTGTGGGATATTTGGGGCTTGAATCTGATTATTTAAATATTAATGTAGTAAATTAAATTACGAATGACCACCCGCTTTTATAGTAAAGAAGGAAACTGAGAATTTCTGATCATTAGATAATTCCTAGATGAAACCAGTAACTATGGATAAAATACTAGAAAATATGATCATAGAAATAATTAATGGGCTGTATAATTAAATGAATCAAACCCTCAAGCACCTACATTGGGGGGTTATTACTGCAGGTAAGTACGTCCAGGAATTAGTGTGGTTCGTTCACTAATTCAATTAATAATAATCTAATCCTATAAAAATTATATTGAAACTGATATCATTACCATAAATAGGAACATAGATTATGAGCATAGTAATGAGAGTTACAGTAAACCACATATTAATCCTGAGGAATTCTGCACATAAGAAATTGCAATAGAATCATGAAAGAAAATAAATCTTAGCTTAATGACGATTCCTTTAGACAAGCCATGGAAGTTCCTCTTATTCTCGGGACTCGGTCGGCTGACGAATGAGACGGATTAACATGGGAGAAGGCGGCATGGAGAATTCTTCTCTCGTGCTGCAAGACAAATATTTACAGTAGCAACAAATTTAACTACTGAATCTATATATTCAAGAAATTGAGAGTTATAGGTGACAAAATTTAATCACCTGTTATTAGATGTTATCGTGCGTCATAACGGTCAATCACCCAGCTACTACTAAACTCTTTACCCGATGCATCACATAAAGGAATATACTTAGCTGTGGGGCACTGCATAAGTTTTAAGATTGCCGTGCTTCGCGTCCCCAGGCTCCGGCTAGGCCTATCCTGGATAGTGGCGCGCTTCGCTGGCTGGTCACGTGTCGTCAAGAACCAGGTTAAAAGGCTCCTTATTTGAAACCAGCACTAGCTGAAGATATTATCTGCAAGGTTATTCACGCCACACAGTGGCGACTTTCATCTGAGGATGGATAACATCTGCCCTAGTGGCTGGGCAATGGCGTCTCCTTGTGAGTACGGTATGTGCAGGTCTGCCTCTGAGCGGCTCCGCACGTGTACTGAGTTGGTCCTCCTCACCCACGCCGCGTCGCGCGTTCATAAAACAAATTATGTCACGAACATTAATATTTCTCGCATTTACGCTTGAAACGTTGAAGACTGGACGGGTTTATTATTTAGAGGAGGAAATTATTATTATTTACCACTTTAAGAATAGTAAATATATAAGGGAGAGGAATTAATGTCTCCCCATGGCATTCACTGGTGACGTTAGCTTTATTACGAGATAAACGTTATGACTCCAACGCTCTATTCGGCTTTTAGTTGGAGGTCAATTCATCTGCAATTAGTTATCATACAGAATGCCTTAGTTATAGAGAATCGAATTTAATTCTCACATACATTGGATATAATGTGTTTACTGTAAGGAAATCTGACGCAATACTGGCGTCAGGTGACGTGAGAATTCTAGCCTACTGTACAGATGAAATTATTAGTACATGAGAATTCTACGTGTTGTTAATTTTACTTACTACAATAATTAGTATAGTTAGTAATAAGTAATGAGAATACAACAGTGTTGTATTCGGTGTTGGAAATATCCAACATAACTCCGGGGGAGGATTCTAGGGTCGTAGTGTACTGTGTTGTACTGACCTATCCCGAAGTGATATTAAGATTAGTACATTAGTATGTTAATATATTAGTATGTTAGTACACACATAACTAACGTCCCGGATTTATCAAGGACTTACAAGAACTTGAGTCTTGCTATTTACATGTCAAATGAAACATGTTGCCTGTAGCCTACACAATATTTATAGAATTTAACTCTCCCAATTTAAACTAACAGAGTCTACGGTGATGCGATATCCTGGGTCATAGTGACATGTAATGTTTTGTTACGTGATATCACCTCGTAGCATCATCATAGTTATCTCAGTGGGAAGTGAAGGAAATTACTCTTCTTCAGAGTTGTAATAGGCTTGCAAATTCCGCCTACATTATTGAGCTGCAGCTCTAGTGGGGCGGTTGCTTGGAGGAACAAATTCATTGTCCTCTGAAATTACTGGGGAAACTGGATCTGGCTGATATTCTTGTTCAGTCAGTTCAAGGGGAACCAGCTTCTGTAAAGTTTTTAGAGTAGTGTTGCCTCTGCATAAGACTTTAACCACTCTTAGGACACCTTGTCGATCTAGGTCTCCTGGCTTTAATTGCACCTTATTGTAAGGACTCGAAGCTCCGTAGTGGTACTCTCGTAGAGCTGTGAGGTACTCTCGAGTCCACACCTCATTCCACCTGTTAATAACTCTAGAAAGATGCTGGTAGCTTTCCACCAAGTCTCCTCTGGTCACATGGGACGGGTCTACAGGGTCCTCTTCGGCTAAAGGAATGAGAGGGCTCAGTAGACCTCCATGGATCAAGTGAGAGGGGCTCAGTGGTTCTCTCTGGGTGTAATCATCAGACAGGTAGGTGATGGGGCGGTTATTGACTCGCGCCTCGATTTCCACAACAATAGTTTGGAGTTCTGAGTAACTGACCTTTTGTCGGTGTAAAGTTTTCCTTAGACACTTCTTGACTGTGCCTACCATTCGCTCATAGAACCCACCTTGCCAAGGGGCTCTCGGTGCTATGAATTTCCAGTGACATTGTCTTCTTTGTAAGACTGACTGTACTTCAGGGTGGTTCCAGACTTCTCGCAAACAACTTTCTCCTGCCACAAAATTAGATCCGTTGTCTGATATCATTAATCTAGGACATGATCGGCGGGCAGCAAATCGGCGGAAAGCTTGAATGAAAGCTTCAGCACTCATGTCTGGGGTGACTTCTAAGTGCACGCCTCTGGTTGTAGCACATGTAAAGAGACAAATGTACGCCTTCACTGGCATATTATCTGGGTTACCAGTGAGGAGTAGGGCTCCTGTATAATCAACTCCAGTGGTTTCGAAAGGACGAAGATGAACCACTCGCTCTTCTGGGAGTGGGGGAGATCCTGGGTAAGGACAGACTCTAGCGTCGTATCTCTTACAGATTACACAAGATTTAATAATGGTCTTAACAGTCTGACGACCTTGAGGAAGCCAGTACTTTTGTCTAAGGTCGGTGAGAGTATCTAAAACTCCACCATGCAGTGTACCATATTGATGGTGATGTAAGACAAGAAGTTTAGTTATGATATGGTGACGAGGTAAAAGAATGGGATTCTTAGTGTCTAAGTCAATCTTTGCATGCAGCAAACGTCCTCCACATCGTAGTATGTTATGAGTGTTGACATCGTACCAGATGCCCAGAGACTTAGTGAGTTTATCCGGAAGATTCTCAGATTCGCTTCCGTAAGTCTCTTTCTGTGCACGCTTGATCCAATAGTGGACAGGATTGGGAAATTTATGTCGAATTCCTACTTTAGCAAGGAAATCAAACACGTGCGCAGTCACTCGTAACAATTTGCTTAAGTTGGAATAATGATGAGGATCAATGGCTAATATTCGCTGAGGCTCTGGTTCCGTCATGGGAGTGGTGATATTGGTCACTATGACTTGTGGCTTTTGTTTGGGCCACTGACACCAACAAGCCATGAAGGTCCATTGAACCACAGCGAAGACTTGACAAGTTGTTTTAATGTCAATCCTCTTGATAAATAATCTGCAGGATTGTCCTTAGTAGGGACATGTCTAAACTTATATCCAGCGGATAAATCATGAATCTCCCTGACGCGATTACTGACGTAGGGAGTTTTGTTGTTATTGTTTCTTACCCATTGTAAGACTGCCTCGTTGTCTGACCACACTACAATCTCACCAAAGTGGATATTACTGAGTGTCTTTGCCAGGCAATGGGCCAATTTTACTCCCACTAGCAATGCAGTCAACTCCATCTGAGGTAAGGATCTCTTCTTGAAGGGAGCGACTCTTGCTTTTGATGTGAGTAAAATTGCTTGAGCACTGTTAACTAAATAGGCTACTGCGCCATATGCTTTGCCAGAGGCATCGCAAAAAACGTGCAAATCGGTGGGTAAGTTTGGTCCTGAAGCATTACGAGGAAATTTCAAAACGCCTAACTGATTAAAATCCGTTGAGAGTATTTGTCATTTTGCTTGTAACTCACTTGATAACGGATCATCCCATCCCATATGTTTCTGCCAGCACTCCTGCATTAGGTGTTTGCCCCTTATTAATATAGGACTAAGTAGGCCTAAAGGGTCAAATGGTTGACTGACAAATGAGAGCAGTGTTCTCATGGTAAGGGTTGAATTATCAGTTTGCACTGACTTGACATTCATCTCGTCAGTGCTGGTGTTCCATTCCACGCCTAGAACCTTTAATTTACTTGGTACCTGATAATCGGGAAATTCTTTCTCGATTAACTGGTTAAGCAGTTTATTATTTGAGGCCCATGACTGTAGAGGCATATTGGCTCCTAACAGTTCTCGGTTAGCCTCATGGTAGATTTCTACCAGATCAGCTTGATCATTAGTTGTTCCCTGGAAATTGTCGACATACAAGTTGTCGCTAATGGTTGCCTTATAAGGGCTGTCTGATTTCCTCAAATGCGTGTCTAATGTTGCTTGCAAGAGAAACAGTGAGGACGTAGCACCAAATAATACGGAGGCAAACCGATAGGTGATTAATTCACTGTTAGGATCCAGTTGATCCTTGAACCAGAGGAATTTTGTGTAGTCATGATCTTCCTCCTGCAATCCTACTCGGAGAAAGGCTTTGCTGATGTCAGCTGTATAGGCAAAAATGCCTGTGCGAAATCGTAACAACACGTCATGTAGCCTTTGTGTTAGGCTAGGTCCCGTTTGGAGACATTCATTTAAAGACACACTGCTCGGCTTTACTTTAGCACTGCAGTTAAAGACAATACGAATAGGTGTTGTCAATGAGTCTTTCACCACAGCATGGTGAGGTAAATAATGACCTGTTTTTCGGTCATCGTGTTCAACAACTTCAATGAACTTATTGTTAAGTTGTTGTTGGATAAGTTGGTGATACATGGTTAGTTTGCCTGACTGCTTCTGCAGTCGTGTTAATTGAGACTGCAATTGTGAGGCTGCCATAAAATAATTCACTGGAAGTTGTGGATGATCTAACTTCCATGGGAGTCTTACCCAGTATTGTTTATTTGAGTAGACAACTGTATCCAGATATTGCTGGTAAGTCCACGTATCATCAGGACTTGGTTGCTCAGGGATGATGCCTAACGTATCTAAATCCCACAAACGATGTATTGGTGGGTCAGACTCAATGTCCTCGGCTATTTCCCTGAAGCGTAGGGGTGACTGCTCTAAGCCTAGTCACGCTACAATTACATTATTGGTTTGTTGGTTTGTGGACGCTGGACCTTGTCTGAAAAGCACGGGTCCTGTGAGCAATTTGCCCCCTGCGGACGACAACAAATTCATACCATGTTGTCTAGTGCATCCAGTTATAAACTTGTAATAATGATCCGCGCCTATTAATATTCCAATATCTGTGAGGCAATCGGAATTTATTTTATGATCCGCTAGCCTCATGCGGTTTCGCTTAAGGTGTCTCGCAGTGCGAGCTAATCCTGTGACCTGCAGGTCCGTAGGAATCTTATCCACTACCACCGCATGGATTGGGCTAGTAGAGGATCCTAATCTAACTAGTAATTTAACTACCTTGTAGTCACGAGGTCCACTATTTGACAGGAAACCAGAAATGTTTAACTTCACACTTTTGGCAGGTTTTAAATTTAATTCATCTACCAACTGTTGTGTAATGAAGGTTTTCTGTGAACCTTGGTCAAAAAGACCCCTAGTGTTAATTCTAGATCTTCGATTTATTAATTTAAGTTGAGCTGTAGGCAAAGTAGTATTATTGCCTGACTCAGTAGCAAGTACATTTACTTCGTGATGTACTTTACAATATTGCACTGCAGTAGAATTAGTAAAATTCTCTCCAGTGGTCATGGTTGGTGTAGAAGATTTTCTACATAAGGCGTAGTGGTTACAACGGTTGCAGGTACGTAGCGGTACTGCACATTTCTTGGGATCATGAGAACCCATGCATTTGGTGCATTTGTGCAATTCCTGTAACCTTTTAACTCTAGCATTATACGTAGGATAAGCAGAGCATTGGTAAGTGGTGTGTTCCTGATTGCAGAACAGACACTTTCTCTGGTTAATAGACTTAGTCTCTTTAGTAGATAAGTCATCGGTTATCTCTGAAGGAGATACTGAATAGGTACCTACATTTCCACTTCTTTTCCTAGTGGATGGGGTAGGTTTGGATTTATATTTATTAGACTTACTCTGAGTCTGTTTAGGTTTGACTGAAATGTCAGTATTAATTGGCTTAGACTCAAGTTTAATTTTGTCATGAGCCTTTAATCTATTAACTGTGATCCTCAACCCCTCGAAAATTTGATCGAGAGTAAGAAACTCAGTATTATAATGTGAGCAGAGCTCTGTCAAGACATTTCGAGGTAATTTCCTCTGTAACAATAGCTTGATAGACCATTCAGAACCAGGTATATTGACCTTGGTACCTAAGGCCTTTACTAGAGACTCTACTTCTAGTCTGAAGCTTTGAAGTGACTCTGGTCTACTGTTTGGTGCATTCAGATCTAGCAATTGATAATAAAGGGTAGCTATACTTAACTCTTTGTTGCAATAGTTCAACTTCAGGAGTTTTATAGCTTCCTCATAATTACTCTCATTAAGAGTAAGGTTATGGATGACCTTTTTAGCCTCTCCTGTGAGAAGACTAAGTAAGTATGAAAATTTAGAAACCTTGTCTAGAGACTGTTTCTTATGGATGTGAACTTCAAAGGAAGTCCAAAAATTGTCCCAATTTTCTGTATCTAATCCTGAAAATGTAGGCAAGTCTAGAGTTGGTAAACGAACCTCGGGTAAGTGATTATTGAAGTGAGACCCATTGTTACTGGTATTGGATCCAGATTGTTTGGCTAATTTAGATAGCCTGATAATTTTATCGTGAGTCTCTTCTTCATATTGGGAGATGTCGTCTACAGTTTGACTTGCTTCTTCAGGATCAGTTTCTACAGTATTTAGCAGATCAAGGTAAGATTGACCTGCAGATCTGACTTGATCAAATTTCTGATCAGCCAATCTAACTGATGCCTCTAAGTGATAAGAGTCAATGGGATTATCTTTAGTTAAGCCCTCAGCCTTATTAATTAATCTGGTCAAGTGACCTTTAAGGCCAATGTAGGTTCTCCTCAATTGCTCAGGAGTAGCCATGTTGGGCTTAGGTTCAAACTTCACAGTGTTAGTATATGTATTACTAATGAAGCTTGGGTACTTGTTCATTAGTGGACAAGTAACATTAATTGTAGCCTAATTTAAGGTGACTACTTTATATTTTACCTCACTTGAGGTTGAATGTACCTACCTACCTAACAACAAATAGCTAGATATTTTGTGTACTGTCTGAACTTCACCATTAGTTCTCGTCCGGTTAGCTCATCCATATCACCATCAGAGTTAATGGAGATAATCCAGCAATACACAAAATAGATACACAAAATAATGCATACAAGAGAAATATTATGGAGACACTCCAATCAGAGTTATCTCAAAATTTAATCCCACCCTGTATAGGGTCAGCACAAATAATATAATACATACAACACTGACTAGTTTAGATCTAGTCGTAATAATTCCTAACTAAGAACTATAAAATTATTTAGTCTGGGCTTGTACCAAATTCAGCACAATCTCAGCCTAAATTCTACCTAATAACATGGGTAAAGATTATTGTGGTGCAGTAAGGTGAATATAGTTGTGCTGTATTTTTGGGTTTTTTGTTTTATAAGAGTGCTCTTGCACACACAGGTGAACAATTATGTACAGTTCAGTTTGGCTTGCTAGCCACAGCCTTTTGTGATGGTTGATGGTGTTAATTAACTTGTCAACCACATGCAACCTAGATTCCCCTGACAAGTGTACACCATCTCTGGTCAGGTTCTGTCTGTAAGGTCTGGCTGTAAATTGGATATATGTGGCATCCAATCTCACTCGTTTTTTCAGCCTGAAATTTATGTACTTCGCAGCTCTCAGGTAGTATTCTGGGGTTACTCCCCAACGATTATCTTGACTTGGTTGGCGAGGTTCCACTAATGTGAATACTACCGATTCACTGATGAGCTTGAAAGAAGAAATTATGGCTTTGAGGTGTTTGATCACCTCGGCTGGATGACGAGTGGGGTGGATGTCATTACCACCTAAGTATATAATGGTTAGATGGTGAGGCCACTCTAACGCAGGTGTTAGGGTGGGGTTATTATAAAAGTTATGAGCTGTTGCTCCTGGTGACCTAAAGATTCTCACCTCGGTGTGAGGTATAGGTCTAAGTGTTGTGGGTAATTGGCTATGACCCACTAAAGCTACCTTATACATGAGGTGAAAGTAGCAATATGTTAGTGTGATCTAGGCTAACTGATGTGTTACACTGTTAGTTGACACAATTAATTAAATAGTTAGTCTAGCTTCTATCACACAAGGATTAGTTATTAATGGTTAATATTTTAATTATAAATTTAATGCCTATCCGGTTCGAAGGACCATAATGTGGGATATTTGGGGCTTGAATCTGATTATTTAAATATTAATGTAGTAAATTAAATTACGAAGGACCACCCGCTTTTATAGTAAAGAGGGAAACTGAGAATTTCCGATCATTAGATAATTCCTAGATGAAACCAGTTACTATGGATAAAATACTAGAAAATATGATCATAGAAATAATTAATGGGCTGTATAATTAAATGAATCAAACCCTCAAGCACCTACATTGGGGGGTTATTACTGGAGGTAAGTACGTCCAGGAATTAGTGTGGTTCGTTCACTAATTCAATTAATAATAATCTAATCCTATAAAAATTATATTGAAACTGATATCATTACCATAAATAGGAACATAGATTATGAGCATAGTAATGAGAGTTACAGTAAACCACATATTAATCCTGAGGAATTCTGCACATAAGAAATTGCAATAGAATCATGAAAGAAAATAAATGTTAGCTTAATGAAGATTCCTATAGACAAGCCATGGAAGTTCCTCTTATTCTCGGGACTCGGTCGGCTGACGAATGAGACGGATTAACATGGGAGAAGGCGGCATGGACAATTCTTCTCTCGTGCTGCAAGACAAATATTTACAGTAGCAACTAATTTAACTACTGAATCTATATATTCAAGAAATTGAGAGTTATAGGTGACAAAATTTAATCACCTGTTATTAGATGTTATCGTGCGTCATAACGGTCAATCACCCAGCTACTACTAAACTCTTTACCCGATGCATCACATAAAGGAATATACTTAGCTGTGGGGTACTGTATAAGTTTTAAGATTGTCGTGCTTCGCGTCCCCAGGCTCCGGCTAGGCCTATCCTGGATAGTGGCGCGCTTCGCTGGCTGGTCACGTGTCGTCAAGAACCAGGTTAAAAGGCTCCTTATTTGACACCAGCACTAGCTGAAGATATTATCTGCAAGGTTATTCACGCCTCACAGTGGCGACTTTCATCTGAGGGTGGATAACGTCTGCCCTAGTGGCTGGGCTATGGCGTCTCATTGTGAGTACGGTATGCGCAGGTCTGCCTCTGAGCGGCTCCGCACGTGTACTGAGTTGGTCCTCCTCACCCACGCCGCGTCGCGCGTTCATAAAACAAATTATGTCACGAACATTAATATTTCTCGCATTTACGCTTGAAACGTTGAAGACTGGACGGGTTTATTATTTAGAGGAGGAAATTATTATTATTTACCACTTTAAGAATAGTAAATATATAAGGGAGAGGAATTAATGTCTCCCCATGGCATTCACTGGTGACGTTAGCTTTATTACGAGATAAACGTTATGACTCCAACGCTCTATTCAGCTTTTAGTTGGAGGTCAATTCATCTGCAATTAGTTATCATACAGAATGCCTTAGTTATAGAGAATCGAATTTAATTCTCACATACATTGGATATAATGTGTTTACTGTAAGGAAATCTGACGCAATACTGGCGTCAGGTGACGTGAGAATACTAGCCTACTGTACAGATGAAATTATTAGTACATGAGAATTCTACGTGTTGTTAATTTTACTTACTACAATAATTAGTATAGTTAGTAATAAGTAATGAGAATACAACAGTGTTGTATTCGGTGTTGGAAATATCCAACACATATATCGACGTTTCAGCCGGATTAGAGCGGTTTTACGTGTACATCTTCCATCGGTAATATAAATGGAAAATCAGGAACATTTTAGTTTATTCTAATGAAAACACATTGATTTTTATCATTTGTATTAGAAACAACATTGTCATATGTCTTTTCTTGGATCTAAATAATACGAAACCTCGCTCTATGATTTAAAGTTAAAATCCTCATATATGGTAAAATAGTGACTTTTTCACGCTTTCCATGTAGTGTGATTTTACGTAAATATATTCGTTTTACCAATATTTCGATACTACTTCATGTAGTATCACGATATGTGATTTGGCCTTCAAATCTCAGAATGTCGCATAATATAGCATTATAAGCAAGTTTTCTTGCATTTTGTTTCGTACGAAAAATCATCGAATTTAGCAGTATTTTGACGTTTATCATCCCCTTTTCCTCTATGTGATTTAAACAAAATATCATCGAATTAGGCAATATTTTGCCGTTTTTCCACGTTTTTGTGAATTTTCAGTTTATGGGTATTATTTCACTATATATACGTAAAAATGATGCAAACACATAATTGATTAGATAATAACCTTAAAAACTTAATTTTCAATCAACTGTTTGTTTCTTGTTAAAATACTGAGGGCTAAAGATTGAAAAGGGGAGAAGTTCTGTTTTTATTGCATATATCGTCGTTTCAGCCGGAATAGAGCGGTTTTACGTGTACATCTTCCATCGGTAATATAAACGGAAAATCAGGAACATTTTAGTAAATTCTAATGAAAACACATTGATTTTTATCATTTGTATTGGAAACAACATTGTCATATGTCTTTTCATGGATCTAAATAATACGAAACCTCGCTCTATGATTTGAAGTTAAAATTCTCATATATGGTAAAATAGTGACTTTTTTCACGTTTTCCATGTAGTTTGATATTACGTAAATATATTCATTTTTACCAATATTTCGATACTATTTCATGTAGTATCACGATATGTGATTTGGCCTTCAAATCTCAGAATGTCGCATAATATAGCATTTTAAGCAAGTTTTCTTGCATTTTGTTTCGTACGAAAAATCTTCGAATTTAGCAATATTTTGACGATTATCATACCCTTTTTCTCTATGTGATTTAAATCATCGAATTAGGCAATATTTTGCCGTTTTTCCACGTTTTTGTGAATTTTCAGTTTATGGGTATGAATTCACTATATATACGATAAAAATGATGCAAACACATAATTGATAAGATAATAACCTTAAAAACTTCATTTTCAATCAACTATTTGTTTCTCGTTAAAATACTGAGTAAGAGATTGAAAAGGGGAGAAGTTCTGTTTTTATTGCATATATCGACGTTTCAGCCGGAATAGAGCGGTTTTCGTGTACATCTTCCATCGGTAATATAAACGGAAAATCAGGAATATTTTAGTTAATTCTAATGAAAACCCGTTGATTTTCATCATTTGTATTGGAAACAACATTGTCATATGTCTTTTCTTGGATCTAAATAATACGACACCTCGCTCTGCGATTTGAAGTTAAAATTCTCATATATGGTAAAATAGTGACTTTTTTCACGTTTTCCATATAGTATGATTTTACGTAAATATATTCGTTTTTACCAATATTTCGATACTACTTCATGTTTTCTCACGATATGAGATTTAGCCTTCAAATCTCAGAATGTCGCATAATATTGCATTTTAAACAAGTTTTCTTGCATTTTGTTTCGTACGAAAAATCATCGAATTTAGCAATATTTTTACGTTTATGTGATTTAAACAAAATATCATCGAATTAGGCAATATTTTGCCATTTTTCTACGTTTTTATGAATTTTCTGTTTATTATTATTAATTCATTAAATATACGATAAAAATGATGCAAATACATAATTGATAAGAAATTAACCTTAAATATTTTATTTTCCATCAACCATTTGTTTCTCGTTAAAATACTGAATAGGATATTGAAAAGGGGAGAAGTTCGGTTTTCATTGCATATATCAACGTTTCAGCCAGATTAGAGCGGTTTTACGTGTACATCTTCCATCGGTAATATAAACGGAAAATCAGGAACATTTTAGTTAATTCTAATGAAAACACATTAGTTTTTATCATTTGTATTGGAAACAACAGTGTCATATGTCTTTTCTTGGATCTAAATAATACGAAACCTCTCTCAATGATTTGAAGCTAAAATCCTCAAATATGGTAAAATAGTGACTTTTTTCACGTTTTTCATGTAATTTGATATTACGTAAATATATTCATTTTTACCAATATTTCGATACTATTTCATGTAGTATCACGATATGTGATTTGGCCTTCAAATCTCAGAATGTCGCATAATATAGCATTTTAAGCAAGTTTTCTTGCATTTTGTTTCGTACGAAAAATCATCGAATTTAGCAATATTTTGACGATTATCATCTCCTTTTCCTTTATGTGATTTAAACAAAATATCATCGAATTAGGCAATATTTTGCCGTTTCTCCACGTTTTTGTGAATTTTCAGTCTATGGTTATTAATTCATTATATATACGATAAAAATGATGCAAACACATAATTGATTAGATAATAACCTTAAATACTACATTTTCAATTAACTATTTGTTTCTCGTTAAAATACTGAGTAACCTATTGAAAAGGGGAGTTCTGTTTTTATTGCATATATCGACGTTTCAGCTGGAATAGAGCGGTTTTCGTGTACATCTTCCATCGGTAATATAAACGGAAAATCAGGAACATTTTAGTTAATTCTAATGAAAACACATTGATTTTCATCATTTGTATTGGAAACAACATTGTCATATGTCTTTTCTTGGATCTAAATAATACGAAACCTCGCTCTATGATTTGAAGTTAAAATTCTCATATATGGTAAAATAGTGACTTTTTCACGTTTTCCATGTAGTATGATTTTATGTAAATATATTCGTTTTTACCAATATTTCGATACTACTTCATGTTTTCTCACGATATGGGATTTAGCCTTCAAATCTCAGAATTTCGCATAATATTGCATTTTAAACAAGTTTTCTTGCATTTTGTTTCGTACGAAAAATCTTCGAATTTAGCAATATTTTTACTTTTATGTGATTTAAACAAAATATCATCGAATTAGGCAATATTTTGCCGTTTTTCTACGTTTTTGTGAATTTTCAGTTTATTATTATTAATTCATTAAATATACGATAAAAATGATGCAAACACATAATTGATAAGAAATTAACCTTAAATACTTCATTTTCAATCGACCATTTGTTTCTCGTTAAAATACTGAATAGGATATTGAAAAGGGGAGAAGTTCGGTTTTCATTGCATATATCGACGTTTCAGCCAGATTAGAGCGGTTTTACGTGTACATCTTCCATCGGTAATATAAACGGAAAATCAGGAACATTTTAGTTAATTCTAATGAAAACACATTGGTTTTTATCATTTGTATTGGAAACAACATTGTCATATGTCTTTTCTTGGATCTAAATAATACGAAACCTCTCTCAATGATTTGAAGCTAAAATCCTCAAATATGGTAAAATAGTGACTTTTTTCACGTTTTTCATGTAATTTGATATTACGTAAATATATTCATTTTTACCAATATTTCGATAGTATTTCATGTAGTATCACGATATGTGATTTGGCCTTCAAATCTCAGAATGTCGCATAATATAGCATTTTAAGCAAGTTTTCTTGCATTTTGTTTCGTACGAAAAATCATCGAATTTAGCAATATTTTGACGATTATCATCTCCTTTTCCTTTATGTGATTTAAACAAAATATCATCGAATTAGGCAATATTTTGCCGTTTCTCCACGTTTTTGTGAATTTTCAGTCTATGGTTATTAATTCATTATATATACGATAAAAATGATGCAAACGCATAATTGATTAGATAATAACCTTAAATACTACATTTTCAATTAACTATTTGTTTCTCGTTAAAATACTGAGTAACCTATTGAAAAGGGGAGAAGTTCTGTTTTTATTGCATATATCGACGTTTCAGCTGGAATAGAGCGGTTTTCGTGTACATCTTCCATCGGTAATATAAACGGAAAATCAGGAACATTTTAGTTAATTCTAATGAAAACACATTGATTTTCATCATTTGTATTGGAAACAACATTGTCATATGTCTTTTCTTGGATCTAAATAATACGAAACCTCGCTCTATGATTTGAAGTTAAAATTCTCATATATGGTAAAATAGTGACTTTTTCACGTTTTCCATGTAGTATGATTTTATGTAAATATATTCGTTTTTACCAATATTTCGATACTACTTCATGTTTTCTCACGATATGGGATTTAGCCTTCAAATCTCAGAATTTCGCATAATATTGCATTTTAAACAAGTTTTCTTGCATTTTGTTTCGTACGAAAAATCTTCGAATTTAGCAATACTTTTACGTTTATGTGATTTAAACAAAATATCATCGAATTAGGCAATATTTTGCCGTTTTTCTACGTTTTTGTGAATTTTCAGTTTATTATTATTAATTCATTAAATATACGATAAAAATGATGCAAACACATAATTGATAAGAAATTAACTTTAAATACTTCATTTTCAATCGACCATTTGTTTCTCGTTAAAATACTGAATAGGATATTGAAAAGGGGAGAAGTTCGGTTTTCATTGCATATATCGACGTTTCAGCCAGATTAGAGCGGTTTTACGTGTACATCTTCCATCGGTAATATAAACGGAAAATCAGGAACATTTTAGTTAATTCTAATGAAAACACATTGGTTTTTATCATTTGTATTGGAAACAACATTGTCATATGTCTTTTCTTGGATCTAAATAATACGAAACCTCTCTCAATGATTTGAAGCTAAAATCCTCAAATATGGTAAAATAGTGACTTTTTTCACGTTTTTCATGTAATTTGATATTACGTAAATATATTCATTTTTACCAATATTTCGATAGTATTTCATGTAGTATCACGATATGTGATTTGGCCTTCAAATCTCAGAATGTCGCATAATATAGCATTTTAAGCAAGTTTTCTTGCATTTTGTTTCGTACGAAAAATCATCGAATTTAGCAATATTTTGACGATTATCATCTCCTTTTCCTTTATGTGATTTAAACAAAATATCATCGAATTAGGCAATATTTTGCCGTTTCTCCACGTTTTTGTGAATTTTCAGTCTATGGTTATTAATTCATTATATATACGATAAAAATGATGCAAACACATAATTGATTAGATAATAACCTTAAATACTACATTTTCAATTAACTATTTGTTTCTCGTTAAAATACTGAGTAACCTATTGAAAAGGGGAGAAGTTCTGTTTTTATTGCATATATCGACGTTTCAGCTGGAATAGAGCGGTTTTCGTGTACATCTTCCATCGGTAATATAAACGGAAAATCAGGAACATTTTAGTTAATTCTAATGAAAACACATTGATTTTCATCATTTGTATTGGAAACAACATTGTCATATGTCTTTTCTTGGATCTAAATAATACGAAACCTCGCTCTATGATTTGAAGTTAAAATTCTCATATATGGTAAAATAGTGACTTTTTCACGTTTTCCATGTAGTATGATTTTATGTAAATATATTCGTTTTTACCAATATTTCGATACTACTTCATGTTTTCTCACGATATGGGATTTAGCCTTCAAATCTCAGAATTTCGCATAATATTGCATTTTAAACAAGTTTTCTTGCATTTTGTTTCGTACGAAAAATCTTCGAATTTAGCAATATTTTTACGTTTATGTGATTTAAACAAAATATCATCGAATTAGGCAATATTTTGCCGTTTTCCCACGTTTTTGTGAATTTTCAGTTTATTATTATTAATTCATTAAATATACGATAAAAATGATGCAAACACAAAATTGATAAGAAATTAACCTTAAATACTTCATTTTCAATCGACCATTTGTTTCTCGTTAAAATACTGAATAGGATATTGAAAAGGGGAGAAGTTCGGTTTTCATTGCATATATCGACGTTTCAGCCAGATTAGAGCGGTTTTACGTGTACATCTTCCATCGGTAATATAAACGGAAAATCAGGAACATTTTAGTTAATTCTAATGAAAACACATTGGTTTTTATCATTTGTATTGGAAACAACATTGTCATATGTCTTTTCTTGGATCTAAATAATACGAAACCTCTCTCAATGATTTGAAGCTAAAATCCTCAAATATGGTAAAATAGTTACTTTTTTCACGTTTTTCATGTAGTTTGATATTACGTAAATATATTCATTTTTACCAATATTTTGATACTATTTCATGTAGTATCACGATATATGATTTAGCCTTCAAATCTCAGAATTTCTCATAATATTGCATTTTAAGCAAGTTTTCTTGCATTTTGTTTCGTACGAAAAATCATCGAATTTAGCAAAATTTTGCCGTTTATCATCCCCTTTTCCTTTATGTGATTTAAACAAAATAACATCGAATTAGGCAATATTTTGCAGTTTTTCCACGTTTTTGTGAATTTTCAGTTTATTGTTATTAATTCATTAATTATACAATATAAATGATGCAAACACATAATTGATTAGAAATTTACCTTAAATACTTCACTTTCAATCAGCTATTTGTTTCTCGTTAAAATACTGAGTAAGATATTGAAAAGGGGAGAAGTTCTGCTTTTATTGCATATATCGACGTTCCAGCCGGATTAGAGCGGTTTTACGTTTACATCTTCCATCGGTAATATAAATGGAAAATCAGGAACATTTTAGTTTATTCTAATGAAAACACATTGATTTTTATCATTTGTATTGGAAAAAATACAAATATCACTCTCTTGAGCCTCTGCATCATTTTCTTGAGCCTCAACATCCTTTTCATAAGCCTCTACATCATTCTGTTGAGATCCTGCATCACTCTCTTGAACCTTTGCATCACTCTCTTAAGCCTCTGCATCTCTCTCTTTAGCCTCTGCATCTCTCTCTTCTGCCTCTGCATTACTCTCTTGATCCTCTGCATCACTCTCTTCAGCCTCTGCATCATTCTCTTGAGCCTCTGCATCCCTCTCTTAGTCCTCTACATCATTCTCTTGAGCATCTGCATCCCTCTCTTGAGCATTTGCATCACTCTCTTACGCCTCTGCATCCCTCTCTTGAACCTCTGCACCACTCTCTTAAGCCTCTGCATCACTCTCGTAAGCCTCTGCATCACTCTCTTAAGCCTCTGCATCGTTCTCGTTAACCTCTGAATCACTCTCATGAGCCTCTCTATCACTCTCTTGAGTCCCTGCATCCCTCTATTGAGCCTCTCTATCACTCTCTTGAGTCCCTGCATCCCTCTATTGAGCCTCTGCATCACCCTCTTGAGCCTCTGCATAACCCTCTTAAGCCTCTGCATCCCTCTTTTGAGCCTCAGCATCACTTTCTTAAGCCTCTGCATCCCTCTCTGGAGCCTCTGCATCACTCTCAAGAGCCTCTGCATCCCACACCTGAGCCTCTGCATCCCTCTCTTGAGCCCCTGCATCCCTCTCTTTGGAGCCTAAGCATCCCTCTCTTCAGCCTTTTGCAGCACCCTCTTGAGTCTCTGCATCACTCACATGAGCCTCTGCATCACTCTCCTAAACCTCTGCATACCTCTCTTGATCCTCTGCATCACTCTCTTGAGCCTCTGCATTATTCTTTTGAGCCTCTACATCCTTCTCTTAAGCCTCTACATCATTCTCTTGAACCCCTGCATCACTCTCTTGAGCCTCTGCATCACTCTCTTGAACCCCTGCATCACTCTCTTGAGCCTCTGCATCACTCTCTTTAGCCTTTGCATCTCTCTCTTCACCCTCTGCAACACTCTCTTCAGCTTCTGCATCACTCTCTTAAGCCTCTGCATCCCTCTCTGGGGCCTCTGCATCCCTCTCTGAAGCCTCTGCAACACTCGCTTCAGCTTCTGCATCACTCTCTTGATCCTCTGCATCACTCTCTAGAGCCTTTGTATCACTCTCCTGAGCCTTTGTATCACTCTCTTGAACCTCTGCATCCCTCTCTTAAGCCTCTGCAACACTCTTTTCAGCCTCTGCATCACTCTCTTCATCCTCTGCATCACTCTCTTGAGCCTTTAAATCACTCTCTTGAGCCTCTGCATCCCTCTCTTAGGCCTCTGCATCACTCTCTTGAGCCTCTGCATCACTCTCTTAAGCCTCTGCATCCCTCTCTTGAGCCTCTGCATCCCTCTCTTAAGCCTCTGCATCACTCTCTTGAGCCTCTACATCCCTCTCTTAAGCCTCTGCAACACTCTCTTCAGCCTCTGCATTACTCTCTTCAGCCTCTGCATCCCTCTCTTAAGCCTCTGCAACACTCTCTTCAGCCTCTGCGTCACTCTCTTAAGCCTCTGCATCCCTCTTTTTGACCCTCTGCATCCCTCTCTTAAGCCTCTGCATCACTCTCTTGAGCCTTTGCGTCACTCTCTTGAGCCTCTGCATCCCTCTCTTAAACCTCTGGAACACTCTCTTCAGCCTCTGCATCACTCTCTTAAGCCTCTGCATCCCTTTTTTGAGCCTCTGCATCACATTCTTAAGCCTCTGCATCCCTTTCCTGAGCCTCTGCATCTCTCTCTTGAACTGCTCCATCCCTCTCATGAGCCTTTGCATCCTTCTCTTGAGCCTTTACATCACTCGCCTAAGCCTCAACATCCCTCTCTTGAGCCTCTGCATCACTCTCAAGAGCGTCTGCATCCCTCTCTTGTGCCTCTGCATCCCTCACTTGAGCCTCTGCATCCCTCTCTTGAGCCCCTGCATCACTCTCTTGAGCCTCTGTATCCCTCTCGTGAGCCTCTGCTTCCATCTCTTAAGCCTCTGCATCACTCTCTTAAGCCTCTGCATCACTCTCGTAAGCTTCTGAATCACTCTCTTGAGCCTCTGAATCCCTCTCTTAAATGTCTGCATAATTTTCTCGAAAGCCTCTGAATCACTCACTTGAGCCTCTGCATCACTCTTTTAAGCCTCTGCAACACTCTCTTTAGCCTCTTAATCACTCTCTTAAGCCTCTGCATCCCTCTCTTTATCATCTGCATCGATCTCGTAAGCCTTTGCTTCACACTCTTGAGCCTCTGCATAACTCTCTTTAGCCGAGGCTAAAGAGAGTTATGCAGAGGCTGAAGAGAGTGTTGAAGAGACTCAAGAGAGGGATGAAGAGGCTGAAGAGAGTGATGCAGAGACTCAAGAGAGTGATGCAGATGCTCAAGAGAGTGATGCAGAAGCTCAAAAGAGTGATGCAGAGGCTTAAGAGAGATGCAGAGGCTCAAGAAAGGGATGTAGAGGCTCAAGAGTGTGATTCAGAGGCTTATGAGAGTGATGCAGAGGCTGAAGAGAGTGTTGCAGAGGCTTAAAAGAGGGATGCAGAGGCTCAAGAGAGTGATGCAGAGGCTCAAGAGAGTGATGCGGTGGTGCAAGAGAGTGATGCAGAGGCTTAAGAGAGTGATGCAGAGGCTGAAGAGAGTGTTGCAGAGGCTTAAAAGAGGGATGCAGAGACTGAAGAGAGTGATGCAGAGGCTCAAGAGAGTGATGCAGAGGCTCAAGAGAGTGATGCAGAGGCTCAAGAGAGGGATGTTGAGGCTCAAGAGAGTGATTCAGAGGCTTACGAGAGTGATGCAGAGGCTTAAGAGAGGGATGCAGAGGCTCAAGAGAGTGATTCAGAGGCTCAAGAGAGGGACGCAGAGGCTCAAGAGACTGATTCAGAGGCTTACGAGAGTGATGCAGAGGCTTAAGAGAGTGATGCAGAGGCATTAGAGAGGGATGCAGGGGCTCAGGAGAGGAATGCAGAGGCTCAAGAGAGGGATGCAGAGGCACAAGAGAGGGATTCAGAGGCTCTTGAGAGTGATGCAAAGGCTCAGGAGAGGGATGCAGAGGCCCATGCGAGGGATGCAGGAGTTCAAGAGAGTGATGCAGAGGCTCAAGAAAGGGATGCAGAGGCTTAAGAATGTGATGCAGAAGCTCAAAAAAGGGATGCAGAGGCTTAAGAGAGTGATGCAGAGGCTGAAGAGAGTGTTGCAGAGGCTTAAGAGAGGGATGCAGAGGCTCAAGAGAGTGATGCAAAGGCTCAAGAAAGTGATGCAGAGGCTTAGGAGAGGGATGCAGAGGGTCAAAAAGAGGGATGCAGAGGCTTAAGAGAGTGATGCAGAGGCTGAAGAGAGTGTTGCAGAGGCTTAAGAGAGGGATGCAGAGGCTCAAGAGTGTGATGCAAAGGCTCACGAGAGTGATGCAGAGGCTCAAGAGAGTCATGCAGTGGCTGAAGAGAGTGTTGCAGGTGCTAAAGAGAGGGATGAAGAGGCTTAAGAGAGGGATGCAGAAGCTCAAAAGAGGGATGCAGAGGCTGAAGAGAGTAATGCAGAGGCTGAAGAGAGTGTTGCAGAGGCTTAAGAGAGGGATGAAGACGCTCAAGAGAGTGATGCAGAGGCTTAAGAGAGTGATGCAGAGGCTCAAGAGAGTGCTGCAGAGGCTTAAGAGAGGGATGCAGAGGCTCAAGAGAGTTATTTAAAGGCTCAAGAGAGTGATGCAGAGGCTGAAGAGAGTGATGCAGAGGCTGAAGAGAGTGTTGCAGAGGCTCAAGAGAGGGATGCAGAGGCTTAAGAGAGGGATGCAGAGGCTCAAGAGAGGGATGCAGAGGCTTACGAGAGTGATGCAGAGGCTGAAGAGAGTGTTGCAGAGGCTTAAGAGAGGGATGTAGAGGCTCAAGAGAGTGATACAAAGGCTCAAGAGAGTGATACAAAGGCTCAAGAGAGTGATGCAGAGGATCAAGAGAGTGATGCAGAAGCTGAAGAGAGTGTTGCAGAGGCTTAAGAGAGTGATGCAGAAGCTGAAGAGAGTGTTGCAGAGGCTGAAGAGAGAGCTACAAAGGTTAAAGAGAGTGATGCAGAGGCTAAAGAGAGTGATGCAGGGGTTCAAGAGAATGATGTAGAGGCTTAAGAGAAGGATGTAGAGGCTCAAAAGAATGATGCATAGGCTCAAGAGAGTGATGCAGAGGATCAAGAGAGGTACGCAGAGGTTTGGAGAGTGATGCAGAGGCTCATGTGAGTGATGCAGAGGCTCAAGAGAGGGGTGCAGAGGCTCAAGAGAGTGATGCAGAGGCCCATTAGAGTGATGCAGAGGCTCAAGAGAGTGATGCAGAGGCTTAAGAGAGAGATGCTGAGGCTCAAGAGATTAATGCAGAGGCTCAAGAGAGTGCTGCAAAAGGCTCAAGAGAGGGATGCTGAGGCTCCAGAGAGGGATGCAGAGGCTCAAGAGAGTGATGCAGAGGCTCAAGTGAGGGATGCAGAGGCACAAGAGAGGGATGCAGAGGCTCAAGAGAGTGCTGCAAAAGGCTGAAGAGATGAATGCTTAGGCTTCAAAGAGAGGGATGCAGTGGCTCAAGAGAGGGATGCAGAGGCTCAGGTGTGGGATGCAGAGGCTCTTGAGAGTGATGCAGAGGCTCAAGAGAGGGATGCAGAGGCTTAAGAAAGTGATGCTGAGGCTCAAAAGAGGGATGCAGAGGCTTAAAAGGGTTATGCAGAGGCTCAAGAGAGTGATGCAGAGGCTCAATAGAGGGATGCAGGGACTCAAGAGAGTGATAGAGAGGCTCATGAGAGTGATTCAGAGGTTTACGAGAACGATGCAGAGGCTTAAGAGAGTGATGCAGAGGCTTACGAGAGTGATGCAGAGGCTTAAGAGAGTGGTGCAGAGGCTCAAGAGAGGGATGCAGAGGCTTAAGAGAGTGATGCAAAAGCTCAAGAGAGGGATGCAAATGCTCAAGAGAATGATATAGAGGCCTAAGAGAGGGATGCAGAGGCTCAAGAGAATGATGCAGAGGCTGAAGAGAGTGATGCAGAGGATCAAGAGAGTAATGCAGAGGCAGAAGAGAGAGATGCAGAGGCTAAAGAGAGAGATGCAGAGGCTTAAGAGAGTGATGCAAAGGTTCAAGAGAGTGATGCAGGGTCTCAACAGAATGATGTAGAGGCTTATGAAAAGAATGTTGAGGCTCAAGAAAATGATGCAGAGGCTCAAGAGAGTGATATTTGTATTGTTTCTAATACAAATGACAAAAATCAATGTGTTTTTATTAGAATAAACTAAAATGTTCCTGATTTTCCATTTATATTACCGATGGAAGATGTACACGTAAAACCGCTCTAATCCGGCTGAAACGTCGATATATGCAATAAAAACAGAACTTCTCCCCTTTTCAATATCTTACTCAGTATTTTAACGAGAAACAAATAGATGATTGAAAGTGAAGTATTTAAGGTTAATTTCTAATCAATTATGTGTTTGCATCATTTATATTGTATAATTAATGAATTAATAACAAGAACTGAAAATTCACAATAACGTGGAAAAACAGCAAAATATTGCCTAATTCGATGATTTTTTGTTTATATCACATAAAGGAAAAGGGGATGATAAACGTCAAAATATTGCTAAATTCGATGATTTTTCGTACGAAACAAAATGCAAGAAAACTTGCTTGAAATGCAATATTATGAGAAATTCTAAGATTTGAAGGCTAAATCATATATCGTGATACTACATGAAATAGTATCGAAAGATTGGTAAAAATGAATATATTTACGTAATATCAAACTACATGAAAAACGTGAAAAAAGTCACTATTTTACCATATTTGAGGATTTTAGCTTCAAATCATTGAGAGAGATTTCGTATTATTTACATACAAGAACAGACATATGACAATGTTGTTTCCAATACAAATGATAAAAAACCAATGTGTTTTCATTAGAATTAACTAAAATGTTCCTGATTTTCCGTTTATATTACCGATGGTAGTTGTACACGTAAAACCGCTCTAATCTGGCTGAAACGTCGATATATGCAATGAAAACCGAACTTCTCCCCTTTTCAATATCCTATTCAGTATTTTAACGAGAAACAAATGGTTGATTGAAAATGAAGTATTTGAGGTTAATTTCTTATCAATTATGTGTTTGCATCATTTTTATGGTATATTTAATGAATTAATAATAATAAACTGAAAATTCACAAAAACGTGGAAAAACGGCAAAATATTGCCTAATTCGATGATATTTTGTTTAAATCACATAAAGCAAAAGGGGATGATAAACGTCAAAATATTGCTAAATTCGATGATTTTTCTTTTCGAAACAAAATGCAAGAAAACTTGCTTAAAATGCAATATTATGCGAAATTCTGAGATTTGAAGGCTAAATCCCATATCGTGAGAAAACATAAAGTGGTATCGATATATTGGTAAAAACGAATATATTTACGTTAAATCACACTACATGGAAAACGTGAAAAAAGTCACTATTTTACCATATATGAGAATTTTAACTTCAAATCATAGAGCGAGGTTTCGTATTATTTAGATCCAAGAAAAGACATATGACAATGTTGTTTCCAATACAAATGATAAAAATCAATGTGTTTTCATTAGAATTAACTAAAATGTTCCTGATTTTCCATTTATATTACCGATGGAAGATGTAAACGTAAAACCGCTCTAATCCGGCTGAAACGTCGATATATGCAATAAAAACAGAACTTCTCCCCTTTTCAATCTCTTACTCAGTATTTTAACGAGAAACAAATAGTTGATTGAAAATGAAGTTTTTAAGGTTATTATCTAATCAATTATGTGTTTGAATCATTTTTACGTATATATAGTGAATTAATACCCATAAACTGAAAATTCACAAAAACGTTGAAAAATGGCAAAATATTACCTAATTCGATGATATTTTGTTTAAATCACATAGAGGAAAAGGGGATGATAAACGTCAAAATATTGCTAAATTCGATGATTTTTCGTACGAAACAAAATGCAAGAAAACTTGCTTAAAATGCTATATTATGCGACATTCTGAGATTTGTAGGCCAAATCACATATCGTGATACTACATGAAATAGTATCGAAATATTGGTAAAAATGAATATATTTACGTAATATCAAACTACATGGAAAACGTGAAAAAAGTCACTATTTTACCATATATGAGGATTTTAACTTCAAATCATAGAGCGAGGTTTCGTATTATTTAGATCCAAGAAAAGACATATAACAATATTGTTTCCAATACAAATGATAAAAATCAATGTGTTTTCATTAGAATAAACTAAAATGTTCCTGATTTTCCATTTATATTACCGAAGGAAGATGTACACGTAAAACCGCTCTAATCCGGCTGAAACGTCGATATATGCAATATAAACAGAACTTCTCCCCTTTTCAATATCTTACTCAGTATTTTAACGAGAAACAAATAGATGATTGAAAATGAAGTATTTAAGGTTAGTTTCTAATCAATTATGTGTTTGCATCATTTATATTGTATAATTAATGAATTAATAACAATAAACTGAAAATTCACAAAAACGTGGAAAAACGGCAAAATATTGCCTAATTCGATGATATTTTGTTTAAATCACATAAAGGAAAAGTGGGATGATAAACGTCAAAATATTGCTAAATTCGATGATTTTTCGTACGAAACAAAATGCAAGAAAACTTGCTTAAAATGCTATATTATGCGACATTCTGAGATTTGAAGGCCAAATCACATATCCTGATACTACATGAAATAGTATCGAAATACTGGTAAAAATGAATATATTTACGTAAAATCACACTACATGGAAAACGTGAAAAAAGTCACTATTTTACCATATATGAGGATTTTAACTTCAAATCATAGAGCGAGGTTTCGTATTATTTGGATCCAAGAAAAGACATATGACAATGTTGTTTCCAATACAAATGATAAAAATCAATGTGTTTTCATTAGAATTAACTAAAATGTTCCTGATTTTTCGTTTATATTACCGATGGAAGATGTACACGTAAAACCGCTCTAATCTGGCTGAAACGTCGATATATGCAATGAAACCCGAACTTCTCCCCTTTTCAATATCCTATTCAGTATTTTAACGAGAAACAAATGGTTGATTGAAAATGAAGTATTTAAGGTTAATTTCTTTTCAATTATGTGTTTGCATCATTTTTATCGTATATTTAATGAATTATTAATAATAAACTGAAAATTCACAAAAACGTAGAAAAACGGCAAAATATTGCCTAATTCGATGATATTTTGTTTAAATCACATAAAGGAAAAGGGGATGATAAACGTCAAAATATTGCTAAATTCGATGATTTTTCGTACGAAACAAAATGCAAGAAAACTTGCTTAAAATGCTATATTATGCGACATTCTCAGATTTGAAGGCCAAATCACATATCGTGATACTACATGAAATAGTATCGAAATATTGGTAAAAATGAATATATTTACGTAATATCAAACTACATGGAAAACGTGAAAAAAGTCACTATTTTACCATATATGAGAATTTTAACTTCAAATCATAGAGCGAGGTTTCGTATTATTTAGATCCAAGAAAAGACATATGACAATGTTGTTTCCAATACAAATGATAAAAATCAATGTGTTTTCATTAGAATTAACTAAAATGTTTCTGATTTTCCGTTTATATTACCGATGGAAGATGTACACGAAAACCGCTCTATTCCGGCTGAAACGTCGATATATGCAATAAAAACAGAACTTCTCCCCTTTTCAATCTCTTACTCAGTATTTTAACGAGAAACAAATAGTTGATTGAAAATGAAGTTTTTAAGGTTATTATCTAATCAATTATGTGTTTGTATCATTTCTATCGTATATATAGTGAATTAATACCCATAAACTGAAAATTCACAAAAACGTGGGAAAACGGCAAAATATTGCCTAATTCGATGATATTTTGTTTAAATCACATAGAGAAAAAGGGGATGATAATCGTCAAAATATTGCTAAATTCGATGATATTTCGTACGAAACAAAATGCAAGAAAACTTGCTTAAAATGCAATATTATGCGACATTCTGAGATTTGAAGGCCAAATCACATATCGTGATACTACATGAAGTAGTATCGAAATATTGGTAAAAATGAATATATTTACGTAATATCAAACTACATGGAAAACGTGAAAAAATCAATATTTTACCATATATGAGGATTTTAACTTCAAATCATAGAGCGAGGTTTCGTATTATTTGGATCCAAGAAAAGACATATGACAATGTTGTTTCCAATACAAATGATAAAAATCAATATGTTTTCATTAGAATTTACTAAAATGTTCCTGATTTTTTGTTTATATTACCGATGGAAGATGTACACGAAAACCGCTCTATTCCGGCTGAAACGTCGATATATGCAATAAAAACAGAACTTCTCCCCTTTTCAATCTCTTACTCAGTATTATAACGAGAAACAAATAGTTGATTGAAAATGAAGTTTTTAAGGTTATTATCTAATCAATTATGTGTTTGCATCATTTTTACGTATATATAGTGAATTAATACCCACAAACTGAAAATTCACAAAAACGTTGAAAAACGGCAAAATATTGCCTAATTCGATGATATTTTGTTTAAATCACATAGAGGAAAAGTGGATGATAATCGTCAAAATTTTGCTAAATTCGATGATTTTTCGTACGAAACAAAATGCAAGAAAACTTGCTTAACCACTGCACTGCGCAAAGCGCCTTTAGGCGCTCAGAGAGTTGTGCATTTTGTTTTTTAATTTGGCTATATTTTAATGTTTTTTAATGTTTTCATTACTATTTGTGTTTTGAAATGTAAATAGTTGACTTTGGAAACATTTTGACATTAAATTTACCTGAACATTTGTAAAAATAACAAAAATATGTCCTTGACAATTGCACCAAGACGTTTTTGCCGAAAATAGGTGAGCAGTGCAAGGGTTAAAATGCTATATTATGCGACATTCTGAGATTTGAAGGCCAAATCACATATCGTGATACTACATGAAGTAGTATCGAAATATTGGTAAAAATGAATATATTTACGTAATATCAAACTACATGGAAAACGTGAAAAAATCAATATTTTACCATATATGAGGATTTTAACTTCAAATCATAGAGCGAGGTTTCGTATTATTTGGATCCAAGAAAAGACATATGACAATGTTGTTTCCAATACAAATGATAAAAATCAATATGTTTTCATTAGAATTTACTAAAATGTTCCTGATTTTTTGTTTATATTACCGATGGAAGATGTACACGAAAACCGCTCTATTCCGGCTGAAACGTCGATATATGCAATAAAAACAGAACTTCTCCCCTTTTCAATCTCTTACTCAGTATTATAACGAGAAACAAATAGTTGATTGAAAATGAAGTTTTTAAGGTTATTATCTAATCAATTATGTGTTTGCATCATTTTTACGTATATATAGTGAATTAATACCCACAAACTGAAAATTCACAAAAACGTTGAAAAACGGCAAAATATTGCCTAATTCGATGATATTTTGTTTAAATCACATAGAGGAAAAGTGGATGATAATCGTCAAAATTTTGCTAAATTCGATGATTTTTCGTACGAAACAAAATGCAAGAAAACTTGCTTAAAATGCTATATTATGCGACATTCTGAGATTTGAAGGCCAAATCACATATCGTGATACTACATGAAGTAGTATCGAAATATTGGTAAAAACGAATATATTTACGTAAAATCACACTGCATGGAAAACGTGAAAAAAGTCACTATTTTACCATATATGAGGATTTTAACTTCAAATAATAGACCGAGGTTTCGTATTATTTAGATCCAAGAAAAGACATATGACAATATTGTTTCCAATACAAATGATAAAAATCAATGTGTTTTCATTAGAATAAACTAAAATGTTCCTGATTTTCCATTTATATTACCGATGGAAGATGTACACGTAAAACCGCTCTAATCTGGCTGAAACGTCGATATATGCAATAAAAAAAGAACTCCCCTTTTCAATATCTTACTCAGTATTTTAACGAGAAACAAATAGATGATTGAAAATGAAGTATTTAAGGTTAATTTCTAATCAATTATGTGTTTGCATCATTTATATTGTATAATTAATGAATTAATAACAATAAACTGAAAATTCACAAAAACGTGGAAAAACGGCAAAATATTGTCTAATTCGATGATATTTTGTTTAAATCACATAAAGGAAAAGGGGATGATAAACGTCAAAATATTGCTAAATTCGATGATTTTTCTTACGAAACAAAATGCAAGAAAACTTGCTTAAAATGCAATATTATGCGAAATTCTGAGATTTGAAGGCTAAATCCCATATTGTGAGAAAACATAAAGTAGTATCGAAATATTGGTAAAAACGAATATATTTACGTTAAATCACACTACATGGAAAACGTGAAAAAAGTCACTATTTTACCATATATGAGAATTTTAACTTCAAATCATAGAGCGAGGTTTCGTATTATTTAGATATAAGAAAAGACATATGACACTGTTGTTTCCAATACAAATGATGAAAATCAATGTGTTTTCATTAGAACTAACTAAAATGTTTCTGATTTTCCGTTTATATTACCGATGGAAGATGTACACGAAAACCGCTCTATTCCAGCTGAAACGTCGATATATGCAATAAAAACAGAACTTCTCCCCTTTTCAATATCTTACTCAGTATTTTAACGAGACACAAAAAGTTAATTGAAAATAAAGTATTTAAGGTTATTTTCTATTCAATTATGTGTGTGCATCATTTTTATCGTATACATAAAGAATTAATAACCATAGACTGAAAATTTACAAAAACGTGGAGAAACGGCAAAATATTGCCTAATTCGATGATATTTTGTTTAAATCACTTAAAGAAAAAGGGGATGATAATCGTCAAAATATTGCTAAATTCGATGATTTTTCGTACGAGACAAAATGCAAGAAAACTTGCTTAAAATGCTATATTATGCGACATTCTGAGATTTGAAGGCCAAATCACATATCGTGATACTACATGAAGTAGTATCGAAATATTGGTAAAAATGAATATATTTACGTAATATCAAGCTACATGGAAAACGTGAAAAAAGTCACTATTTTACCATATATGAGGATTTTAACTTCAAAATCATAGAGCGAGGTTTCGTATTATTTAGATCCAAGAAAAGACATATGAAAATGTTGTTTCCAATACAAATGATAAAAATCAATGTGTTTTCATTAGAATTAACTAAAATGTTTCTGATTTTCCGTTTATATTACCGATGGAAGATGTACACGAAAACCGCTCTATTCCGGCTGAAACGTCGATATATGCAATAAAAACAGAACTTCTCCCCTTTTCAATCTCTTACTCACTATTATAACGAGAAACAAATAGTGATTGAAATGAAGTTTTTAAGGTTATTATCTAATCAATTATGTGTTTGCATCATTTTTACGTATATATAGTGAATTAATACCCATAAACTGAAAATTCACAAAAACTTTGAAAAACGGCAAAATATTGCCTAATTCGATGATATTTTGTTTAAATCACATAGAGGAAAAGGGGATGATAAACGTCAAAATATTGCTAAATTCGATGATTTTTCGTACGAAACAAAATGCAAGAAAACTTGCTTAAAATGCTATATTATGCGACATTCTGAGATTTGAAGGCCAAATCACATATCGTGATACTACATGAAGTAGTATCGAAATATTGGTAATAACGAATATATTTACGTAAAATCACACTACATGGAAAACGTGAAAAAGTCACTATTTTACCATATATGAGGATTTTAACTTCAAATCATTGAGTGAAGTTTCGTATTATTTAGATCCAAGAAAAGACATATAACAATATTGTTTCCAATACAAATGATAAAAATCAATGTCTTTTCATTAAAATAAACTAAAATGTTCCTGATTTTCCATTTATATTACCGATGGAAGATGTACACGTAAAACCGCTCTAATCCGGCTGAAACGTCGATATATGCAATAAAAACAGAACTTCTCCCCTTTTCAATATCTTACTCAGTATTTTAACGAGAAACAAATAGATGATTGAAAATGAAGTATTTAAGGTTAATTTCTAATCAATTATGTGTTTGCATCATTTATATTGTATAATTAATGAATTAATAACAATAAACTGAAAATTCACAAAAACGTGGAAGAACGGCAAAATATTGCCTAATTCGATGATATTTTGTTTAAATCACATAAAGGAAAAGGGGGATGATAAACGTCAAAATATTGCTAAATTCGATGATTTTTCGTACGAAACAAAATGCAAGAAAACTTGCTTAAAATGCTATATTATGCGACATTCTGAGATTTGAAGGCCAAATCACATATCGTGATACTACATGAAATAGTATCGAAATATTGGTAAAAATGAATATATTTACGTAATATCAAACTACATGGAAAACGTGAAAAAGTCACTTTTTTTACCATATATGAGGATTTTAACTTCAAATCATAGAGCGAGGTTTCGTATTATTTGGATCCAAGAAAAGACATATGACAATGTTGTTTCCAATACAAATGATAAAAATCAATGTGTTTTCATTAGAATTTACTAAAATGTTCCTGATTTTCCGTTTATATTACCGATGGAAGATGTAAACGTAAAACCGCTCTATTCCGGCTGAAACGTCGATATATGCAATAAAAACAGAACTTCTCCCCTTTTCAATCTCTTACTCAGTATTATAACGAGAAACAAATAGTTGATTGAAAATGAAGTTTTTAAGGTTAATATCTAATCAATTATGTGTTTGCATCATTTTTATGTATATATAGTGAATTAATACCCATAAACTGAAAATTCACAAAAACGTTGAAAAACGCCAAAATATTGCCTAATTCGATGATATTTTGTTTAAATCACATAGAGGAAAAGTGGATGATAATCGTCAAAATATTGAAAAATTCGATGATTTTTCGTACGAAACAAAATGCAAGAAAACTTGCTTAAAATGCTATATTAAGCGACATTCTGAGATTTGAAGGCCAAATCACATATCGTGATACTACATGAAGTAGTATCGAAATATTGGTAAAAACGAATATATTTACGAAAAATCACACTGAATGGAAAACGTGAAAAAAGTCACTATTTTACCATATATGAGGATTTTAACTTCAAATCATAGAGCGAGGTTTCGTATTATTTAGATCCAAGAAAAGACATATGACAATATTGTTTCCAATACAAATGATAAAAATCAATGTGTTTTAATTAGAATAAACTAAAATGTTCCTGATTTTCCATTTATATTACCGATGGAAGATGTACACGTAAAACCGCTCTAATCTGGCTGAAACGTCGATATATGCAATAAAAAAAGAACTTCTCCCCTTTTCAATATCTTACTCAGTATTTTAACGAGAAACAAATAGATGATTGAAAATGAAGTATTTAAGGTTAATTTCTAATCAATTATGTGTTTGCATCATTTATATTGTTTAATTAATGAATTAATAACAATAAACTGAAAATTCACAAAAACGTGGAAAACGGCAAAATATTGCCTAATTCGATGATATTTTGTTTAAATCACATAAAGGAAAAGGGGATGATAAACGTCAAAATATTGCTAAATTCGATGATTTTTCTTACGAAACAAAATGCAAGAAAACTTGCTTAAAATGCAATATTATGCGAAATTCTGAGATTTGAAGGCTAAATCCCATATTGTGAGAAAACATAAATTAGTATCGAAATATTGGTAAAAACGAATATATTTACGTTAAATCACACTACATGGAAAACGTGAAAAAAGTCACTATTTTACCATATATGAGAATTTTAACTTCAAATCATAGAGCGAGGTTTCGTATTATTTAGATCCAAGAAAAGACATATGACACTGTTGTTTCCAATACAAATGATAAAAATCAATGTGTTTTCATTAGAACTAACTAAAATGTTTCTGATTTTCCGTTTATATTACCGATGGAAGATGTACACGAAAACCTCTCTATTCCAGCTGAAACGTCGATATATGCAATAAAAACAGAACTTCTCCCCTTTTCAATATCTTACTCAGTATTTTAACGAGAAACAAAAAGTTAATTGAAAATGAAGTATTTAAGGTTATTTTCTATTCAATTATGTGTGTGCATCATTTTTATCGTATACATAAAGAATTAATAACCATAGACTGAAAATTTACAAAAACGTGGAGAAACGGCAAAATATTGCCTAATTCGATGATATTTTGTTTAAATCACTTAAAGGAAAAGGGGATGATAATCGTCAAAATATTGCTAAATTCGATGATTTTTCGTACGAAACAAAATGCAAGAAAACTTGCTTAAAATGCTATATTATACGACATTCTGAGATTTGAAGGCCAAATCACATATCGTGATACTACATGAAATAGTATCGAAATATTGGTAAAAATGAATATATTTACGTAATATCAAGCTACATGGAAACGTGAAAAAAGTCACTATTTTACCATATATGAGGATTTTAACTTCAAAATCATAGAGCGAGGTTTCGTATTATTTAGATCCAAGAAAAGACATATGAAAATGTTGTTTCCAATACAAATGATAAAAATCAATGTGTTTTCATTAGAATTTACTAAAATGTTCCTGATTTTTTGTTTATATTACCGATGGAAGATGTACACGTAAAACCGCTCTATTCCGGCTGAAACGTCGATATATGCAATAAAAACAGAAACTTCTCCCCTTTTCAATCTCTTACTCAGTATTATAACGAGAAACAAATAGTTGATTGAAAATGAAGTTTTTAAGGTTATTATCTAATCAATTATGTGTTTGCATCATTTTTACTTATATATAGTGAATTAATACCCATAAACTGAAATTTCACAAAAACGTTGAAAAACGGCAAAATATTGCCTAATTCGATGATATTTTGTTTAAATCACATAGAGGAAAAGGGGATGATAAACGTCAAAATATTGCTAAATTCGATGATTTTTCGTACGAAACAAAATGCAAGAAAACTTGCTTAAAATGCTATATTATGCGACATTCATGAGATTTGAAGGATAAATCACATATCGTGATACTACATGAAGTAGTATCGAAATATTGGTAATAACGATTATATTTACGTAAAATCACACTACTTGGAAAACGTGAAAAAGTCACTATTTTACCATATATGAGGATTTTAACTTCAAATCATAGAGCGAGGTTTCGTATTATTTAGATCCAAGAAAAGACATATGAAAATGTTGTTTCCAATACAAATGATAAAAATCAATGTGTTTTCATTAGAATTAACTAAAATGTTTCTGATTTTCCGTTTATATTACCGATGGAAGATGTACACGAAAACCGCTCTATTCCGGCTGAAACGTCGATATATGCAATAAAAACAGAACTTCTCCCCTTTTCAATCTCTTACTCACTATTATAACGAGAAACAAATAGTGATTGAAATGAAGTTTTTAAGGTTATTATCTAATCAATTATGTGTTTGCATCATTTTTACGTATATATAGTGAATTAATACCCATAAACTGAAAATTCACAAAAACTTTGAAAAACGGCAAAATATTGCCTAATTCGATGATATTTTGTTTAAATCACATAGAGGAAAAGGGGATGATAAACGTCAAAATATTGCTAAATTCGATGATTTTTCGTACGAAACAAAATGCAAGAAAACTTGCTTAAAATGCTATATTATGCGACATTCTGAGATTTGAAGGCCAAATCACATATCGTGATACTACATGAAGTAGTATCGAAATATTGGTAATAACGAATATATTTACGTAAAATCACACTACATGGAAAACGTGAAAAAGTCACTATTTTACCATATATGAGGATTTTAACTTCAAATCATTGAGTGAAGTTTCGTATTATTTAGATCCAAGAAAAGACATATAACAATATTGTTTCCAATACAAATGATAAAAATCAATGTCTTTTCATTAAAATAAACTAAAATGTTCCTGATTTTCCATTTATATTACCGATGGAAGATGTACACGTAAAACCGCTCTAATCCGGCTGAAACGTCGATATATGCAATAAAAACAGAACTTCTCCCCTTTTCAATATCTTACTCAGTATTTTAACGAGAAACAAATAGATGATTGAAAATGAAGTATTTAAGGTTAATTTCTAATCAATTATGTGTTTGCATCATTTATATTGTATAATTAATGAATTAATAACAATAAACTGAAAATTCACAAAAACGTGGAAGAACGGCAAAATATTGCCTAATTCGATGATATTTTGTTTAAATCACATAAAGGAAAAGGGGGATGATAAACGTCAAAATATTGCTAAATTCGATGATTTTTCGTACGAAACAAAATGCAAGAAAACTTGCTTAAAATGCTATATTATGCGACATTCTGAGATTTGAAGGCCAAATCACATATCGTGATACTACATGAAATAGTATCGAAATATTGGTAAAAATGAATATATTTACGTAATATCAAACTACATGGAAAACGTGAAAAAGTCACTTTTTTTACCATATATGAGGATTTTAACTTCAAATCATAGAGCGAGGTTTCGTATTATTTGGATCCAAGAAAAGACATATGACAATGTTGTTTCCAATACAAATGATAAAAATCAATGTGTTTTCATTAGAATTTACTAAAATGTTCCTGATTTTCCGTTTATATTACCGATGGAAGATGTAAACGTAAAACCGCTCTATTCCGGCTGAAACGTCGATATATGCAATAAAAACAGAACTTCTCCCCTTTTCAATCTCTTACTCAGTATTATAACGAGAAACAAATAGTTGATTGAAAATGAAGTTTTTAAGGTTAATATCTAATCAATTATGTGTTTGCATCATTTTTATGTATATATAGTGAATTAATACCCATAAACTGAAAATTCACAAAAACGTTGAAAAACGCCAAAATATTGCCTAATTCGATGATATTTTGTTTAAATCACATAGAGGAAAAGTGGATGATAATCGTCAAAATATTGAAAAATTCGATGATTTTTCGTACGAAACAAAATGCAAGAAAACTTGCTTAAAATGCTATATTAAGCGACATTCTGAGATTTGAAGGCCAAATCACATATCGTGATACTACATGAAGTAGTATCGAAATATTGGTAAAAACGAATATATTTACGAAAAATCACACTGAATGGAAAACGTGAAAAAAGTCACTATTTTACCATATATGAGGATTTTAACTTCAAATCATAGAGCGAGGTTTCGTATTATTTAGATCCAAGAAAAGACATATGACAATATTGTTTCCAATACAAATGATAAAAATCAATGTGTTTTAATTAGAATAAACTAAAATGTTCCTGATTTTCCATTTATATTACCGATGGAAGATGTACACGTAAAACCGCTCTAATCTGGCTGAAACGTCGATATATGCAATAAAAAAAGAACTTCTCCCCTTTTCAATATCTTACTCAGTATTTTAACGAGAAACAAATAGATGATTGAAAATGAAGTATTTAAGGTTAATTTCTAATCAATTATGTGTTTGCATCATTTATATTGTTTAATTAATGAATTAATAACAATAAACTGAAAATTCACAAAAACGTGGAAAACGGCAAAATATTGCCTAATTCGATGATATTTTGTTTAAATCACATAAAGGAAAAGGGGATGATAAACGTCAAAATATTGCTAAATTCGATGATTTTTCTTACGAAACAAAATGCAAGAAAACTTGCTTAAAATGCAATATTATGCGAAATTCTGAGATTTGAAGGCTAAATCCCATATTGTGAGAAAACATAAATTAGTATCGAAATATTGGTAAAAACGAATATATTTACGTTAAATCACACTACATGGAAAACGTGAAAAAAGTCACTATTTTACCATATATGAGAATTTTAACTTCAAATCATAGAGCGAGGTTTCGTATTATTTAGATCCAAGAAAAGACATATGACACTGTTGTTTCCAATACAAATGATGAAAATCAATGTGTTTTCATTAGAACTAACTAAAATGTTTCTGATTTTCCGTTTATATTACCGATGGAAGATGTACACGAAAACCTCTCTATTCCAGCAGAAACGTCGATATATGCAATAAAAACAGAACTTCTCCCCTTTTCAATATCTTACTCAGTATTTTAACGAGAAACAAAAAGTTAATTGAAAATGAAGTATTTAAGGTTATTTTCTATTCAATTATGTGTGTGCATCATTTTTATCGTATACATAAAGAATTAATAACCATAGACTGAAAATTTACAAAAACGTGGAGAAACGGCAAAATATTGCCTAATTCGATGATATTTTGTTTAAATCACTTAAAGGAAAAGGGGATGATAATCGTCAAAATATTGCTAAATTCGATGATTTTTCGTACGAAACAAAATGCAAGAAAACTTGCTTAAAATGCTATATTATACGACATTCTGAGATTTGAAGGCCAAATCACATATCGTGATACTACATGAAATAGTATCGAAATATTGGTAAAAATGAATATATTTACGTAATATCAAGCTACATGGAAACGTGAAAAAAGTCACTATTTTACCATATATGAGGATTTTAACTTCAAAATCATAGAGCGAGGTTTCGTATTATTTAGATCCAAGAAAAGACATATGAAAATGTTGTTTCCAATACAAATGATAAAAATCAATGTGTTTTCATTAGAATTTACTAAAATGTTCCTGATTTTTTGTTTATATTACCGATGGAAGATGTACACGTAAAACCGCTCTATTCCGGCTGAAACGTCGATATATGCAATAAAAACAGAAACTTCTCCCCTTTTCAATCTCTTACTCAGTATTATAACGAGAAACAAATAGTTGATTGAAAATGAAGTTTTTAAGGTTATTATCTAATCAATTATGTGTTTGCATCATTTTTACTTATATATAGTGAATTAATACCCATAAACTGAAATTTCACAAAAACGTTGAAAAACGGCAAAATATTGCCTAATTCGATGATATTTTGTTTAAATCACATAGAGGAAAAGGGGATGATAAACGTCAAAATATTGCTAAATTCGATGATTTTTCGTACGAAACAAAATGCAAGAAAACTTGCTTAAAATGCTATATTATGCGACATTCATGAGATTTGAAGGATAAATCACATATCGTGATACTACATGAAGTAGTATCGAAATATTGGTAATAACGATTATATTTACGTAAAATCACACTACTTGGAAAACGTGAAAAAGTCACTATTTTACCATATATGAGGATTTTAACTTCAAATCATAGAGCGAGGTTTCGTATTATTTAGATCCAAGAAAAGACATATAACAATATTGTTTCCAATACAAATGATAAAAATCAATGTGTTTTCATTAGAATAAACTAAAATGTTCCTGATTTTCCATTTATATTACCGATGGAAGATGTACACGTAAAACCGCTCTAATCCGGCTGAAACGTCGATATATGCAATATAAACAGAACTTCTCCCCTTTTCAATATCTTACTCAGCATTTTAACGAGAAACAAATAGATGATTGAAAATGAAGTATTTAAGGTTAGTTTCTAATCAATTATGTGTTTGCATCATTTATATTGTATAATTAATGAATTAATAACAATAAACTGAAAATTCACAAAAACGTTGAAAAACGGCAAAATATTGCCTAATTCGATGATATTTTGTTTAAATCACATAGAGGAAAAGTGGATGATAATCGTCAAAATTTTGCTAAATTCGATGATTTTTCGTACGAAACAAAATGCAAGAAAACTTGCTTAAAATGCTATATTATGCGACATTCTGAGATTTGAAGGCCAAATCACATATCGTGATACTACATGAAATAGTATCGAAACACTGGTAAAAATGAATATATTTACGTAAAATCACACTACATGGAAAACGTGAAAAAAGTCACTATTTTACCATATATGAGGATTTTAACTTCAAATCATAGAGCGAGGTTTCGTATTATTTGGATCCAAGAAAAGACATATGACAATGTTGTTTCCAATACAAATGATAAAAATCAATGTGTTTTCATTAGAATTAACTAAAATGTTCCTGATTTTTCGTTTATATTACCGATGGAAGATGTACATGTAAAACCGCTCTAATCTGGCTGAAACGTCGATATATGCAATGAAAACCGAACTTCTCCCCTTTTCAATATCCTATTCAGTATTTTAACGAGAAACAAATGGTTGATTGAAAATGAAGTATTTAAGGTTAATTTCTTTTCAATTATGTGTTTGCATCATTTTTATCGTATATTTAATGAATTAATAATAATAAACTGAAAATTCACAAAAACATAGAAAAACGGCAAAATATTGCCTAATTCGATGATATTTTGTTTAAATCACATAAAGGAAAAGGGGATGATAAACGTCAAAATATTGCTAAATTCGATGATTTTTCGTACGAAACAAAATGCAAGAAAACTTGCTTAAAATGCTATATTATGCGACATTCTGAGATTTGAAGGCCAAATCACATATCGTGATACTTCATGAAATAGTATCGAAATATTGGTAAAAATGAATATATTTACGTAATATCAAACTTCATGGAAAACGTGAAAAAAGTCACTTTTTTACCAAATTTGAGGATTTTAACTTCAAATCATAGAGCGAGGTTTCGTATTATTTAGATCCAAGAAAAGACATATGAAAATGTTGTTTCCAATACAAATGATAAAAATCAATTTGTTTTCATTAGAATTAACTAAAATGTTTCTGATTTTTCGTTTATATAACCGATGGAAGATGTACACGAAAACCGCTCTATTCCGGCTGAAACGTCGATATATGCAATAAAAACAGAACTTCTCCCCTTTTCAATTTCTTACTCAGTATTTTAACGAGAAACAAATAGTTGATTGAAAATGAAGTTTTTAAGGTTATTATCTAATCAATTATGTGTTTGCATCATTTCTATCGTATATATAGTGAATTAATACCCATAAACTGAAAATTCACAAAAACGTGGAAAAACGGCAAAATATTGCCTAATTCGATGATATTTTGTTTAAATCACATAGAGAAAAAGGGGATGATAATCGTCAAAATATTGCTAAATTCGATGATATTTCGTACGAAACAAAATGCAAGAAAACTTGCTTAAAATGCAATATTATGCGACATTCTGAGATTTGAAGACCAAATCACATATCGTGATACTAAATGAAATAGTATCGAAATATTTGTAAAAATGAATATATTTACGTAATATCAAACTACATGAAAAACGTGAAAAAGTCACTATTTTACCATATTTGAGGATTTTAACTTCAAATCATAGAGCGAGGTTTCGTATTAATTAGATCCAAGAAAAGACATATGACAATGTTGTTTCCAATACAAATGATAAAAATCAATGTGTTTTCATTTGAATAAACTAAAATGTTCCTGATTTTCCGTTTATATTACCGATGGAAGATGTACACGTAAAACCGCTCTATTCCGGCTGAAACGTCGATATATGCAATAAAAACAGAACTTTTCCCCTTTTCAATCTCTTACTCAGTATTTTAACGAGAAACAAATAGTTGATTGAAAATGAAGTTTTTAAGGTTATTATCTAATCAATTATGTGTTTGCATCATTTTTACGTATATATAGTGAATTAATACCCATAAACTGAAAATTCACAAAAACTTTGAAAAATGGCAAAATATTGCCTAATTCGATGATATTTTGTTTAAATCACATAGAGGAAAAGGGGATGATAAACGTCAAAATATTGCTAAATTCGATGATTTTTCGTAGGAAACAAAATGCAAGAAAACTTGCTTAAAATGCTATATTATGCGACATTCTGAGATTTGAAGGCCAAATCACATATCGTGATACTACATGAAGTAGTATCGAAATATTGGTAAAAACGAATATATTTACGTAAAATCACACTACATTTAAAACGTGAAAAAAGTCATTATTTTACCATATATGAGGATTTTAACTTCAAATCATAGAGCGAGGTTTCGTATTATTTAGATCCAAGAAAAGACATATGACAATGTTGTTTCCCATACAAATGATAAAAATCAATGTGTTTTCATTAGAATTAACTAAAATGTTCCTGATTTTCCGTTTATATTACCGATGGAAGATGTACACGAAAACCGCTCTATTCCGGCTGAAAAGTCGATATATGCAATAAAAACAGAACTTCTCCCCTTTTCAATCTCTTACTCAGTATTATAACGAGAAACAAATAGTTGATTGAAAATGAAGTTTTTAAGGTTATTATCTAATCAATTATGTGTTTGCATCATTTTTACGTATATATAGTGAATTAATACCCATAAACTGAAAATTCACAAAAACGTTGAAAAACGACAAAATATTGCCTAATTCGATGATATTTTGTTTAAATCACATAGAGGAAAAGGGGATGATAAACGTCAAAATATTGCTAAATTCGATGATTTTTCGTAAGAAACAAAATGCAAGAAAACTTGCTTAAAATGCTATATTATGCGACATTCTGAGATTTGAAGGCCAAATCACATATCGTGATACTACATGAAGTAGTATCGAAATATTGGTAATAACGAATATATTTACGTAAAATCACACTACATGGAAAACGTGAAAAAGTCACTATTTTACCATATATGAGGATTTTCACTTCAAATCATAGAGCGAGGTTTCGTAATATTTAGATCCAAGAAAAGACATATAACAATATTGTTTCCAATACAAATGATAAAAATCAATGTGTTTTCATTAGAATAAACTAAAATGTTCCTGATTTTCCATTTATATTACCGATGGAAGATGTACACGTAAAACCGCTCTAATCCGGCTGAAAAGTCGATGTATGCAATAAAAACAGAACTTCTCCCCTTTTCAATATCTTACTCAGTATTTTAACGAGAAACAAATAGATGATTGAAAATGAAGTATTTAAGGTTAGTTTCTAATCAATTATGTGTTTGCATCATTTATATTGTATAATTAATGAATTAATAACAATAAACTGAAAATTCACAAAAACGTGGAAAAACGGCAAAATATTGCCTAATTCGATGATATTTTGTTTAAATCGCATAAAGGAAAAGGGGGATGATAAACGTCAAAATATTGCTAAATTCGATGATTTTTCATACGAAACAAAAAGCAAGAAAACTTGCTTAAAATGCTATATTATGCGACATTCTGAGATTTGAAGGCCAAATCACATATCGTGATACTACATGAAATAGTAACGAAATATTGGTAAAAATGAATATATTTACGTAAAATCACACTACATGGAAAACGTGAAAAAAGTCACTATTTTACCATATATGAGGATTTTAACTTCAAATCATAGAGCGAGGTTTCGTATTATTTGGATCCAAGAAAAGACATATGACAATGTTGTTTCCAATACAAATGATAAAAATCAATGTGTTTTCATTAGAATTAACTAAAATGTTCCTGATTTTTCGTTTATATTACCGATGGAAGATGTACATGTAAAACCGCTCTAATCTGGCTGAAACGTCGATATATGCAATGAAAACCGAACTTCTCCCCTTTTCAATATCCTATTCAGTATTTTAACGAGAAACAAATGGTTGATTGAAAATGAAGTATTTAAGGATAATTTCTTTTCAATTATGTGTTTGCATCATTTTTATCGTATATTTAATGAATTAATAATAATAAACTGAAAATTCACAAAAACGTAGAAAAACGGCAAAATATTGCCTAATTCGATGATATTTTGTTTAAATCACATAAAGGAAAAGGGGATGATAAACGTCAAAATATTGCTAAATTCGATGATTTTTCGTACGAAACAAAATGCAAGAAAACTTGCTTAAAATGCTATATTATGCGACATTCTGAGATTTGAAGGCCAAATCACATATCGTGATACTTCATGAAATAGTATCGAAATATTGGTAAAAATGAATATATTTACGTAATATCAAACTTCATGGAAAACGTGAAAAAAGTCACTATTTTACCATATTTGAGGATTTTAACTTCAAATCATAGAGCGAGGTTTCGTATTATTTAGATCCAAGAAAAGACATATGAAAATGTTGTTTCCAATACAAATGATAAAAATCAATATGTTTTCATTAGAATTAACTAAAATGTTTCTGATTTTCCGTTTATATAACCGATGGAAGATGTACACGAAAACCGCTCTATTCCGGCTGAAACGTCGATATATGCAATAAAAACAGAACTTCTCCCCTTTTCAATCTCTTACTCAGTATTTTAACGAGAAACAAATAGTTGATTGAAAATGAAGTTTTTAAGGTTATTATCTAATCAATTATGTGTTTGCATCATTTCTATCGTATATATAGTGAATTAATACCCATAAACTGAAAATTCACAAAAACGTGGAAAAACGGCAAAATATTGCCTAATTCGATGATATTTTGTTTAAATCACATAGAGAAAAAGGGGATGATAATCGTCAAAATATTGCTAAATTCGATGATATTTCGTACGAAACAAAATGCAAGAAAACTTGCTTAAAATGCAATATTATGCGACATTCTGAGATTTGAAGACCAAATCACATATCGTGATACTAAATGAAATAGTATCGAAATATTGGTAAAAATGAATATATTTACGTAATATCAAACTACATGAAAAACGTGAAAAAGTCACTATTTTACCATATTTGAGGATTTTAACTTCAAATCATAGAGCGAGGTTTCGTATTATTTAGATCCAAGAAAAGACATATGACAATGTTGTTTCCAATACAAATGATAAAAATCAATGTGTTTTCATTTGAATAAACTAAAATGTTCCTGATTTTCCGTTTATATTACCGATGGAAGATGTACACGTAAAACCGCTCTATTCCGGCTGAAACGTCGATATATGCAATAAAAACAGAACTTCTCCCCTTTTCAATCTCTTACTCAGTATTTTAACGAGAAACAAATAGTTGATTGAAAATGAAGTTTTTAAGGTTATTGTCTAATCAATTATGTGTTTGCATCATTTTTACGTATATATAGTGAATTAATACCCATAAACTGAAAATTCACAAAAACTTTGAAAAATGGCAAAATATTGCCTAATTCGATGATATTTTGTTTAAATCACATAGAGGAAAAGGGGATGATAAACGTCAAAATATTGCTAAATTCGATGATTTTTCGTAGGAAACAAAATGCAAGAAAACTTGCTTAAAATGCTATATTATGCGACATTCTGAGATTTGAAGGCCAAATCACATATCGTGATACTACATGAAGTAGTATCGAAATATTGGTAAAAACGAATATATTTACGTAAAATCACACTACATTTAAAACGTGAAAAAAGTCATTATTTTACCATATATGAGGATTTTAACTTCAAATCATAGAGCGAGGTTTCGTATTATTTAGATCCAAGAAAAGACATATGACAATGTTGTTTCCCATACAAATGATAAAAATCAATTTGTTTTCATTAGAATTAACTAAAATGTTCCTGATTTTCCGTTTATATTACCGATGGAAGATGTACACGAAAACCGCTCTATTCCGGCTGAAAAGTCGATATATGCAATAAAAACAGAACTTCTCCCCTTTTCAATCTCTTACTCAGTATTATAACGAGAAACAAATAGTTGATTGAAAATGAAGTTTTTAAGGTTATTATCTAATCAATTATGTGTTTGCATCATTTTTACGTATATATAGTGAATTAATACCCATAAACTGAAAATTCACAAAAACGTTGAAAAACGACCAAATATTGCCTAATTCGATGATATTTTGTTTAAATCACATAGAGGAAAAGGGGATGATAAACGTCAAAATATTGCTAAATTCGATGATTTTTCGTAAGAAACAAAATGCAAGAAAACTTGCTTAAAATGCTATATTATGCGACATTCTGAGATTTGAAGGCCAAATCACATATCGTGATACTACATGAAGTAGTATCGAAATATTGGTAATAACGAATATATTTACGTAAAATCACACTACATGGAAAACGTGAAAAAGTCACTATTTTACCATATATGAGGATTTTAACTTCAAATCATAGAGCGAGGTTTCGTAATATTTAGATCCAAGAAAAGACATATAACAATATTGTTTCCAATACAAATGATAAAAATCAATGTGTTTTCATTAGAATAAACTAAAATGTTCCTGATTTTCCATTTATATTACCGATGGAAGATGTACACGTAAAACCGCTCTAATCCGGCTGAAACGTCGATGTATGCAATAAAAACAGAACTTCTCCCCTTTTCAATATCTTACTCAGTATTTTAACGAGAAACAAATAGATGATTGAAAATGAAGTATTTAAGGTTAGTTTCTAATCAATTATGTGTTTGCATCATTTATATTGTATAATTAATGAATTAATAACAATAAACTGAAAATTCACCAAAACGTGGAAAAACGGCAAAATATTGCCTAATTCGATGATATTTTGTTTAAATCGCATAAAGGAAAAGGGGGATGATAAACGTCAAAATATTGCTAAATTCGATGATTTTTCATACGAAACAAAAAGCAAGAAAACTTGCTTAAAATGCTATATTATGCGACATTCTGAGATTTGAAGGCCAAATCACATATCGTGATACTACATGAAATAGTAACGAAATATTGGTAAAAATGAATATATTTACGTAAAATCACACTACATGGAAAACGTGAAAAAAGTCACTATTTTTACCATATATCAGGATTTTAACTTCAAATCATGGAGCGAGGTTTCGTATTATTTGGATCCAAGAAAAGACATATGACAATGTTGTTTCCAATACAAATGATAAAAATCAATGTGTTTTCATTAGAATTAACTAAAATGTTCCTGATTTTTCGTTTATATTACCGATGGAAGATGTACACGTAAAACCGCTCTAATCTGGCTGAAACGTCGATATATGCAATGAAAACCGAACTTCTCCCCTTTTCAATATCCTATTCAGTATTTTAACGAGAAACAAATGGTTGATTGAAAATGAAGTATTTAAGGTTAATTTCTTTTCAATTATGTGTTTGCATCATTTTTATCGTATATTTAATGAATTAATAATAATAAACTGAAAATTCACAAAAACGTAGAAAAACGGTAAAATATTGCCTAATTCGATGATATTTTGTTTAAATCACATAAAGGAAAAGGGGATGATAAACGTCAAAATATTGCTAAATTCGATGATTTTTCGTACGAAACAAAATGCAAGAAAACTTGCTTAAAATGCTATATTATGCGACATTCTGAGATTTGAAGGCCAAATCACATATCGTGATACTACATGAAATAGTATCGAAATATTGGTAAAAATGAATATATTTACGTAATATCAAACTACATGGAAAACGTGAAAAAAGTCACTATTTTACCATATATGAGGATTTTAACTTCAAATCATAGAGGGAGGTTTCGTATTATTTGGATCCAAGAAAAGACATATGACAATGTTGTTTCCAATACAAATGATAAAAATCAATGTGTTTTCATTAGAATTTACTAAAATGTTCCTGATTTTCCGTTTATATTACCAATGGAAGATGTAAACGTAAAACCGCTCTATTCCGGCTGAAACGTCGATATATGCAATAAAAACAGAAACTTCTCCCCTTTTCAATCTCTTACTCAGTATTTTAACGAGAAACAAATATTTGATTCAAAATGAAGGTTTTAAGGTTATTATCTAATCAATTATGTGTGTTTGCATCATTTTTACGTATATATAGTGAATTAATACCCATAAACTGAAAATTCACAAAAACGTTGAAAAACGGCAAAATATTGCTAAATTCGATGATTTTTCGTACGAAACAAAATGCAAGAAAACTTGCTTAAAATGCTATATTATGCGACATTCTGAGATTTGAAGGCCAAATCACATATCGTGATACTACATGAAATAGTATCGAAATATTGGTAAAAATGAATATATTTACGTAATATCAAACTACATGGAAAACGTGAAAAAAGTCACTATTTTACCATATATGAGGATTTTAACTTCAAATCATAGAGGGAGGTTTCGTATTATTTGGATCCAAGAAAAGACATATGACAATGTTGTTTCCAATACAAATGATAAAAATCAATGTGTTTTCATTAGAATTAACTAAAATGTTCCTGATTTTTCGTTTATATTACAGATGGAAGATGTACACGTAAAACCGCTCTAATCTGGCTGAAACGTCGATATATGCAATGAAAACCGAACTTCTCCCCTTTTCAATATCCTATTCAGTATTTTAACGAGAAACAAATGGTTTATTGAAAATAAAGTATTTAAGGTTAATTTCTTATCAATTATGTGTTTGGATCATTTTTATCGTATATTTAATGAATTAATAATAATAAACTGAAAATTCACAAAACATAGAAAAACGGCAAAATATTGCCTAATTCGATGATATTTTGTTTAAATCACATAAAGGAAAAGGGGATGATAAACGTCAAAATATTGCTAAATTCGATGATTTTTCGTACGAAACAAAATGCAAGAAAACTTGCTTAAAATACTATATTATGCGACATTCTGAGATTTGAAGGCCAAATCACATATCGTGATACTACATGAAATAGTATCGAAATATTGGTAAAAATGAATATATTTACGTAATATCAAACTTCATGGAAAACGTGAAAAAAGTCACTATTTTACCATATTTGAGGATTTTAACTTCAAATCATAGAGCGAGGTTTCGTATTATTTAGATCCATGAAAAGACATATGAAAATGTTGTTTCCAATACAAATGATAAAAATCAATGTGTTTTCATTAGAATTAACTAAAATGTTTCTGATTTTCCGTTTATGTTACCGATGGAAGATGTACACGAAAACCGCTCTATTCCGGCTGAAACGTCGATATATGCAATAAAAACAGAACTTCTCCCCTTTTCAATCTCTTACTCAGTATTTTAACGAGAAACAAATAGTTGATTGAAAATAAAGTTTTTAAGGTTATTATCTAATCAATTATGTGTTTGCATAATTTTTACGTATATATAGTGAATTAATACCCATAAACTGAAAATTCACAAAAACTTTGAAAAATGGCAAAATATTGCCTAATTCGATGATATTTTGTTCAAATCACATAGAGGAAAAGGGGATGATAAACGTCAAAATATTGCTAAATTCGATGATTTTTCGTACGAAACAAAATGGAAGAAAACTTGCTTAAAATGCTATATTATGCGACATTCTGAGATTTGTAGGCCAAATCACATATCGTGATACTACATGAAATAGTATCGAAATATTGGTAAAAATGAATATATTTACGTAATATCAAACTACATGGAAAACGTGAAAAAAGTCACTATTTTACATATATGAGGATTTTAACTTCAAATCATAGAGCGAGGTTTCGTATTATTTGGATCCAAGAAAAGACATATGACAATGTTGTTTCCAATACAAATGATAAAATTCAATGTGTTTTCATTAGAATTTACTAAAATGTTCCTGATTTTTTGTTTTTATTACCGATGGAAGATGTACACGTAAAACCGCTCTATTCCGGCTGAAACGTCGATATATGCAATAAAAACAGAAACTTCTCCCCTTTTCAATCTCTTACTCAGTATTTTAACGAGAAACAAATAGTTGATTCAAAATGAAGTTTTTAAAGTTATTATCTAATCAATTATAAGTTTGCATCATTTTTACGTATATATAGTGAATTAATACCCATAAACTGAAAATTAAAAAAAAACGTTGAAAAACGGCAAAATATTGCCTAATTCGATGATATTTTGTTTAAATCACATAGAGGAAAAGGGGATGATAAACGTCAAAATATTGCTAAATTCGATGATTTTTCGTACGAAACAAAATGCAAGAAAACTTTCTTAAAATGCTATATTATGCGACATTCTGAGATTTGAAGGCCAAATCACATATCGTGATACTACATGAAGTAGTATCGAAATATTGGTAAAAACGAATATATTTACGTAAAATTGTTATACTCAAATTCTGTCAGTGTAAATGTAACCAATCACAGGCAAGTAGGCCTCTGACGTCATGCCAGACAGAGGAGCATCAAGCCATGCTCCCAGCAGCCTCAGTTATCCTCACAGACTCGGAGTAGAAGGACCTCGGCTAGGCAGATATATACCTTGCTATCTCAGTTAATAAATATATACAGAAGCGACTGTATATATTAGTCGCTGAGATAAGCGACTACTGAGTCTACATTCTACCCGAACAAGGCAAACGAATACTGGTAGCAGCAGTGGGATCCAGAAATTTTTTTCTGGAAACAAAAGTTCAAGTACCCAGCATCGTCTCGTGTTCCAGCCGCCACCGCCACCGCCATAAGCCGCCATCCTGCCACCCACGCATCAAATATTGTGCCAGACCGGGGTCCTGCCATCAACCACTACTCCAGGCCAACGTTTCAGAAGTAAGGGTCAATATTTTCCTGTGAGAACGCTCATTCATCAGTGAGGAGGAAGGAAGCTTCCCGCGCCAGCCATTTTTTAATCTCGCGCCACCACGTGGGAACCTACACCCACCACCGCCACCCAAGCTGACAGTATCAAGCTTCGTGAGGGTGCAAGCTACTGCAATCGTCGTCAGCCATCGTCGCAAGTATCAACTGGTTATTCCATCGTCGCAATATTGTCGTCGTCAGAATTTATCTTCGTGCTTCTAGCGTGAACAGTGTGGGGTCCCTGAGTCTCGCGCCACCGCCGCCAGGAGCGCTGCCATCGCACCAGTTTGTAAACAAACCTCACATGTGCCCGTTCAGGTCTTCACGACGTTTCTCCTACTTTGGCTACTGGTGATCCTCATAAATTACAACCCTGAGATAAGTAATTGCTAGTTGAGAACAACGTGCCAAGTGCTAAAAAGTGACTTATGTAATCATTCCCATAATATCCTGTGAATTAACCATTCAGTGACATGTTAAATATTGGAGCTGGTTCAGTACTCCACTCCCCACAGTTTTCCTGTGTGATTTCAACATTCCTGCTTCTTACAGTAATTTCATTGAATTTTAATTGTTCTCCTAGAGTGTTATTGGTAAATTTAAATTCCAGTGAAGTAAGAAATCCTTGTTTTAGTAGCAGTTAAGGATTTGTACAATATAATTTTTTTTAATTCCTCCAGGCCTAAAATTTAAATTTATTCCTTCAACATTGCATATTATAATTTTTTTACCATAGTTATATACATTCCTGTGTCCAGTTTATGTGCTACATACATATTTCTTGCATTGCCACTTGCTGTGTTGAATCTTTTTTAATGAAATTTTGCAATTGCACTTCCAGTTTTTATATTCTCAATTGCTGTGCTTAGTCTGGTTTAATTAATTTACATACATCTAATTCCAGTCATTTTTTTAATGAAAGATTGCTAAATTTAGTTTACAATTGCTTGTTCTTGATTATTTTCTTGCCTAGCACAATTTAATAATTTTATTTCTGCCATTTTTACTTTAGCCAAGTTGATATTTTTTGTGTGTTTATTTTTGTGTATACTATTTCTGATGCCAGGTGCACTTAATTATAATCTGCGTTCAAATATTACTTCCACGGCTGTGACAGTGCCTACCACTGTTGAAACCCCTTCAGACTCAACAGGAGCAGTTGCTCATCCCAATGGCCAGAGATCAGCTCAGGAAATGGCTATTCCTCTTTTTGCCGGTGAATCCCGCTTATTAGAGTCATGGTTTAGTAAGGTTGAAGCGAAAACAGTTGCACGTTTTTCTAAGCCTACTGATGCCGAATACTTAGCAATTGCACGGTCAGCCGTGGACACAACCAAAGGTGATGCACGTTTTGTTGTTGATGAGAAAGCCATTGTTAGCCTCCAGTCTTGGCCTGAATTTAAGGATTTCTTTCGCCGTCGCTTTGTTAATAAAGGAGACCTTGACCCATATAGGTTAGTCAAGAAAATTGCCAATGCTACCATGCAGCCTGGTGAATCGTTTAATGCGTTTACTAGCCGTCTCGATCAGTATCTGTATGCCTTAGTTTCTGCTATGAATAATTCAACTTGGTTAGATAAAGACAATAATCTGTCCCCTGAGGCTATGGCCAAAATGATAGCATTTGGTACTTTAATGCATTTTGCCCCCGAGCATACAAAACCAATCGTTGAGCAACAAAATTTTGGTGTTAAACATGAAATTGGTGAAGTGTTTGAGGCTATTAACAATGCCGCAGATAAACTAGCTCCCCGAAGTGCTCAACTGTTGCCACCCTCTGATGCTGTAAATGTGGTAACAAGCTCTCAGCATCCTCCCACAAACTCTCAAAACTCTTGGTCGCAGAAGCGTACCCATGCTCGCAGCCCCCAGTCAAATTCGCCGCCTCATAAATTGCCGAAACGCCATACTCCACAACCATCCACTCCCTCATGTTGGCATTGTGGTAAGAGTAACCACCTTGCAAGGGACTGTTGGTCCGCCCCTAGATCATCACCTCCTAGACAATTCTCTCGGCCCCCTCATCAATCTAATCATTCTAGGCTTCCATATTGCACGTACCATAAACAAGTTGGTCACCACACTGCGGATTGTAGAGCTAGGCAAAGGACATCTCCACCTCGTAACTCCCATGGTCAGTCTTGGCGAGGCTCACAGCGTCCAAGACATTATCAGAACTCTCGTAATTACAACTCCCAGCCCAGCTATAATGCAACTTCAAATTATAATGCTCAGTCACAGAATACTGGAGCTCAGAATGTTCACTCCATGTCGTCGGGAAACCCCCAAGGCCATCCGCTAACCAATTCAAGCTAGCCAATCCTAGTGCCCTCCCTGTGTATTCAGTAGCTACCCAAAATAGATTTGGACACTTGACAGAGGAGGACACTGACTCTAGACCAGTTGTAGATGTTGACGGATCCACAGTAAATTTGACACAAACAAGACGCAGATATCCCAGACAACATAAGTCAAAAGTAGTAACTTGTCCAGTCTCAAGTGATGGTCCCCTTGTATCAGCCATTGTACATGGTAGAGTTTTAAAAGTTTTTCTTGACTCAGGTGCAAAAATTAATATTGTCAAGCCCTCAGCTCTTAGAGACATTGAAAGTAAGCATCCTACTATTTTAAAACAGTCACACATACCTTTTCTAAGTGGTATTTCAGGAAATAAAGTAAAAGTTCAGGGTGAAATTGACCTCCCACTCAAGTTCAATGATGTCACATTGTCTATAACATGTTTAGTTGTTGACATTATTCATTTTCCTGGAGACATTCTCTTAGGTCTGTACACCATGATTGATGAAAATATTGCATTGTTTCCCCATCGTTGGAACATAAGTATCAAAGACCATGTCATACCCTTGTGTAGCATGTATCGACAGGGCCACGAGTTCAACCTTCAATCAGATTATGTTAATTTTGTTGACACCCGCCTTGCTAGCGTAGGTTTGTCAGATCATTGTCGTGGTAGCATACCCGAGAAAACAGGCACTCGATTGAAGCATAGTAGTTGTGCAGTTGTTAAGGAGAATGAGTATCGGGACTTTCTGGAAGGGGACGCCCTAACGGATTCTCGTTGTCTCGCTCGCCTGGCAGCTTCCATCTCTGAAGTCAGTGGTTCCACAGCTACTGACACTGTGCTACACCCTCATTCTCTCACCAGAATAAGAGTTAAGGTTCAGGGAGTGCCTGAGTTGTCGGATGTGATTGCAGAAAGTGAAACATGTAAAGTGAATGGTACATTTGTTGAACCCTCCTGGCACACAGTGCAGGATGGTACTGTCTCACTTTTTATCGCAAACACAAGTAATGCCGATATCCATCTCCAGTCTGGTACCCATGTTGTAGATTTTGCCCATTACTCGTTACCGGTGCGAGTTGTGGATGATGTCTCCATGGATCATACTGTTTGTACACTCACACCAGGAGAACAGGGATCTCAGCCAGAGGTGCAAGCGCAACACCTCAGTCCTACTGATTTTCCTAACTCTGTGGCTCAGCTTTTGAAAATTTTGAACAAGAATAGAGCTGTTGTTGCTCTACCAGGAGAAAAATTAGGTCTCACTCCTCTTATTACACATAAAATTCCCCTTGAACAAGGAACTATGCCTATTTATGTACCAGCTTACCGTCTTCCCCATTCTCAGAGAGCAGAAGCAGATAGACTTGTAGAAGAAATGTTACAGAGTGATGTAATTGAATCGAGTAATTCGCCATGGAACGCTCCATTGATTCTTGTACCAAAGCGAGATGGGACTTGGAGACCTGTAATCGATTATCGCAAGCTTAACAGAGTAACAATACCTGATCGTTTCCCACTTCCAGTTCTAAATGATTTGTTGCAAAGTATTGGTCGAAACAAAGTATTCTCAACGTTAGATTTGTTGCAGGGATTCTGGCAAATCCCCCTTGATGAGGAAAGTAAACAATTGACAGCCTTTAGTACTCCCAATGGTCATTTTCATTTCAAAAGAATGCCGTTTGGTTTGCGTAGTAGTCCAATAACCTTTTCACGGCTCATGACAAATCTATTTCGTAGATTGATAGGAAGTACGCTTCTAGTTTACCTTGATGATCTCATAATCATGTCACAAGATGTTCAGACTCATTTCCAGAACCTTGAAAAAGTACTTGCAAAGCTCGCTGAAGCTAATTTAAAAATAAAGCTTGCAAAATGTTCATTTTTAAAGCAAAAGATTAATTTCCTAGGTCATACAGTTACACCTTCAGGTATTACATTGAATGAATCAAAAATTATTGCTGCCCGTGATTTTCCAACACCTCGTACCGCAGAAGCCGTAAGACAGTTCACAGGTCTTGTAGGATTTTATCGTTCATTTATTGCTGGATTCTCTATTATAGCCGCTCCGCTTTACAAGTTGCAAAGAAAAGATGAACCCTTTGTTTGGGGAGAGGCCCAGGATCAGTCATTCAGAAAACTCAAAGCAGCCTTGATTTCGTCACCTGTCCTTAGGTACCCAGATTTTTCTAAACCTTTTACGTTGGTTACAGATGCTAGTGACATAGGTCTAGGTGCTGCATTACTTCAAACAGAAGGTCACAGAGATCACGCAATAGCTTATGCTAGCCGTACTTTATCTAAAGAAGAGAAAAATTATAGTGCAACAGAACGAGAAGCCTTGGCAGTTGTCTGGGCACTTAAACATTTCAAGGATACAATTTATAATTACCCAGTTCATGTTCTTACAGATCACCAACCATTAATTCCCTTGTTCAAAAATAAGAATCCAGTTGGAAAGTTTGCTAGATATTTGCTCACAATTCAAGAATTCAATCCCACATTTGGATATATTCCAGGAAAGCAAAATGTTGTAGCCGATGCGTTTTCTCGACACGTAGCTGCGATTCAGTTAAATTACCCAGCATTAGATGCTACAGTAGTAGAAACGGAACAAAGACAAGACCCCATATGGGCACCCGTCATTAAATTTTTGACTAAGCAAGACACTCGCCCGATTCATAAACCACCAGTACCATTGAAAGAATTAGTTATGTTGGACAATTTACTGTGTAGAGTAGTAAAGCTAGGGACAGCCCCGAGGAAATGTTGTCAGTTAGTTGTTCCAGCTGTCTTGGTACCAACTGTGTTAAAAATTATCCATGATGCTCCTGCAAGTGCACATCCAGGAAAGGATCGTACACTCCAACAAGGTCGATTGAAATATTTTTGGCCAAAAATGGCTAAGGAGATTGCTCATTATGTTGACAGATGTTTAACTTGTTTACAGCACAAGGGACATGTTTCAGGACCTAATCCAATTCAGGTGTACCAGCAACTAAAGCTCCTTGGGAACGAATATCGATGGATTTATTGACAAATTTTGCGGAAACAGAGAAAGGGAACAAACATTTGCTTGTAATGGTCGATAATTTTTCACGGTTTTGCGAACTAGTTCCTATCCCGAACAAAACAGCAGAAACCATAGCCAGCGCATTCCATGACCAAATAATTTGTAGATATAGTATGCCTAAAGTAATCCTTTCAGATAATGGTCCAGAATTCAGTAATAGTATTCTAACTAGCTTGTGTGATTTATATAACATCAAAAAATGTAGCATCATGCCTTATCATCCGGCAAGTAATGGACTAGCTGAACGTACTAACAGGAAAGTGTTAGATGCCTTGAGAGTCACGTTGAATTTTGATAACAACAATTGGGATGATTTTATACCCTTAATTCAGTGTGCTATAATTTCTTCAATTAATGTTTCTACTGGTGACACACCTTACGCTATTCTTTATGGTACAGATAAGATCCTCCCTAATGAATTGATTAACGTGCCTCCTACTCCCTTATATAACGTAGATGATTTTGTTCAAGTGAAGCGTAGACAGATGCAATTAGTATTCAAGAAAATACGAGAACAACTGTCCAAAGCTACAGCCGAGTTCACTCTAGCAAGAAATGCACGAACTAAACCCAGTAAAATAACTATTGGATCTGTAGTAATGATACTTAACCAACACAGGTCTGGTCCTATGTACAAGTTAACTAAGAAATTTTTGGGTCCATATAAGGTAATCGAGCTTATTAAAGGTAACAAATACAGACTTAAGAACTTGTTAACAGGAGAGTATATAAATGAGCATTTAGACCACATGAAGTTAGCTAAAATGACTGTTGACGAGACTGATGAGGAAGATGACAATGAACTTACCCAGACAGATACTCCTACTCGGACACCACCTTCTGTGGTTGACAGACCACTGGATGTTCAGCAACCCCATACTAGCAATTATAATCTTAGATCTAGACCTCTCGTTTCAACCGTGCACTCACCACATGTCCATTGGCTAGATGTTAACGAGGATATCTCTCAAGATGATAGTTTGTCACATGAAGTTTCATCTGTTCCGAACCTTCAGTCAGAGCCAGAGTTGTATAGTGCTCTGGATGAGCTAGGTGTAGATATCCGCAGAATTTATAATTGAATGCACTCTGCAGTTATTCTGTTTGTTTTGAAAAAAAAAAAAAAAGTCATTTGCAGTATTTCTACCACATGTGTCTTATTATTACCATTATATATAATGTATAGTTTTTCTCAACTTTATTTTGTTATGAATTAGATGCCATTGTTAAGTCTACTACCATTTGTATTTTTACAGTGCTTGTCATAAGAGTTATTATTGTTCTAGCAACCACATTGAGGCCAGTGAATCCTGACTGCTATCACGCAGATGTTAGTCTTCTTGATCCAGGTCTTGTATATGTTTGTAAATATATTGCACATTATATATATTGTACTTTGGTCTTGTAAATATATTGTATATTTCGAAAAAAAAAAAAAAAAATCAATATCTATCTTGAAATTCAATTGTGGTTGTTAGGTCAGAACTTTGTTCTATTAATGTAATAATTGTTTAATTTTGTATGGTTTTCAAGCACTTGCCATTGACACATCTTAATAATTTTGTTTAGGCAATACCTTGAGTTGTATTGTTCATATCTGATCAGTAGACATCCACATGTTCTTAATACTCTGGTTTAATCAAAGCATTGTTACCATGATTTTCACCTATTATGATGAATTTTTTTTTTGTGCATATATGTCGAGTTGTTAGTATTACGCACACCTGATCTTCTTTCAATGTTTTATTATGCAAATTTCACATGTAAGCCATTATTGAATGCCACCGAGGTCCTTTCAGTATCATTGTAACTATATAGCTAGCCAGAGCTTGTCGACAAGGGACGTCGACTTGGTAGCGTGTCCGAGCGGTGTTATACTCAAATTCTGTCAGTTGAAATGTAACCAATCACAGGCAAGTAGGCCTCTGACGTCATGCCAGACAGAGGAGCATCAAGCCATGCTCCCAGCAGCCTCAGTTATCCTCACAGACTCAGAGTAGAAGGACCTCGGCTAGGCAGATATATACCTTGCTATCTCAGTTAATAAATATATACAGAAGCGACTACTGAGTCTACATTCTACCCGAACAAGGCAAACGAATAAAATCACACTACATGGAAAACGTGAAAAAAGTCACTATTTTACCATATATGAGAATTTTAACTTCAAATCATAGAGCGAGGTTTCGTATTATTTAGATCCAAGAAAAGACATATGACAATGTTGTTTCCAAAACAAATGATAAAAATCAATGTGTTTTCATTAGAATTAACTAAAATGTTCCTGATTTTTCGTTTATATTACCGATGGAAGATGTACACGTATAACCGCTCTAATCTGGCTGAAACGTCGATATATGCAATGAAAACCGAACTTCTCCCCTTTTCAATATCCTATTCAGTATTTTAACGAGAAACAAATGGTTGATTGAAAATGAAGTATTTAAGGTTAATTTCTTTTCAATTATGTGTTTGCATCATTTTTGTCGTATATTTAATGAATTAATAATAATAAACTGAAAATTCACAAAAACGTAGAAAAACGGCAAAATATTGCCTAATTCGATGATATTTTGTTTAAATCAAATAAAGGAAAAGGGGATGATAAACGTCAAAATATTGCTAAATTCGATGATTTTTCGTACGAAACAAAATGCAAGAAAACTTGCTTAAAATGCTATATTATGCGACATTCTGAGATTTGAAGGCCAAATCACATATCGTGATACTACATGAAATAGTATCGAAATATTGGTAAAAATGAATATATTTACGTAATATCAAACTACATGGAAAACGTGAAAAAAGTCACTATTTTACCATATATGAGGATTTTAACTTCAAATCATAGAGCGAGGTTTCGTATTATTTGGATCCAAGAAAAGACATATGACAATGTTGTTTCCAATACAAATGATAAAAATCAATGTGTTTTCATTAGAATTTACTAAAATGTTCCTGATTTTCCGTTTATATTACCGATGGAAGATGTAAACGTAAAACCGCTCTATTCCGGCTGAAACGTCGATATATGCAATAAAAACAGAAACTTCTCCCCTTTTCAATCTCTTACTCAGTATTTTAACGAGAAACAAATAGTTGATTGAAAATGAAGTTTTTAAGGTTATTATCTAATCAATTATGTGTTTGCATCATTTTTATCGTATATATAGTGAATTAATACCCATAAACTGAAAATTCGCAAAAACGTGGAAAAACGGCAAAATATTGCCTAATTCGATGATATTTTGTTTAAATCACATAGAGAAAAAGGGGATGATAATCGTCAAAATATTGCTAAATTCGATGATATTTCGTACGAAACAAAATGCAAGAAAACTTGCTTAAAATGCAATATTATGCGACATTCTGAGATTTGAAGGCCAAATCACATATCGTGATACTACATGAAATAGTATCGAAATATTGGTAAAAATGAATATATTTACGTAATATCAAACTACATGGAAAACGTGAAAAAAGTCACTATTTTACCATATATGAGGATTTTAACTTCAAATCATAGAGCGAGGTTTCGTATTATTTAGATCCAAGAAAAGACATATGACAATGTTGTTTCCAATACAAATGATAAAAATCAATGTGTTTTCATTTGAATAAAGTAAAATGTTCCTGATTTTCCGTTCATATTACCGATGGAAGATGTACACGTAAAACCGATCTATTCCGGCTGAAACGTCGATATATGCAATAAAAACAGAACTTCTCCCCTTTTAAATCTCTTACTCAGTATTTTAACGAGAAACAAATAGTTGATTGAAAATGAAGTTTTTAAGGTTATTATCTAATTTTTTTTTTTTTTTTTTTTTTTTTTTTTTTTTTTTTTTTTTTTTTTTTTGAGATATATACAAGAGTTGTTACATTCTTGTACAGCCACTAGTACGCGTAGCGTTTCGGGCAAGTCCTTAATCCTATGGTCCCTGGAATACGATCCCTGCCGTGAAGAATCATTTTTTTTTTTTTTTTTTTTTTTTTTCATCCAAGTACACATTTTACTGTTGCGTTAAACAGAGGCTACAGTTAAGGAATTGCGCCCAGTAAATCCTCCCCGGCCAGGATACGAACCCATGACATAGCGCTCGCGGAACGCCAGGCGAGTGTCTTACCACTACACCACGGAGACTGTTAATCAATTATGTGTTTGCATCATTTTTACGTATATATAGTGAATTAATACCCATAAACTGAAAATTCACAAAAACGTTGAAAAATGGCAAAATATTGCCTAATTCGATGATATTTTGTTTAAATCACATAGAGGAAAAGGGGATGATAATCGTCAAAATATTGCTAAATTCGATGATTTTTCGTACGAAACAAAATGCAAGAAAACTTGCTTAAAATGCTATATTATGCGACATTCTGAGATTTGTAGGCCAAATCACATATCGTGATACTACATGAAATAGTATCGAAATATTGGTAAAAATGAATATATTTACGTAATATCAAACTACATGGAAAACGTGAAAAAAGTCACTATTTTACCATATATGAGGATTTTAACTTCAAATCATAGAGCGAGGTTTCGTATTATTTGGATCCAAGAAAAGACATATGACAATGTTGTTTCCAATACAAATGATAAAAATCAATGTGTTTTCATTAGAATTAACTAAAATGTTCCTGATTTTTCGTTTATATTACCAATGGAAGATGTACACGTATAACCGCTCTAATCTGGATGAAACGTCGATATATGCAATGAAAACCGAACTTCTTCCCTTTTCAAAATCCAATTCAGTATTTTAACGAGAAACAAATGGTTGATTGAAAATGAAGTATTTAGGTTAATTTCTTTTCAATTATGTGTTTGCATCATTTTTGTCGTATATTTAATGAATTAATAATAATAAACTGAAAATTCACAAAAACGGTGAAAAACGGCAAAATATTGCCTAATTCGATGATATTTTGTTTAAATCACATAAAGGAAAAGGGGATGATAAACGTCAAAATATTGCTAAATTCGATGATTTTTCGTACGAAACAAAATGCAAGAAAACTTGCTTAAAATGCTATATTATGCGACATTCTGAGATTTGAAGGCCAAATCACATATCGTGATACTACATGAAATAGTATCGAAATATTGGTAAAAATGAATATATTTACGTAATATCAAACTACATGGAAAACGTGAAAAAAGTCACTATTTTACCATATATGAGGATTTTAACTTCAAATCATAGAGCGAGGTTTCGTATTATTTGGATCCAAGAAAAGACATATGACAATGTTGTTTCCAATACAAATGATAAAAATCAATGTGTTTTCATTAGAATTTACTAAAATGTTCCTGATTTTCCGTTTATATTACCAATGGAAGATGTAAACGTTAAACCGCTCTATTCCGGCTGAAACGTCGATATATGCAATAAAAACAGAAACTTCTCCCCTTTTCAATCTCTTACTCAGTATTTTAACGAGAAACAAATAGTTGATTCAAAATGAAGGTTTTAAGGTTATTATCTAATCAATTATGTGTTTGCATCATTTTTACGTATATATAGTGAATTAATACCCATAAACTGAAAATTCACAAAAACGTTGAAAAACGGCAAAATATTGCCTAATTCGATGATATTTTGTTTAAATCACATAGAGGAAAAGGGGATGATAAACGTCAAAATATTGCTAAATTCGATGATTTTTCGTACGAAACAAAATGCAAGAAAACTTGCTTAAAATGCTATATTATGCGACATTCTGAGATTTGAAGGCCAAATCACATATCGTGATACTACATGAAGTAGTATCGAAATATTGGTAAAAACGAATATATTTACGTAAAATCACACTACATGGAAAACGTGAAAAAAGTCACTATTTTACCATATATGAGAATTTTAACTTCAAATCATAGAGCGAGGTTTTGTATTATTTAGATCCAAGAAAAGACATATGACAATGTTGTTTCCAATACAAATGATAAAAATCAATGTGTTTTCATTAGAATTAACTAAAATGTTCCTGATTTTTCGTTTATATTACAGATGGAAGATGTACACGTAAAACCGCTCTAATCTGGCTGAAACGTCGATATATGCAATGAAAACCGAACTTCTCCCCTTTTCAATATCCTATTCAGTATTTTAACGAGAAACAAATGGTTTATTGAAAATAAAGTATTTAAGGTTAATTTCTTATCAATTATGTGTTTGGATCATTTTTATCGTATATTTAATGAATTAATAATAATAAACTGAAAATTCACAAAAACGTAGAAAAACGGCAAAATATTGCCTAATTCGATGATATTTTGTTTAAATCACATAAAGGAAAAGGGGATGATAAACGTCAAATTATTGCTAAATTCGATGATTTTTCGTACGAAACAAAATGCAAGAAAACTTGCTTATAATACTATATTATGCGACATTCTGAGATTTGAAGGCCAAATCACATATCGTGATACTACATGAAATAGTATCGAAATATTGGTAAAAATGAATATATTTACTTAATATCAAACTTCATGGAAAACGTGAAAAAAGTCACTATTTTACCATATTTGAGGATTTTAACTTCAAATCATAGAGCGAGGTTTCGTATTATTTAGATCCAAGAAAAGACATATGAAAATGTTGTTTCCAATACAAATGATAAAAATCAATGTGTTTTCATTAGAATTAACTAAAATGTTTCTGATTTTCCGTTTATATTACCGATGGAAGATGTACACGAAAACCGCTCTATTCCGGCTGAAACGTCGATATATGCAATAAAAACAGAACTTCTCCCCTTTTCAATCTCTTACTCAGTATTTTAACGAGAAACAAATAGTTGATTGAAAATGAAGTTTTTAAGGTTATTATCTAATCAATTATGTGTTTGCATCATTTTTATCGTATATATAGTGAATTAATACCCATAAACTGAAAATTCACAAAAACGTGGAAAAACGGCAAAATATTGCCTAATTCGATGATATTTTGTTTATATCACATAGAGAAAAAGGGGATGAAAATCGTCAAAATATTGCTAAATTCGATGATATTTCGTACGAAACAAAATGCAAGAAAACTTGCTTAAAATGCAATATTTGCGACATTCTGAGATTTGAAGGCCAAATCACATATCGTGATACTACATGAAATAGTATCGAAATATTGGTAAAAATGAATATATTTACGTAATATCAAACTACATGAAAAACGTGAAAAGTCACTATTTTACCATATTTGAGGATTTTAACTTCAAATCATAGAGCGAGGTTTCGTATTATTTAGATCCAAGAAAAGACATATGACAATGTTGTTTCCAATACAAATGATAAAAATCAATGTGTTTTCATTTGAATAAACTAAAATGTTCCTGATTTTCCGTTTATATTACCGATGGAAGATGTACACGTAAAACCGCTCTATTCCGGCTGAAACGTCGATATGTGCAATAAAAACAGAAACTTCTCCCCTTTTATATCTCTTACTCAGTATTTTAACGAGAAACAAATAGTTGATTGAAAATGAAGTTTTTAAGGTTATTATCTAATCAATTATGTGTTTGCATAATTTTTACGTATATATAGTGAATTAATACCCATAAACTGAAAATTCACAAAAAAGTTGAAAATGGCAAAATATTGCCTAATTCGATGATATTTTGTTTAAATCACATAGAGGAAAAGGGGATGATAAACGTCAAAATATTGCTAAATTCGATGATTTTTCGTACGAAACAAAATGCAAGAAAACTTGCTTAAAATGCTATATTATGCGACATTCTGAGATTTGTAGGCCAAATCACATATCGTGATACTACATGAAATAGTATCGAAATATTGGTAAAAATGAATATATTTACGTAATATCAAACTACATGGAAAACGTGAAAAAAGTCACTAGTTTACCATATATGAGGATTTTAACTTCAAATCATAGAGCGAGGTTTCGTATTATTTGGATCCAAGAAAAGACATGACAATGTTGTTTCCAATACAAATGATAAAATTCAATGTGTTTTCATTAGAATTTACTAAAATGTTCCTGATTTTTTGTTTATATTACCGATGGAAGATGTACACGTAAAACCGCTCTATTCCGGCTGAAACGTCGATATATGCAATAAAAACAGAAACTTCTCCCCTTTTCAATCTATTACTCAGTATTTTAACGAGAAACAAATAGTTGATTCAAAATGAAGTTTTTAAGGTTATTATCTAATCAATTATGTGTTTGCATCATTTTTACGTATATATAGTGAATTAATACCCATAAACTGAAAATTCAAAAAAACGTTGAAAAACGGCAAAATATTGCCTAATTCGATGATATTTTGTTTAAATCACATAGAGGAAAAGGGGATGATAAACGTCAAAATATTGCTAAATTCGATGATTTTTCGTACGAAACAAAATGCAAGAAAACTTTCTTAAAATGCTATATTATGTGACATTCTGAGATTTGAAGGCCAAATCACATATCGTGATACTACATGAAGTAGTATCGAAATATTGGTAAAAACGAATATATTTACGTAAAATTGTTATACTCAAATTCTGTCAGTTGAAATGTAACCAATCACAGGCAAGTAGGCCTCTGACGTCATGCCAGACAGAGGAGCATCAAGCCATGCTCCCAGCAGCCTCAGTTATCCTCACAGACTCAGAGTAGAAGGACCTCGGCTAGGCAGATATATACCTTGCTATCTCAGTTAATAAATATATACAGAAGCGACTACTGAGACTACATTCTACCCGAACAAGGCAAACGAATACTGGTAGCAGCAGTGGGATCCAGAAATTTTTTTCTGGAAACAAAAGTTCAAGTACCCAGCATCGCCTCGTGTTCCAGCCGCCACCGCCACCGCCATAAGCCGCCATCCTGCCACCCACGCATCAAATATTGTGCCAGACCGGGGTCCTGCCATCAACCACTACTCCAGGCCAACGTTTCAGAAGTAAGGGTCAATATTTTCCTGTGAGAACGCTCATTCATCAGTGAGGAGGAAGGAAGCTTCCCGCGCCAGCCATTTTTTAATCTCGCGCCACCACGTGGGAACCTACACCCACCACCGCCACCCAAGCTGACAGTATCAAGCTTCGTGAGGGTGCAAGCTACTGCAATCGTCGTCAGCCATCGTCGCAAGTATCAACTGGTTATTCCATCGTCGCAATATTGTCGTCGTCAGAATTTATCTTCGTGCTTCTAGCATGAACAGTGTGGGGTCCCTGAGTCTCGCGCCACCGCCGCCAGGAGCGCTGCCATCGCACCAGTTTGTAAACAAACCTCACATGTGCCCGTTCAGGTCTTCACGACGTTTCTCCTACTTTGGCTACTGGTGATCCTCATAAATTACAACCCTGAGATAAGTAATTGCTAGTTGAGAACAACGTGCCAAGTGCTAAAAAGTGACTTATGTAATCATTCCCATAATATCCTGTGAATTAACCATTCAGTGACTTGTTAAATATTGGAGCTGGTTCAGTACTCCACTCCCCACAGTTTTCCTGTGTGATTTCAACATTCCTGCTTCTTACAGTAATTTCATTGAATTTTAATTGTTCTCCTAGAGTGTTATTGGTAAATTTAAATTCCAGTGAAGTAAGAAATCCTTGTTTTAGTAGCAGTTAAGGATTTGTACAATATAATTTTTTTTAATTCCTCCAGGCCTAAAATTTAAATTTATTCCTTCAACATTGCATATTATAATTTTTTTACCATAGTTATATACATTCCTGTGTCCAGTTTATGTGCTACATACATATTTCTTGCATTGCCACTTGCTGTGTTGAATCTTTTTTAATGAAATTTTGCAATTGCACTTCCAGTTTTTATATTCTCAATTGCTGTGCTTAGTCTGGTTTAATTAATTTACATACATCTAATTCCAGTCATTTTTTTAATGAAAGATTGCTAAATTTAGTTTACAATTGCTTGTTCTTGATTATTTTCTTGCCTAGCACAATTTAATAATTTTATTTCTGCCATTTTTACTTTAGCCAAGTTGATATTTTTTGTGTGTTTATTTTTGTGTATACTATTTCTGATGCCAGGTGCACTTAATTATAATCTGTGTTCAAATATTACTTCCACGGCTGTGACAATGCCTACCACTGTTGAAACCCCTTCAGACTCAACAGGAGCAGTTGCTCATCCCAATGGCCAGAGATCAGCTCAGGAAATGGCTATTCCTCTTTTTGCTGGTGAATCCCGCTTATTAGAGTCATGGTTTAGTAAGGTTGAAGCAAAAACAGTTGCACGTTTTTCTAAGCCTACTGATGCCGAATACTTAGCAATTGCACGGTCAGCCGTGGACACAACCAAAGGTGATGCACGTTTTGTTGTTGATGAGAAAGCCATTGTTAGCCTCCAGTCTTGGAGGCTAACCCCAGGCCTGAATTTAAGGATTTCTTTCGCCGTCGCTTTGTTAATAAAGGAGACCTTGACCCATATAGGTTAGTCAAGAAAATTGCCAATGCTACCATGCAGCCTGGTGAATCGTTTAATGCGTTTACTAGCCGTCTCGATCAGTATCTGTATGCCTTAGTTTCTGCTATGAATAATTCAACTTGGTTAGATAAAGACAATAATCTGTCCCCTGAGGCTATGGCCAAAATGATAGCATTTGGTACTTTAATGCATTTTGCCCCCGAGCATACAAAACCAATCGTTGAGCAACAAAATTTTGGTGTTAAACATGAAATTGGTGAAGTGTTTGAGGCTATTAACAATGCCGCAGATAAACTAGCTCCCCGAAGTGCTCAACTGTTGCCACCCTCTGATGCTGTAAATGTGGTAACAAGCTCTCAGCATCCTCCCACAAACTCTCAAAACTCTTGGTCGCAGAAGCGTACCCATGCTCGCAGCCCCCAGTCAAATTCGCCGCCTCATAAATTGCCGAAACGCCATACTCCACAACCATCCACTCCCTCATGTTGGCATTGTGGTAAGAGTAACCACCTTGCAAGGGACTGTTGGTCCGCCCCTAGATCATCACCTCCTAGACAATTCTCTCGGCCCCCTCATCAATCTAATCATTCTAGGCTTCCATATTGCACGTACCATAAACAAGTTGGTCACCACACTGCGGATTGTAGAGCTAGGCAAAGGACATCTCCACCTCGTAACTCCCATGGTCAGTCTTGGCGAGGCTCACAGCATCCAAGACATTATCAGAACTCTCGTAATTACAACTCCCAGCCCAGCTATAATGCAACTTCAAATTATAATGCTCAGTCACAGAATACTGGAGCTCAGAATGTTCACTCCATGTCGTCGGGAAACCCCCAAGGCCATCCGCTAACCAATTCAAGCTAGCCAATCCTAGTGCCCTCCCTGTGTATTCAGTAGCTACCCAAAATAGATTTGGACACTTGACAGAGGAGGACACTGACTCTAGACCAGTTGTAGATGTTGACGGATCCACAGTAAATTTGACACAAACAAGACGCAGATATCCCAGACAACATAAGTCAAAAGTAGTAACTTGTCCAGTCTCAAGTGATGGTCCCCTTGTATCAGCCATTGTACATGGTAGAGTTTTAAAAGTTTTTCTTGACTCAGGTGCAAAAATTAATATTGTCAAGCCCTCAGCTCTTAGAGACATTGAAAGTAAGCATCCTACTATTTTAAAACAGTCACACATACCTTTTCTAAGTGGTATTTCAGGAAATAAAGTAAAAGTTCAGGGTGAAATTGACCTCCCACTCAAGTTCAATGATGTCACATTGTCTATAACATGTTTAGTTGTTGACATTATTCATTTTCCTGGAGACATTCTCTTAGGTCTGTACACCATGATTGATGAAAATATTGCATTGTTTCCCCATCGTTGGAACATAAGTATCAAAGACCATGTCATACCCTTGTGTAGCATGTATCGACAGGGCCACGAGTTCAACCTTCAATCAGATTATGTTAATTTTGTTGACACCCGCCTTGCTAGCGTAGGTTTGTCAGATCATTGTCGTGGTAGCATACCCGAGAAAACAGGCACTCGATTGAAGCATAGTAGTTGTGCAGTTGTTAAGGAGAATGAGTATCGGGACTTTCTGGAAGGGGACGCCCTAACGGATTCTCGTTGTCTCGCTCGCCTGGCAGCTTCCATCTCTGAAGTCAGTGGTTCCACAGCTACTGACACTGTGCTACACCCTCATTCTCTCACCAGAATAAGAGTTAAGGTTCAGGGAGTGCCTGAGTTGTCGGATGTGATTGCAGAAAGTGAAACATGTAAAGTGAATGGTACATTTGTTGAACCCTCCTGGCACACAGTGCAGGATGGTACTGTCTCACTTTTTATCGCAAACACAAGTAATGCCGATATCCATCTCCAGTCTGGTACCCATGTTGTAGATTTTGCCCATTACTCGTTACCGGTGCGAGTTGTGGATGATGTCTCCATGGATCATACTGTTTGTACACTCACACCAGGAGAACAGGGATCTCAGCCAGAGGTGCAAGCGCAACACCTCAGTCCTACTGATTTTCCTAACTCTGTGGCTCAGCTTTTGAAAATTTTGAACAAGAATAGAGCTGTTGTTGCTCTACCAGGAGAAAAATTAGGTCTCACTCCTCTTATTACACATAAAATTCCCCTTGAACAAGGAACTACGCCTATTTATGTACCAGCTTACCGTCTTCCCCATTCTCAGAGAGCAGAAGCAGATAGACTTGTAGAAGAAATGTTACAGAGTGATGTAATTGAATCGAGTAATTCGCCATGGAACGCTCCATTGATTCTTGTACCAAAGCAAGATGGGACATGGAGACCTGTAATCGATTATCGCAAGCTTAACAGAGTAACAATACCTGATCGTTTCCCACTTCCAGTTCTAAATGATTTGTTGCAAAGTATTGGTCGAAACAAAGTATTCTCAACGTTAGATTTGTTGCAGGGATTCTGGCAAATCCCCCTTGATGAGGAAAGTAAACAATTGACAGCCTTTAGTACTCCCAATGGTCATTTTCATTTCAAAAGAATGCCGTTTGGTTTGCGTAGTAGTCCAATAACCTTTTCACGGCTCATGACAAATCTATTTCGTAGATTGATAGGAAGTACGCTTCTAGTTTACCTTGATGATCTCATAATCATGTCACAAGATGTTCAGACTCATTTCCAGAACCTTGAAAAAGTACTTGCAAAGCTCGCTGAAGCTAATTTAAAAATAAAGCTTGCAAAATGTTCATTTTTAAAGCAAAAGATTAATTTCCTAGGTCATACAGTTACACCTTCAGGTATTACATTGAATGAATCAAAAATTATTGCTGCCCGTGATTTTCCAACACCTCGTACCGCAGAAGCCGTAAGACAGTTCACAGGTCTTGTAGGATTTTATCGTTCATTTATTGCTGGATTCTCTATTATAGCCGCTCCGCTTTACAAGTTGCAAAGAAAAGATGAACCCTTTGTTTGGGGAGAGGCCCAGGATCAGTCATTCAAAAAACTCAAAGCAGCCTTGATTTCGTCACCTGTCCTTAGGTACCCAGATTTTTCTAAACCTTTTACGTTGGTTACAGATGCTAGTGACATAGGTCTAGGTGCTGCATTACTTCAAACAGAAGGTCACAGAGATCACGCAATAGCTTATGCTAGCCGTACTTTATCTAAAGAAGAGAAAAATTATAGTGCAACAGAACGAGAAGCCTTGGCAGTTGTCTGGGCACTTAAACATTTCAAGGATACAATTTATAATTACCCAGTTCATGTTCTTACAGATCACCAACCATTAATTCCCTTGTTCAAAAATAAGAATCCAGTTGGAAAGTTTGCTAGATATTTGCTCACAATTCAAGAATTCAATCCCACATTTGGATATATTCCAGGAAAGCAAAATGTTGTAGCCGATGCGTTTTCTCGACACGTAGCTGCGATTCAGTTAAATTACCCAGCATTAGATGCTACAGTAGTAGAAACGGAACAAAGACAAGACCCCATATGGGCACCCGTCATTAAATTTTTGACTAAGCAAGACACTCGCCCGATTCATAAACCACCAGTACCATTGAAAGAATTAGTTATGTTGGACAATTTACTGTGTAGAGTAGTAAAGCTAGGGACAGCCCCGAGGAAATGTTGTCAGTTAGTTGTTCCAGCTGTCTTGGTACCAACTGTGTTAAAAATTATCCATGATGCTCCTGCAAGTGCACATCCAGGAAAGGATCGTACACTCCAACAAGGTCGATTGAAATATTTTTGGCCAAAAATGGCTAAGGAGATTGCTCATTATGCAGACAGATGTTTAACTTGTTTACAGCACAAGGGACATGTTTCAGGACCTAATCCAATTCAGGTGTACCCAGCAACTAAAGCTCCTTGGGAACGAATATCGATGGATTTATTGACAAATTTTGCGGAAACAGAGAAAGGGAACTAACATTTGCTTGTAATGGTCGATAATTTTTCACGGTTTTGCGAACTAGTTCCTATCCCGAACAAAACAGCATAAACCATAGCCAGCGCATTCCATGACCAAATAATTTGTAGATATAGTATGCCTAAAGTAATCCTTTCAGATAATGGTCCAGAATTCAGTAATAGTATTCTAACTAGCTTGTGTGATTTATATAACATCAAAAAATGTAGCATCATGCCTTATCATCCGGCAAGTAATGGACTAGCTGAACGTACTAACAGGAAAGTGTTAGATGCCTTGAGAGTCACGTTGAATTTTGATAACAACAATTGGGATGATTTTATACCCTTAATTCAGTGTGCTATAAATTCTTCAATTAATGTTTCTACTGGTGACACACCTTACGCTATTCTTTATGGTACAGATAAGATCCTCCCTAATGAATTGATTAACGTGCCTCCTACTCCCTTATATAACGTAGATGATTTTGTTCAAGTGAAGCGTAGACAGATGCAATTAGTATTCAAGAAAATACGAGAACAACTGTCCAAAGCTACAGCCGAGTTCACTCTAGCAAGAAATGCACGAACTAAACCCAGTAAAATAACTATTGGATCTGTAGTAATGATACTTAACCAACACAGGTCTGGTCCTATGTACAAGTTAACTAAGAAATTTTTGGGTCCATATAAGGTAATCGAGCTTATTAAAGGTAACAAATACAGACTTAAGAACTTGTTAACAGGAGAGTATATAAATGAGCATTTAGACCACATGAAGTTAGCTAAAATGACTGTTGACGAGACTGATGAGGAAGATGACAATGAACTTACCCAGACAGATACTCCTACTCGGACACCACCTTCTGTGGTTGACAGACCACTGGATGTTCAGCAACCCCATACTAGCAATTATAATCTTAGATCTAGACCTCTCGTTTCAACCGTGCACTCACCACATGTCCATTGGCTAGATGTTAACGAGGATATCTCTCAAGATGATAGTTTGTCACATGAAGTTTCATCTGTTCCGAACCTTCAGTCAGAGCCAGAGTTGTATAGTGCTCTGGATGAGCTAGGTGTAGATATCCGCAGAATTTATAATTGAATGCACTCTGCAGTTATTCTGTTTGTTTTGAAAAAAAAAAAAAGTCATTTGCAGTATTTCTACCACATGTGTCTTATTATTACCATTATATATAATGTATAGTTTTTCTCAACTTTATTTTGTTATGAATTAGATGCCATTGTTAAGTCTACTACCATTTGTATTTTTACAGTGCTTGTCATAAGAGTTATTATTGTTCTAGCAACCACATTGAGGCCAGTGAATCCTGACTGCTATCACGCAGATGTTAGTCTTCTTGATCCAGGTCTTGTATATGCTTGTAAATATATTGCACATTATATATATTGTACTTTGGTCTTGTAAATATATTGTATATTTCGAAAAAAAAAAAAAAATCAATATCTATCTTGAAATTCAATTGTGGTTGTTAGGTCAGAACTTTGTTCTATTAATGTAATAATTGTTTAATTTTGTATGGTTTTCAAGCACTTGCCATTGACACATCTTAATAATTTTGTTTAGGCAATACCTTGAGTTGTATTGTTCATATCTGATCAGTAGACATCCACATGTTCTTAATACTCTGGTTTAATCAAAGCATTGTTACCATGATTTTCACCTATTATGATGAATTTTTTTTTTTGTGCATATATGTCGAGTTGTTAGTATTACGCACACCTGATCTTCTTTCAATGTTTTATTATGCAAATTTCACATGTAAGCCATTATTGAATGCCACCGAGGTCCTTTCAGTATCATTGTAACTATATAGCTAGCCAGAGCTTGTCGACAAGGGACGTCGACTTGGTAGCGTGTCCGAGCGGTGTTATACTCAAATTCTGTCAGTTGAAATGTAACCAATCACAGGCAAGTAGGCCTCTGACGTCATGCCAGACAGAGGAGCATCAAGCCATGCTCCCAGCAGCCTCAGTTATCCTCACAGACTCAGAGTAGAAGGACCTCGGCTAGGCAGATATATACCTTGCTATCTCAGTTAATAAATATATACAGAAGCGACTACTGAGTCTACATTCTACCCGAACAAGGCAAACGAATAAAATCACACTACATGGAAAACGTGAAAAAAGTCACTATTTTACCATATATGAGAATTTTAACTTCAAATCATAGAGCGAGGTTTCGTATTATTTAGATCCAAGAAAAGACATATGACAATGTTGTTTCCAATACAAATGATAAAAATCAATGTGTTTTCATTAGAATTAACTAAAATGTTCCTGATTTTTCGTTTATATTACCGATGGAAGATGTACACGTATAACCGCTCTAATCTGGCTGAAACGTCGATATATGCAATGAAAACCGAACTTCTCCCCTTTTCAATATCCTATTCAGTATTTTAACGAGAAACAAATGGTTGATTGAAAATGAAGTATTTAAGGTTAATTTCTTTTCAATTATGTGTTTGCATCATTTTTGTCGTATATTTAATGAATTAATAATAATAAACTGAAAATTCACAAAAACGTAGAAAAACGGCAAAATATTGCCTAATTCGATGATATTTTGTTTAAATCACATAAAGGAAAAGGGGATGATAAACGTCAAAATATTGCTAAATTCGATGATTTTTCGTACGAAACAAAATGCAAGAAAACTTGCTTAAAATGCTATATTATGCGACATTCTGAGATTTGAAGGCCAAATCACATATCGTGATACTACATGAAATAGTATCGAAATATTGGTAAAAATGAATATATTTACGTTATATCAAACTACATGGAAAACGTGAAAAAAGTCACTATTTTACCATATATGAGGATTTTAACTTCAAATCATAGAGCGAGGTTTCGTATTATTTGGATCCAAGAAAAGACATATGACAATGTTGTTTCCAATACAAATGATAAAAATCAATGTGTTTTCATTTGAATAAAGTAAAATGTTCCTGATTTTCCGTTCATATTACCGATGGAAGATGTACACGTAAAACCGCTCTATTCCGGCTGAAACGTCGATATATGCAATAAAAACAGAACTTCTCCCCTTTTAAATCTCTTACTCAGTATTTTAACGAGAAACAAATAGTTGATTGAAAATGAAGTTTTTAAGGTTATTATCTAATCAATTATGTGTTTGCATCATTTTTACGTATATATAGTGAATTAATACCCATAAACTGAAAATTCACAAAAACGTGGAAAAACGGCAAAATATTGCCTAATTCGATGATATTTTGTTTAAATCACATAGAGGAAAAGGGGATGATAATCGTCAAAATATTGCTAAATTCGATGATTTTTCGTACGAAACAAAATGCAAGAAAACTTGCTTAAAATGCTATATTATGCGACATTCTGAGATTTGTAGGCCAAATCACATATCGTGATACTACATGAAATAGTATCGAAATATTGGTAAAAATGAATATATTTAAGTAATATCAAACTACATGGAAAACGTGAAAAAAGTCACTATTTTACCATATACGAGGATTTTAACTTCAAATCATAGAGCGAGGTTTCGTATTATTTGGATCCAAGAAAAGACATATGACAATGTTGTTTCCAATACAAATGATAAAAATCAATGTGTTTTCATTAGAATTAACTAAAATGTTCCTGATTTATCGTTTATATTACCGATGGAAGATGTACACGTATAACCGCTCTAATCTGGCTGAAACGTCGATATATGCAATGAAAACCGAACTTCTTCCCTTTTCAAAATCCTATTCAGTATTTTAACGAGAAACAAATGGTTGATTGAAAATGAAGTATTTAGGTTAATTTCTTTTCAATTATGTGTTTGCATCATTTTTGTCGTATATTTAATGAATTAATAATAATAAACTGAAAATTCACAAAAACGTAGAAAAACGGCAAAATATTGCCTAATTCGATGATATTTTGTTTAAATCACATAAAGGAAAAGGGGATGATAAACGTCAAAATATTGCTAAATTCGATGATTTTTCGTACGAAACAAAATGCAAGAAAACTTGCTTAAAATGCTATATTATGAGACATTCTGAGATTTGAAGGCCAAATCACATATCGTGATACTACATGAAATAGTATCGAAATATTGGTAAAAATGAATATATTTACGTAATATCAAACTACATGGAAAACGTGAAAAAAGTCACTATTTTACCATATATGAGAATTTTAATTTCAAATCATAGAGCGAGGTTTCGTATTATTTTGATCCAAGAAAAGACATATGACATTGTTGTTTCCAATACAAATGATAAAAATCAATGTGTTTTCATTAGAATTTACTAAAATGTTCCTGATTTTCCGTTTATATTACCGATGGAAGATGTAAACGTAAAACCGCTCTATTCCGGCTGAAACGTCGATATATGCAATAAAAACAGAACTTCTCCCCTTTTCAATTTCTTACTCAGTATTTTAACGAGAAACAAATAGTTGATTGAAAATGAAGTTTTTAAGGTTATTATCTAATCAATTATGTGTTTGCATCATTTTTATCGTATATATAGTGAATTAATACCCATAAACTGAAAATTCACAAAAACGTGGAAAAACGGCAAAATATTGCCTAATTCGATGATATTTTGTTTAAATCACATAGAGAAAAAGGGGATGATAATCGTCAAAATATTGCTAAATTCGATGATATTTCGTACGAAACAAAATGCAAGAAAACTTTCTTAAAATGCAATATTATGCGACATTCTGAGATTTGAAGGCCAAATCACATATCGTGATACTACATGAAATAGTATCGAAATATTGGTAAAAATGAATATATTTACGTAATATCAAACTACATGAAAAACGTGAAAAAGTCACTATTTTACCATATTTGAGGATTTTAACTTCAAATCATAGAGCGAGGTTTCGTATTATTTAGTTCCAAGAAAAGACATATGACAGTGTTGTTTCCAATACAAATGATAAAAATCAATGTGTTTTCATTTGAATAAACTAAAATGTTCCTGATTTTCCGTTTATATTACCGATGGAAGATGTACACGTAAAACCGCTCTAATCCGGCTGAAACGTCGATATATGCAATAAAAACAGAAACTTCTCCCCTTTTAAATCTCTTACTCAGTATGTTAACGAGAAACAAATAGTTGATTCAAAATGAAGTTTTTAAGGTTATTATCTAATCAATTATGTGTTTGCATCATTTTTACGTATATATAGTGAATTAATACCCATAAACTGAAAATTCAAAAAAACGTTGAAAAACGGCAAAATATTGCCTAATTCGATGATATTTTGTTTAAATCACATAGAGGAAAAGGGGATGATAAACGTCAAAATATTGCTAAATTCGATGATTTTTCGTACGAAACAAAATGCAAGAAAACTTGCTTAAAATGCTATATTATGCGACATTCTGAGATTTGAAGGCCAAATCACATATCGTGATACTACATGAAGTAGTATCGAAATATTGGTAAAAACGAATATATTTACGTAAAATCACACTACATGGAAAACGTGAAAAAAGTCACTACTTTACCATATATGAGAATTTTAACTTCAAATCATAGAGCGAGGTTTCGTATTATTTAGATCCAAGAAAAGACATATGACAATGTTGTTTCCAATACAAATGATAAAAATCAATGTGTTTTCATTAGAATTAACTAAAATGTTCCTGATTTTTCGTTTATATTACCGATGGAAGATGTACACGTAAAACCGCTCTAATCCGGCTGAAACGTCGATATATGCAATAAAAAAAGAACTTCTCCCCTTTTCAATATCTTACTCAGTATTTTAACGAGAAACAAATGGATGATTGAAAATGAAGTATTTAAGGTTAATTTCTAATCAATTATGTGTTTGCATCATTTATATTGTATAATTAATGAATTAATAACAATAAACTGAAAATTCACAAAAACGTGGAAAAACGGCAAAATATTGCCTAATTCGATGATATTTTGTTTAAATCACATAAAGGAAAAGGGGATGATAAACGTCAAAATATTGCTAAATTCGATGATTTTTCGTACGAAACAAAATGCAAGAAAACTTGCTTAAAATACTATATTATGGGACATTCTGAGATTTGAAGGCCAAATCACATATCGTGATACCACATGAAATAGTATCGAAATATTGGTAAAAATGAATATATTTACGTAATTTCAAACTACATGGAAAACGTGAAAAAAGTCACTATTTTACCATGTTTGAGGATTTTAACTTCAAATCATAGAGCGAGGTTTCGTAGTATTTAGATCCAAGAAAAGACATATGAAAATGTTGTTTCCAATACAAATGATAAAAATCAATGTGTTTTCATTAGAATTAACTAAAATGTTACTGATTTTCCGTTTATATTACCGATGGAAGATGTACACGAAAACCGCTCTATTCTGGCTGAAACGTCGATATATGCAATAAAAACAGAACTTCTTCCCTTTTCAATCTCTTACTCAGTATTTTAACGAGAAACAAATAGTTGATTGAAAATGAAGTTTTTAAGGTTATTATCTTATCAATTATGTGTTTGCATCATTTTTACGTATATATAGTGAATTAATACACATAAACTGAAAATTCACAAAAACGTTGCAAAATGGCAAAATATTGCCTTATTCGATGATATTTTGTTTAAATCACATAGAGGAAAAGTGGATGATAAACGTCAAAATATTGCTAAATTCGATGATTTTTCGTACGAAACAAAATGCAAGAAAACTTGCTTAAAATGCTATATTATGCGACATTCTGAGATTTGAAGGCCAAATCACATATCGTGATACTACATGAAATAGTATCGAAATATTGGTAAAAATGAATATATTTACGTAATATCAAACTACATGGAAAACGTGAAAAAAGTCACTAGTTTACCATATATGAGGATTTTAACTTCAAATCATTGAGCGAGGTTTCGTATTATTTGGATCCAAGAAAAGACATATGACAATGTTGTTTCCAATACAAATGATAAAATTCAATATGTTTTCATTAGAATTTACTAAAATGTTCCTGATTTTTTGTTTATATTACCGATGGAAGATGTACACATAAAACCGCTCTATTCCGGCTGAAACGTCGATATATGCAATAAAAACAGAAACTTCTCCCCTTTTCAATCTCTTACTCAGTATTTTAACGAGAAACAAATAGTTGATTCAAAATGAAGTTTTTAAGGTTGTTATCTAATCAATTATGTGTTTGCATCATTTTTACGTATATATAGTGAATTAATACCCATAAACTGAAAATTCAAAAAAACGTTGAAAAACGGCAAAATATTGCCTAATTCGATGATATTTTGTTTAAATCACATAGAGGAAAAGGGGATGATAAACGTCAAAATATTGCTAAATTCGATGATTTTTCGTACGAAACAAAATGCAAGAAAACTTGCTTAAAATGCTATATTATGCGACATTCTGAGATTTGAAGGCCAAATCACATATCGTGATACTACATGAAGTAGTATCGAAATATTGGTAAAAACGAATATATTTACGTAAAATCACACTACATGGAAAACGTGAAAAAAGTCACTATTTTACCATATATGAGAATTTTAACTTCAAATCATAGAGCGAGGTTTCGTATTATTTAGATCCAAGAAAAGACATATGACAATGTTGTTTCCAATACAAATGATAAAAATCAATGTGTTTTCATTAGAATTAACTAAAATGTTCCTGATTTTTCGTTTATATTACCGATGGAAGATGTACACGTAAAACCGCTCTAATCTGGCTGAAACGTCGATATATGCAATGAAAACCGAACTTCTCCCCTTTTCAATATCCTATTCAGTATTTTAACGAGAAACAAATGGTTGATTGAAAATGAAGTATTTAAGGTTAATTTCTTATCAATTATGTGTTTGCATCATTTTTATCGTATATTTAATGAATTAATAATAATAAACTGAAAATTCACAAAAACGTAGAAAAACGGCAAAATATTGCCTAATTCCATGATATTTTGTTTAAATCACATAAAGGAAAAGGGGATGATAAACGTCAAAATATTGCTAAATTCGATGATTTTTCGTACGAAACAAAATGCAAGAAAACTTGCTTAAAATGCAATATTATGTGACATTCTGAGATTTGAAGGCCAAATCACATATCGTGATACTACATGAAATAGTATCGAAATATTGGTAAAAATGAATATATTTACGTAATATCAAACTACATGAAAAACGTGAAAAAGTCACTATTTTACCATATTTGAGGATTTTAACTTCAAATCATAGAGCGAGGTTTCGTATTATTTAGTTCCAAGAAAAGACATATGACAATGTTGTTTCCAATACAAATGATAAAAATCAATGTGTTTTCATTTGAATAAACTAAAATGTTCCTGATTTTCCGTTTATATTACCGATGGAAGATGTACACGTAAAACCGCTCTATTCCGGCTGAAACGTCGATATATGCAATAAAAACAGAACTTCTCCCCTTTTAAATCTCTTACTCAGTATTTTAATGAGAAACAAATAGTTGATTGAAAATGAAGTTTTTAAGGTTATTATCTAATCAATTATGTGTTTGCATAATTTTTACGTATATATAGTGAATTAATATCCATAAACTGAAAATTCACAAAAACGTTGAAAAATGGCAAAATATTGCCTAATTCGATGATATTTTGTTTAAATCACATAGAGGAAAAGGGGATGATAAACGTCAAAATATTGTTAAATGCGATGATTTTTCGTACGAAACAAAATGCAAGAAAACTTGCTTAAAATGCTATATTATGCGACATTCTGAGATTTGTAGGCCAAATCACATATCGTGATACTACATGAAATAGTATCGAAATATTGGTAAAAATGAATATATTTACGTAATATCAAACTACATGGAAAACGTGAAAAAAGTCACTAGTTTACCATATATGAGGATTTTAACTTCAAATCATAGAGCGAGGTTTCGTATTATTTGGATGCAAGAAAAGACATATGACAATGTTGTTTCCAATACAAATGATAAAATTCAATGTGTTTTCATTAGAATTTACTAAAATGTTCCTGATTTTTTGTTTATATTACCGATGGAAGATGTACACGTAAAACCGCTCTATTCCGGCTGAAACGTCGATATATGCAATAAAAACAGAAACTTCTCCCCTTTTCAATCTCTTACTCAGTATTTTAACGAGAAACAAATAGTTGATTCAAAATGAAGTTTTTAAGGTTATTATCTAATCAATTATGTGTTTGCATCATTTTTACGTATATATAGTGAATTAATACCCATAAACTGAAAATTCAAAAAAACGTTGAAAAACGGCAAAATATTGCCTAATTCGATGATATTTTGTTTAAATCACATAGAGGAAAAGGGGATGATAAACGTCAAAATATTGCTAAATTCGATGATTTTTCGTACGAAACAAAATGCAAGAAAACTTGCTTAAAATGCTATATTATACGACATTCTGAGATTTGAAGGCCAAATCACATATCGTGATACTACATGAAGTAGTATCGAAATATTGGTAAAAACGAATATATTTACGTAAAATCACACTACATGGAAAACGTGAAAAAAGTCACTATTTTACCATATATGAGAATTTTAACTTCAAATCATAGAGCGAGGTTTCGTATTATTTAGATCCAAGAAAAGACATATGACAATGTTGTTTCCAATACAAATGATAAAAATCAATGTGTTTTCATTAGAATTAACTAAAATGTTCCTGATTTCTCGTTTATATTACCGATGGAAGATGTACACGTAAAACCGCTCTAATCCGGCTGAAACGTCGATATATGCAATAAAAAAAGAACTTCTCCCCTTTTCAATATCTTACTCAGTATTTTAACGAGAAACAAATGGATGATTGAAAATGAAGTATTTAAGGTTAATTTCTAATCAATTATGTGTTTGCATCATTTATATTGTATAATTAATGAATTAATAACAATAAACTGAAAATTCACAAAAACGTGGAAAAACGGCAAAATATTGCCTAATTCGATGATATTTTGTTTAAATCACATAAAGGAAAAGGGGATGATAAACGTCAAAATATTGCTAAATTCGATGATTTTTCGTACGAAACAAAATGCAAGAAAACTTGCTTAAAATGCTATATTATGAGACATTCTGAGATTTGAAGGCCAAATCACATATCGTGATACTACATGAAATAGTATCGAAATATTGGTAAAAATGAATATATTTACGTAATATCAAACTACATGGAAAACGTGAAAAAAGTCACTATTTTACTATATATGAGAATTTTAATTTCAAATCATAGAGCGAGGTTTCGTATTATTTTGATCCAAGAAAAGACATATGACATTGTTGTTTCCAATACAAATGATAAAAATCAATGTGTTTTCATTAGAAATTACTAAAATGTTCCTGATTTTCCGTTTATATTACCGATGGAAGATGTAAACGTAAAACCGCTCTATTCCGGCTGAAACGTCGATATATGCAATAAAAACAGAACTTCTCCCCTTTTCAATTTCTTACTCAGTATTTTAACGAGAAACAAATAGTTGATTGAAAATGAAGTTTTTAAGGTTATTATCTAATCAATTATGTGTTTGCATCATTTTTATCGTATATATAGTGAATTAATACCCATAAACTGAAAATTCACAAAAACGTGGAAAAACGGCAAAATATTGCCTAATTCGATGATATTTTGTTTAAATCACATAGAGAAAAAGGGGATGATAATCGTCAAAATATTGCTAAATTCGATGATATTTCGTACGAAACAAAATGCAAGAAAACTTTCTTAAAATGCAATATTATGCGACATTCTGAGATTTGAAGGCCAAATCACATATCGTGATACTACATGAAATAGTATCGAAATATTGGTAAAAATGAATATATTTACGTAATATCAAACTACATGAAAAACGTGAAAAAGTCACTATTTTACCATATTTGAGGATTTTAACTTCAAATCATAGAGCGAGGTTTCGTATTATTTAGTTCCAAGAAAAGACATATGACAGTGTTGTTTCCAATACAAATGATAAAAATCAATGTGTTTTCATTTGAATAAACTAAAATGTTCCTGATTTTCCGTTTATATTACCGATGGAAGATGTACACGTAAAACCGCTCTAATCCGGCTGAAACGTCGATATATGCAATAAAAACAGAAACTTCTCCCCTTTTAAATCTCTTACTCAGTATGTTAACGAGAAACAAATAGTTGATTCAAAATGAAGTTTTTAAGGTTATTATCTAATCAATTATGTGTTTGCATCATTTTTACGTATATATAGTGAATTAATACCCATAAACTGAAAATTCAAAAAAACGTTGAAAAACGGCAAAATATTGCCTAATTCGATGATATTTTGTTTAAATCACATAGAGGAAAAGGGGATGATAAACGTCAAAATATTGCTAAATTCGATGATTTTTCGTACGAAACAAAATGCAAGAAAACTTGCTTAAAATGCTATATTATGCGACATTCTGAGATTTGAAGGCCAAATCACATATCGTGATACTACATGAAGTAGTATCGAAATATTGGTAAAAACGAATATATTTACGTAAAATCACACTACATGGAAAACGTGAAAAAAGTCACTACTTTACCATATATGAGAATTTTAACTTCAAATCATAGAGCGAGGTTTCGTATTATTTAGATCCAAGAAAAGACATATGACAATGTTGTTTCCAATACAAATGATAAAAATCAATGTGTTTTCATTAGAATTAACTAAAATGTTCCTGATTTTTCGTTTATATTACCGATGGAAGATGTACACGTAAAACCGCTCTAATCCGGCTGAAACGTCGATATATGCAATAAAAAAAGAACTTCTCCCCTTTTCAATATCTTACTCAGTATTTTAACGAGAAACAAATGGATGATTGAAAATGAAGTATTTAAGGTTAATTTCTAATCAATTATGTGTTTGCATCATTTATATTGTATAATTAATGAATTAATAACAATAAACTGAAAATTCACAAAAACGTGGAAAAACGGCAAAATATTGCCTAATTCGATGATATTTTGTTTAAATCACATAAAGGAAAAGGGGATGATAAACGTCAAAATATTGCTAAATTCGATGATTTTTCGTACGAAACAAAATGCAAGAAAACTTGCTTAAAATACTATATTATGGGACATTCTGAGATTTGAAGGCCAAATCACATATCGTGATACCACATGAAATAGTATCGAAATATTGGTAAAAATGAATATATTTACGTAATTTCAAACTACATGGAAAACGTGAAAAAAGTCACTATTTTACCATGTTTGAGGATTTTAACTTCAAATCATAGAGCGAGGTTTCGTAGTATTTAGATCCAAGAAAAGACATATGAAAATGTTGTTTCCAATACAAATGATAAAAATCAATGTGTTTTCATTAGAATTAACTAAAATGTTACTGATTTTCCGTTTATATTACCGATGGAAGATGTACACGAAAACCGCTCTATTCTGGCTGAAACGTCGATATATGCAATAAAAACAGAACTTCTTCCCTTTTCAATCTCTTACTCAGTATTTTAACGAGAAACAAATAGTTGATTGAAAATGAAGTTTTTAAGGTTATTATCTTATCAATTATGTGTTTGCATCATTTTTACGTATATATAGTGAATTAATACACATAAACTGAAAATTCACAAAAACGTTGCAAAATGGCAAAATATTGCCTTATTCGATGATATTTTGTTTAAATCACATAGAGGAAAAGTGGATGATAAACGTCAAAATATTGCTAAATTCGATGATTTTTCGTACGAAACAAAATGCAAGAAAACTTGCTTAAAATGCTATATTATGCGACATTCTGAGATTTGAAGGCCAAATCACATATCGTGATACTACATGAAATAGTATCGAAATATTGGTAAAAATGAATATATTTACGTAATATCAAACTACATGGAAAACGTGAAAAAAGTCACTAGTTTACCATATATGAGGATTTTAACTTCAAATCATTGAGCGAGGTTTCGTATTATTTGGATCCAAGAAAAGACATATGACAATGTTGTTTCCAATACAAATGATAAAATTCAATATGTTTTCATTAGAATTTACTAAAATGTTCCTGATTTTTTGTTTATATTACCGATGGAAGATGTACACATAAAACCGCTCTATTCCGGCTGAAACGTCGATATATGCAATAAAAACAGAAACTTCTCCCCTTTTCAATCTCTTACTCAGTATTTTAACGAGAAACAAATAGTTGATTCAAAATGAAGTTTTTAAGGTTGTTATCTAATCAATTATGTGTTTGCATCATTTTTACGTATATATAGTGAATTAATACCCATAAACTGAAAATTCAAAAAAACGTTGAAAAACGGCAAAATATTGCCTAATTCGATGATATTTTGTTTAAATCACATAGAGGAAAAGGGGATGATAAACGTCAAAATATTGCTAAATTCGATGATTTTTCGTACGAAACAAAATGCAAGAAAACTTGCTTAAAATGCTATATTATGCGACATTCTGAGATTTGAAGGCCAAATCACATATCGTGATACTACATGAAGTAGTATCGAAATATTGGTAAAAACGAATATATTTACGTAAAATCACACTACATGGAAAACGTGAAAAAAGTCACTATTTTACCATATATGAGAATTTTAACTTCAAATCATAGAGCGAGGTTTCGTATTATTTAGATCCAAGAAAAGACATATGACAATGTTGTTTCCAATACAAATGATAAAAATCAATGTGTTTTCATTAGAATTAACTAAAATGTTCCTGATTTTTCGTTTATATTACCGATGGAAGATGTACACGTAAAACCGCTCTAATCTGGCTGAAACGTCGATATATGCAATGAAAACCGAACTTCTCCCCTTTTCAATATCCTATTCAGTATTTTAACGAGAAACAAATGGTTGATTGAAAATGAAGTATTTAAGGTTAATTTCTTATCAATTATGTGTTTGCATCATTTTTATCGTATATTTAATGAATTAATAATAATAAACTGAAAATTCACAAAAACGTAGAAAAACGGCAAAATATTGCCTAATTCCATGATATTTTGTTTAAATCACATAAAGGAAAAGGGGATGATAAACGTCAAAATATTGCTAAATTCGATGATTTTTCGTACGAAACAAAATGCAAGAAAACTTGCTTAAAATGCAATATTATGTGACATTCTGAGATTTGAAGGCCAAATCACATATCGTGATACTACATGAAATAGTATCGAAATATTGGTAAAAATGAATATATTTACGTAATATCAAACTACATGAAAAACGTGAAAAAGTCACTATTTTACCATATTTGAGGATTTTAACTTCAAATCATAGAGCGAGGTTTCGTATTATTTAGTTCCAAGAAAAGACATATGACAATGTTGTTTCCAATACAAATGATAAAAATCAATGTGTTTTCATTTGAATAAACTAAAATGTTCCTGATTTTCCGTTTATATTACCGATGGAAGATGTACACGTAAAACCGCTCTATTCCGGCTGAAACGTCGATATATGCAATAAAAACAGAACTTCTCCCCTTTTAAATCTCTTACTCAGTATTTTAATGAGAAACAAATAGTTGATTGAAAATGAAGTTTTTAAGGTTATTATCTAATCAATTATGTGTTTGCATAATTTTTACGTATATATAGTGAATTAATATCCATAAACTGAAAATTCACAAAAACGTTGAAAAATGGCAAAATATTGCCTAATTCGATGATATTTTGTTTAAATCACATAGAGGAAAAGGGGATGATAAACGTCAAAATATTGTTAAATGCGATGATTTTTCGTACGAAACAAAATGCAAGAAAACTTGCTTAAAATGCTATATTATGCGACATTCTGAGATTTGTAGGCCAAATCACATATCGTGATACTACATGAAATAGTATCGAAATATTGGTAAAAATGAATATATTTACGTAATATCAAACTACATGGAAAACGTGAAAAAAGTCACTAGTTTACCATATATGAGGATTTTAACTTCAAATCATAGAGCGAGGTTTCGTATTATTTGGATGCAAGAAAAGACATATGACAATGTTGTTTCCAATACAAATGATAAAATTCAATGTGTTTTCATTAGAATTTACTAAAATGTTCCTGATTTTTTGTTTATATTACCGATGGAAGATGTACACGTAAAACCGCTCTATTCCGGCTGAAACGTCGATATATGCAATAAAAACAGAAACTTCTCCCCTTTTCAATCTCTTACTCAGTATTTTAACGAGAAACAAATAGTTGATTCAAAATGAAGTTTTTAAGGTTATTATCTAATCAATTATGTGTTTGCATCATTTTTACGTATATATAGTGAATTAATACCCATAAACTGAAAATTCAAAAAAACGTTGAAAAACGGCAAAATATTGCCTAATTCGATGATATTTTGTTTAAATCACATAGAGGAAAAGGGGATGATAAACGTCAAAATATTGCTAAATTCGATGATTTTTCGTACGAAACAAAATGCAAGAAAACTTGCTTAAAATGCTATATTATACGACATTCTGAGATTTGAAGGCCAAATCACATATCGTGATACTACATGAAGTAGTATCGAAATATTGGTAAAAACGAATATATTTACGTAAAATCACACTACATGGAAAACGTGAAAAAAGTCACTATTTTACCATATATGAGAATTTTAACTTCAAATCATAGAGCGAGGTTTCGTATTATTTAGATCCAAGAAAAGACATATGACAATGTTGTTTCCAATACAAATGATAAAAATCAATGTGTTTTCATTAGAATTAACTAAAATGTTCCTGATTTCTCGTTTATATTACCGATGGAAGATGTACACGTAAAACCGCTCTAATCCGGCTGAAACGTCGATATATGCAATAAAAAAAGAACTTCTCCCCTTTTCAATATCTTACTCAGTATTTTAACGAGAAACAAATGGATGATTGAAAATGAAGTATTTAAGGTTAATTTCTAATCAATTATGTGTTTGCATCATTTATATTGTATAATTAATGAATTAATAACAATAAACTGAAAATTCACAAAAACGTGGAAAAACGGCAAAATATTGCCTAATTCGATGATATTTTGTTTAAATCACATAAAGGAAAAGGGGATGATAAACGTCAAAATATTGCTAAATTCGATGATTTTTCGTACGAAACAAAATGCAAGAAAACTTGCTTAAAATACTATATTATGGGACATTCTGAGATTTGAAGGCCAAATCACATATCGTGATACTACATGAAATAGTATCGAAATATTGGTAAAAATGAATATATTTACGTAATTTCAAACTACATGGAAAACGTGAAAAAAGTCACTATTTTACCATATTTGAGGATTTTAACTTCAAATCATAGAGCGAGGTTTCGTAGTATTTAGATCCAAGAAAAGACATATGAAAATGTTGTTTCCAATACAAATGATAAAAATCAATGTGTTTTCATTAGAATTAACTAAAATGTTACTGATTTTCCGTTTATATTACCGATGGAAGATGTACACGAAAACCGCTCTATTCCGGCTGAAACGTCGATATATGCAATAAAAACAGAACTTCTTCCCTTTTCAATCTCTTACTCAGTATTTTAACGAGAAACAAATAGTTGATTGAAAATGAAGTTTTTAAGGTTATTATCTTATCAATTATGTGTTTGCATCATTTTTACGTATATATAGTGAATTAATACCCATAAACTGAAAATTCACAAAAACGTTGAAAAATGGCAAAATATTGCCTTATTCGATGATATTTTGTTTAAATCACATAGAGGAAAAGTGGATGATAAACGTCAAAATATTGCTAAATTCGATGATTTTTCGTACGAAACAAAATGCAAGAAAACTTGCTTAAAATGCTATATTATGCGACATTCTGAGATTTGAAGGCCAAATCACATATCGTGATACTACATGAAATAGTATCGAAATATTGGTAAAAATTAATACATTTACGTAATTTCAAACTACATGGAAAACGTGAAAAAAGTCACTATTTTACCATATTTGAGGATTTTAACTTCAAATCATAGAGCGAGGTTTCGTATTATTTAGATCCAAGAAAAGACACATGAAAATGTTGTTTCCTATACAAATGATAAAAATCAATGTGTTTTCATTAGAATTAACTAAAATGTTTCTGATTTTCCGTTTATATTACCGATGGAAGATGTACACGAAAACCGCTCTATTCCGGCTGAAACGTCGATATATGCAATAAAAACAGAACTTCTCCCCTTTTCAATCTCTTACTCAGTATTTTAACAAGAAACAAATAGTTGATTGAAAATGAAGTTTTTAAGGTTATTATCTAATCAATTATGTGTTTGCATCATTTTTATCGTATATATAGTGAATTAATACCCATAAACTGAAAATTCACATAAACGTGGAAAAACGGCAAAATATTGCCTAATTCGATGATATTTTGTTTAAATCACATAGAGAAAAAGGGGATGATAATCGTCAAAATATTGCTAAATTCGATGATATTTCGTACGTAACAAAATGCAAGAAAACTTGCTTAAAATGCAATATTATGCGACATTCTGAGATTTGAAGGCCAAATCACATATCGTGATACTACATGAAATAGTATCGAAATATTGGTAAAAATGAATATATTAACGTATTATCAAACTACATGAAAAACGTGAAAAAAGTCACTACTTTACCATATATGAGGATTTTAACTTCAAATCATAGAGCGAGGTTTCGTATTATTTAGATCCAAGAAAAGACATATGACAATGTTGTTTCCAATACAAATGATAAAAATCAATGTGTTTTCATTAGAATTTACTAAAATGTTCCTGATTTTCCGTTTATATTACCGATGGAAGATGTACACGTAAAACCGCTCTATTCCGGCTGAAACGTCGATATATGCAATAAAAACAGAACTTCTCCCCTTTTCAATCTCTTACTCAGTATTTTAACGAGAAACAAATAGTTGATTGAAAATGAAGTTTTTAAGGTTATTATCTAATCAATTATGTGATTGCATCATTTTTACGTATATATAGTGAATTAATACCCATAAACTGAAAATTCACAAAAACGTGGAAAAACGGCAAAATATTGCCTAATTCGATGATATTTTGTTCAAATCACATAGAGAAAAAGGGGATGATAATCGTCAAAATATTGCTAAATTCGATGATTTTTCGTACGAAACAAAATGCAAGAAAACTTGCTTAAAATGCTATATTATGCGACATTCTGAGATTTGAAGGCCAAATCCCATATCGTGATACTACATGAAGTAGTATCGAAATATTGGTAAAAACGAATATATTTACGTAAAATCATACTACATGGAAAATGTGAAAAAAGTCACTATTTTACCATATATGAGGATTTTAACTTCAAATCATAGAGCGAGGTTTCGTATTATTTAGATCCAAGAAAAGACATGTGACAATGTTGTTTCCAATACAAATGATAAAAATCAATGGGTTTTCATTAGAATTTACTAAAATGTTCCTGATTTTCCATTTATATTACCGATGGAAGATGTACATGTTAAACCGCTCTAATCCGACTGAAACGTCGATATATGCATTAAAAACAGAACTTCTCCCCTTTTCAATATCTTACTCAGTATTTTAACGAGAAACAATTAGATGAATGAAAGTGAAGTATTTAAGGTTAATTTCTAATCAATTATGTGTTTGCATCATTTATGTTGTATAAATAATGAATTAATAACAATAAATTGAAAATTCACAAAAACGTGGAAAAACGGCAAAATATTGCCTAATTCGATGATATTTTGTTTAAATCAAATAAAGGAAAAGGGGATGATAAAGGTCAAAATATTGCTAAATTTGATGATTTTTCGTACGAAACAAAATGCAAGAAAACTTGCTTAAAATGCAATATTATGAGAAATTCTGAGATTTGAAGGCTAAATCATACATTGTGATACTACATGAAATAGTATCGAAATATTGGTAAAATGATGCATTACTCTCATGAGCCTCTGCATCACTCTAATGAGCCTTTGCATCCCTCTCTTAAGCCTGTTCATCACTCTCTTAAGCCTATGCATCACTCTCTTGAGCCTCTGCATCACTCTCATGAGCCTCTGCGTCCCTCTCTTGAGCCTTTGCATCACTCTCCTAAACCTCTGCATCCCTCTCTTGAGCCTCTGCATCACTCTTTTGATTCTCTGCATCCCTCTCTTAATCCTCTGCATCCCCTGTTTTGAGCCTCTGCAAGATTCTCTTGAGTCTCTTCATCCCTCTCTTAAGCCTCTGCATCACTCTCTTGAACCTCTGCATCACTCTCCTGAGCCTCTGCATCACTCTTTCAAGCCTCTGCATCATTCTCTTCAGCCTCTGCATACCTCTCCTAAGAATCTGCATCACTCTCTTGAGCCTCTGCATCACTCTCTTCAGCCTCTGCATCCCTCTCTTAAGCCTCTGCATCATTCTCTTCAGCCTCTGCATCATTCTCTTGAGCCCCTGCATCATTCTCTTGAGCCTCTGCATCCCTCTCTTAAGCCTCTACATCATTCTTTTGGGCCCTTGCATCCCTCTCTTGAGCTTCTCCATCACTCTCTTCAGCCTCTGCATCACCCTCTTAAGCCTCTGCATCCCTTTTTTGAGCATCTGCATCAATTTCTTAAGCCTCTGCATCTTTTTCTTGAGCCTCTGCATCCCTCTCTTGATCTCCTGCATCCCTCTCTTAAGCCTCTGCATCCATCTCTTGAGCCTCTGCATCACTCTCATAAGCCTCTGCATCACTCTCCTGAGCCTCTGCATAACTCTCTTAAGTCTCTACATCACTCTCTTGAGCCTCTGCATTCCTAACTTGAGCCTCTGCAACACTCTCTTCAGCCTCTGCATCACTGTCTTGAGCCTCTGCATCACTCTCTTGATCCTCTGCATCACTATCTTGAGCTTCTGCATCACTCTCTTGAGCCTCTGCATCTCTTTCTCTTGAGCCTCTGCATCACTCTCTTGAGCCTCTGCATCCCTCTCTTGAGTCTCTGCATCTCTCTCTTAAGCCTCTGCATCCCTCTCTTCATCCTCTGCATCACTCTCTTGATCCTCTGCATTCCTCTCTTAAGCCTCTATATCATTCTCTTGAGTCTCTGCATCACTCTTTCGAGCCTCTGCATCACTCTCTTAAGCCTCTGCATCTCTCTCTTCAGCCTCTGCATCACTCTCTTGAGCCTCTGCATCCCTCTCTTAAGCCTCTGCATCACTCACTTAAGCCTCTGCATCACTCTCTTCAGCCTCTGCATCCCTTTCTTGAGCCTCTGCATCATTCTCCTAAGCATCTGCATCACTCTCTTGATCCTCTGCATCACTATCTTGAGCCTCTGAATCACTCTCTTGAGCCTCTGCATCCCTCTCTTGAGCCTCTGCATCACTCTCTTCAGCCTCTGCATCCCTCTCTAGAGATTCTGCATCACTCTCTTCAGCCTCTGCATCACTCTCTTTAGCCTCTGCATCACTATCTTGAGCCTCTGCGTCCCTCTCTAAAACCTCTGCAGCACTCTCCTCAGCCTCTGCATCATTCTCTGGATCCTCAGCATCCCTCTCTTGAGCCTTTTGCAGCATTCTCTTGAGCCTCTGCAACATTCTCTTGAACCTCTGCATCCCTCTCTTTAGCCTCTGCATCACTCTCTAGAGTCTCTGCATCCCTCTATTAGGCCTCTGCATCCCTCTCTTGAGCTTCTGCATCCCTCTCTTAAACCTCTGCATCCCTATCCTGATCCTCTGCATCATTCTCTTGAGCCTCTGTATCATTCTCTTGAGCCTCTACCTCCCTCTCTTAAGCCTCTACATCATTCTCTTGAGCCATTGCATCACTCTCTTGAGCCTCTGCATCACTCTCTTGAGCCTCTGCATCTCCCTCTTTAGCCTCTGCATCCCCCTTTTGAGCCTCTGCTTTTTTTTCTTGAGCCTCTGCATCACTCTCTTGAGCCTCTGCATCACCCTTTTAAGCCTCTGCCTCACTCTCGTAAGCCTCTGCATCACTCTCTTAAGCCTCTGCATCACTCTCGTAAAATTCTGAATCACTCTCTTGAGGCTCTCCATCACTCTCCTGAGCCCCTGCATCCCTCTCTTGAGCCTCTGCATCACTCTCTTGAGGCTCTGAATCAATCTCTTAAGCTTCTGCATCCCTCTTTTGAGCCTCTGCATCACTTTAACAAGCCTCTGCATCCCTCTCTTGAGCCTTTTCGTCTCGCTCTTGAGCCTCTGCATCACCCTCTTAAGCCTCTGCATCCCTCTCATGAGCCTCTGCATCCCTCTCTTGAGCCTTTGCATCACTCGCTTAAGCCTCTGCATCCTTCTCTTGAGCCTCTGCATCACTCTCAAGAGCCTCTGCATCCCTCGCTTGTGCCTCTGCATCCCTCACTTGAGCCTCTGCATCCCTCTCTTGAGCCCCTGCATCCCTCTCTTGAGCCTCTGCATCACTCTCTTGATCCTCTGCATCCCTCTCGTAAGCCACTGCATCACTCTCCTAAGCCTCTGCGTCACTCTCGTAAGCCTCTGAATGACTCTCTTGAGCCTCTGCATCCCTCTCTTGAGCCTCTGCATCACTCTCTTCAGCCTCTGGATCCCTCTCTAGAGCCTCTGCATCACTTTCTTGAGCCTCTGCATCACTCTCATGAGCCTCTGCATCCCTCTCTTGAGCCTCTGCATCCCTCTCTTAAGCCTCTGCATCACTCTCTTGAGCCTCTGCATCCCTCTCTTAAGCCTCTGCAGCACTCTCTTCAGCCTTTGCATCACTCTCTTGAGCCTCTGCATCCCTTTCGTAAGCCTCTGCAACACTCTCTTCAGCCTCTGCATCACTCTCTTGAGCCTTTGCATCACTCTCTTGAGCCTCTGCATCACTATCTTAGGCCTTTGCAACACTCTCTTCAGCCTCTGCATCACTTTCTTAAGCCTCTGCATCACATTCTTAAGCGTCTGCATCCCTTTCTTGAGCCTCTGCATCCCTCTCCTTAGCCTTTGCATCACTCTCGTAAGCCTCTGCATCCCTCTCTTGAGCCCCTGCATCCCTCTCTTAAGCCTCTGCATCCCTCTTTTGAGCCTCTGCATCCCTCTCTTAGGCCTCTGCATCACTCTCTTAAGCCACTGCATCACTCTCGTAAGCCTCTGAACTACTCTCTTGAGCCTCTGCATCCCTCTCTTGAACTCCTTCATCCCTCTCATGAGCCTCTGCATCCCTCTCTTGAGCCTTTGCATTACTCTCTTAAGTCTCTGCATCCCTCTCTTGAGCCTCTGCATCACTCTCTTAAGCCCCTGCATCCCTCTATTGAGCCTCTGCTTCACTCTCTTAAGCCTCTGCATCACTCTCTTAAGCCTTTGCATCCCTCTCGTATGCCTCTGAATCACTCTCTTGAGCCTCTGCATCCCTCTCTTGAGCCTCTGCATCACTCTCTTCAGCCTCTTCATCCCTCTCTTGAGCCTCTGCAACACTCTCTTGAGCCTCTTCTTCCCTCTCTTGAGCCTCTGCATCCCTTTCTTAAGCCTCTGCATCACTCTCTTAAGCCTCTGCATCACTCTCTAGAGCCTCTACATCACATTCTTCAGTCTCTGCATCACTCCCTTAAACCTCTGCTTCCCTCTCTTGATCCTCTGCATCAGTCTCTTGAGCCTCTGCATCACTCTCTTGATCGTCTGCATCACTCTCTTGATCCTCTGCATCACTCTCTTCAGCCTCTGCATCACTCTCTTTAGCCTCTGCATCACTTTCCTGAGCCTCTGCATTACGCTTTTGAGACTCTGCATCACTCACTTAAGCCTCTGCATCCCTCTCTTGATCCTCCGCATCACTCTCTTGAGCCTCTGCATCATTCTCGTGAGCCTCTGCATCCCTCTCTTATGCCTCTACATCATTCTCTTGAGCCTCTGCATCACTCTCTTGAGCCTCTGCATCCCTCTCTGAACCCACAGCATCCCTCTCTTGAGCCTTTTGCAGCACTCTCCTGATCCTCCGCATCAATCTCTTGAGCCTCTGCATCCCTCTCTTGAGCCTCTGCGTCACTCTCAAGAGCCTCTGCATCTCTCTCTTCTGCCTCTGCATCACTCTCTTGATCCTCTGCATCACTCTCTTGAGCCTCTGCATCATTCTCTTGAGCCTCTGCATCCCTCTCTTGAGCTTTTGCATCACTCTCTTAAGCCTCTGCATCACTCTCGTAAGCCTCTGCATCACTCTCTTAAGCCTCTGCATCACTCTCGTAAACCTCTGAATCACTCCATTGAGACTCTCCCTCACTCTCTTGAGCCCCTGCATCCCTCTCTTGAACCTCTGCATCACTTTCTTGAGCCTCTGCATCACCCTCTTAAGCCTCTGCATCCCTCTTTTGAGCCTCTGCATCAGTTTCGTAAGCCTCTGCCTCCGTTTCTTAAGCCTCTGCGTCTCTCTCTTGAACTCCTGCATCCCTCTCATGAGCCTCTGCATCCCCCTCTTGAGCGTTTGCATCTCTCGCTTATGCCTCTGCTTCCCTCTCTTGAGCCTCTGCATCACTCTCAAGAGCCTCTGCATCCCTCTCATGAGCCTCTGCATCCCTCTCCTTAGCCTTTGCATCACTCTCTTATGCCTCTGCATCCCTCTCTTGAGCTTCTGCGTCACTCTTATGAGCCTCTGCATCCCTCTCTTGTGCCTCTGCATCCCTCACTTGAGCCTCTGCATCCCTCTCTTGAGCCCCTGCATCCCTCTCTTGAGCCTCTGCATCACTCTCTTGAACTCTGCATAACTCTCTTAAGCCTCTGCATCACTCTTTTAAGCCTCTGCGTCACTCTCGTAAGCCTTTGAATCACTCTCTTGAGCCTCTGCATCCCTCTCTTGAGCCTCTGCATCACTCTCTTCAGATTCTGCATCCCTCTCTAGAGCCTCTGCATCACTCTCTTGAGCCTCTGCATCACTCTCTTGAGCCTCTGCATCACTAACTTGGGCCTCTGCATCCCTCTCTAAAGCCTCTGCAACACTCTCCTCAGCCTCTGCGTCACTCTCGTAAGCCTCTGAATGACTCTCTTGAGTCTCTGCATCCCTCTCTTGAGCCTCTGCATCACTCTCTTCAGCCTCTGGATCCCTCTCTAGAGCCTCTGCATCACTTTCTTGAGCCTCTGCATCACTCTCTTGAGCCTCTACATCCCTCTCTTGAGCCTCTGCATCCCTCTCTTAAGCCTCTGCATCACTCTCTTGAGCCTCTGCATCCCTCTCTTAAGCCTCTGTGTTGCTGGAGACCCCTGCCAGTGTGTTGCTGGAGACCTCTGCCAGTGTGTTGCTGGAGACCCTTGCCAGTGTGTTGCTGGAGACCTCTGCCAGCGTGTTGCTGGAGACCCCTGCCAGTGTGTTGCTGGAGACCCCTGCCAGTGTGTTGCTGGAGACCCCTGCCAGTGTGTTGCTGGAGACCCCTGCCAGTGTGTTGCTGGAGACCTCTGCCAGCGTGTTGCTGGAGACCCCTGCCAGTGTGTTGCTGGAGACCCCTGCCAGTGTGTTGCTGGAGACCCCTGCCAGTGTGTTGCTGGAGACCCCTGCCAGTGTGTTGCTGGAGACCTCTGCCAGTGTGTTGCTGGAGACCCTTGCCAGTGTGTTGCTGGAGACCTCTGCCAGCGTGTTGCTGGAGACCCCTGCCAGTGTGTTGCTGGAGACCCCTGCCAGTGTATTGCTGGAGACCCCTGCCAGTGTGTTGCTGGAGACCTCTGCCAGTGTGTTGCTGGAGACCCCTGCCAGTGTGTTGCTGGAGACCCCTGCCAGTGTGTTGCTGGAGACCTCTGCCAGTGTGTTGCTGGAGACCTCTGCCATTCTGTTGCTGGAGACCCCTGCCAGTGTGTTGCTGGAGACCCCTGCCAGTGTGTTGCTGGAGACCTCTGCCAGAGTGTTGCTGGAGACCCCTGCCAGTGTGTTGCTGGAGACCTCTGCCAGTGTGTTGCTGGAGACCCCTGCCAGTGTGTTGCTGGAGACCCCTGCCAGTGTGTTGCTGGAGACCCCTGCCAGTGTGTTGCTGGAGACCTCTGCCAGTGTGTTGCTGGAGACCTCTGCCGGTCTGTTGCTGGAGACCCCTGCCAGTGTGTTGCTGGAGACGTCTGCCAGAGTGTTGCTGGAGACCCCTGCCAGTGTGTTGATGGAGACCTCTGCCAGTGTGTTGCTGTAGACCTCTGCCAGTGTGTTGCTGGAGACCTCTGGCAAGGTGTTGCTGGAGACCTCTGCCAGTGTGTTGCTGGAGACCCCTGCCAGTGTGTTGCTGGAGACCCCTGCCAGTGTGTTGCTGGAGTCCCCTGCCAGTGTGTTGCTGGAGACCCCTGCCAGTGTTTTGCTGGAGACCTCTGGCAAGGTATTGCTGGAGACCTCTGCCAGTGTGTTGCTGGAGACCCCTGCCAGTGTGTTGCCGGAGACCCCTGCCAGTGTGTTTTTGGAGACCTCTGCCAGTGTGTTGCTTTAGACCCCTGCCAGCGTGTTGCTGGAGACCTCTGCCAGTGTGTTGCTGGAGACCTCTGCCAGTGTGTTGCTGGAGACCCTTGCCAGTGTGTTGCTGGAGACCCCTGCCAGTGTGTTGCTAGAGACCCCTGCCAGTATGTTGCCGGAGACACCTGCCAGTGTGTTTTTGGAGACCTCTGCCAGTGTGTTGCTTTAGACCCCTGCCAGTGTGTTGCTGGAGACCCCTGCCAGTGTGTTGCTGGAGACCCCTGCCAGTGTGTTGCTGGAGACCCCTGCCAGTGTGTTGCTGGAGACCCCTGCCAGTGTGTTGCTGGAGACCCCTGCCAGTGTGTTGCTGGAGACTTCTGCCAGCGTGTTGCTGGAGACCTGTGCCAGTGTGTTGCTGGAGACCCCTGCCAGTGTGTTGCTGGAGACCCCTGCCAGTGTGTTGCTGGAGACCCCTGCCAGTGTGTTGCTGGAGACCCCTGCCAGTGTGTTGCTGGAGACCCCTGCCAGTGTGTTGCTGGAGACCTCTGCCAGCGTGTTGCTGGAGACCTCTGCCAGTGTGTTGCTGGAGACCCCTGCCAGTGTGTTGCTGGAGACCTCTGCTAGTGTGTTGCTGGAGGCCCCTGCCAGTGTGTTGCTGGAGACCTCTGCCAGTGTGTTGCTGGAGACCCCTGCCAGTGTGTTGCTGGAGACCCCTGCCAGTGTGTTGCTGGAGACCCCTGCCAGTGTGTTGCTGGAGACCCCTGCCAGTGTGTTGCTGGAGACCCTTGCCAGTGTGTTGCTGGAGACCTCTGCCAGCGTGTTGCTGGAGACCTCTGCCAGTGTGTTGCTGGAGACCTCTGCCAGTGTGTTGCTGGAGACCTCTGCCAGTGTGTTGCTCGAAACCTCTGCCAGTGTGTTGCTGGAGACCCCTGCCAGTGTGTTGCTGGAGACCCCTGCCAGTGTGTTGCTGGAGACCCCTGCCAGTGTGTTGCTGGAGACCCCTGCCAGTGTGTTGCTGGAGACCCCTGCCAGTGTGTTGCTGGAGACCTCTGCCAGCGTGTTGCTGGAGACCTCTGCCAGTGTGTTGCTGGAGACCCCTGCCAGTGTGTTGCTGGAGACCTCTGCCAGTGTGTTGCTGGAGGCCCCTGCCAGTGTGTTGCTGGAGACCACTGCCAGTGTGTTGCTGGAGACCCCTGCCAGTGTGTTGCTGGAGACCCCTGCCAGTGTGTTGCTGGAGACCCCTGCCAGTGTGTTGCTGGAGACCTCTGCCAGTGTGTTGCTGGAGACCCTTGCCAGTGTGTTGCTGGAGACCTCTGCCAGCGTGTTGCTGGAGACCTCTGCCAGTGTGTTGCTGGAGACCTCTGCCAGTGTGTTGCTGGAGACCTCTGCCAGTGTGTTGCTCGAGACCCATGCCAGTGTGTTGCTGGAGACCCCTGCCAGTGTGTTGCTGGAGACCCCTGCCAGTGTGTTGCTGGAGACCCCTGCCAGTGTGTTGCTGGAGACCCCTGCCAGTGTGTTGCTGGAGACCTTTGCCAGTGTGTTGCTGGAGACCTCTGCCAGTGTGTTGCTGGAGACCCCTGCCAGTGTGTTGCTGGAGACCTCTGCCAGTGTGTTGCTGGAGACCCCTGCCAGTGTGTTGCTGGAGACCCCTGCCAGCGTGTTGCTGGAGACCCCTGCCAGTGTGTTGCTGGAGACCCCTGCCAGTGTGTTGCTGGAGACCCCTGCCAGCGTGTTGCTGGAGACCCCTGCCAGCGTGTTGCTGGAGACCCCTGCCAGCGTGTTGCTGGAGACCCCTGCCAGTGTGTTGCTGGAGACCTCTGCCAGTGTGTTGCTGGAGACCTCTGCCAGTGTGTTGCTGGAGACCCCTGCCAGTGTGTTGCTGGAGACCTCTGCCAGTGTGTTGCTGGAGACCCCTGCCAGTGTGTTGCTGGAGACCCCTGCCAGCGTGTTGCTGGAGACCCCTGCCAGCGTGTTGCTGGAGACCCCTGCCAGCGTGTTGCTGGAGACCCCTGCCAGTGTGTTGCTGGAGACGCCTGCCAGTGTGTTGCTGGAGACCCCTGCCAGTGTGTTGCTGGAGACCCCTGCCAGTGTGTTGCTGGAGACCCCTGCCAGCGTGTTGCTGGAGACCCCTGCCAGCGTGTTGCTGGAGACCCCTGCCAGTGTGTTGCTGGAGACCCCTGCCAGTGTGTTGCTGGAGACCCCTGCCAGTGTGTTGCTGGAGACCTCTGCCAGTGTGTTGCTGGAGACCCTTGCCAGTGTGTTGCTGGAGACCTCTGCCAGCGTCTTGCTGGAGACCCCATCCAGTGTGTTGCTGGAGACCCCTGCCAGTGTGTTGCTGGAGACCCCTGCCAGTGTGTTACTGGAGACCCCTGCCAGTGTGTTGCTGGAGACCTCTGCCAGTGTGTTGCTGGAGACCCTTGCCAGTGTGTTGCTGGAGACCTCTGCCAGCGTCTTGCTGGAGACCCCTGCCAGTGTGTTGCTGGAGACCCCTGCCAGTGTGTTGCTGGAGACCCCTGCCAGTGTGTTGCTGGAGACCTCTGCCAGTGTGTTGCTGGAGACCCCTGCCAGTGTGTTGCTGGAGACCCCTGCCAGTGTGTTGCTGGAGACCTCTGCCAGTGTGTTGCTGGAGACCTCTGCCAGTCTGTTGCTGGAGACCCCTGCCAGTGTGTTGCTGGAGACCCCTGCCAGTGTGTTGCTGGAGACCTCTGCCAGAGTGTTGCTGGAGACCCCTGCCAGTGTGTTGCTGGAGACCTCTGCCAGTGTGTTGCTGGAGACCCCTGCCAGTGTGTTGCTGGAGACCCCTGCCAGTGTGTTGCTGGAGACCCCTGCCAGTGTGTTGCTGGAGACCTCTGCCAGTGTGTTGCTGGAGACCTCTGCCTGTCTGTTGCTGGAGACCCCTGCCAGTGTGTTGCTGGAGACGTCTGCCAGAGTGTTGCTGGAGACCCCTGCCAGTGTGTTGATGGAGACCTCTGCCAGTGTGTTGCTGTAGACCTCTGCCAGTGTGTTGCTGGAGACCTCTGGCAAGGTGTTGCTGGCGACCTCTGCCAGTGTGTTGCTGGAGACCCCTGCCAGTGTGTTGCTGGAGACCCCTGCCAGTGTGTTGCTGGAGACCCCTGCCAGTGTGTTGCTGGAGACCCCTGCCAGTGTTTTGCTGGAGACCTCTGGCAAGGTGTTGCTGGAGACCTCTGCCAGTGTGTTGCTGGAGACCCCTGCCAGTGTGTTGCCGGAGACCCCTGCCAGTGTGTTTTTGGAGACCTCTGCCAGTGTGTTGCTTTAGACCCCTGCCAGCGTGTTGCTGGAGACCTCTGCCAGTGTGTTGCTGGAGACCTCTGCCAGTGTGTTGCTGGAGACCCCTGCCAGTGTGTTGTTGGAGACCCCTGCCAGTGTGTTGCTGGAGACCCCTGCCAGTATGTTGCCGGAGACCCCTGCCAGTGTGTTTTTGGAGACCTCTGCCAGTGTGTTGCTTTAGACCCCTGCCAGTGTGTTGCTGGAGACCCCTGCCAGTGTGTTGCTGGAGACCCCTGCCAGTGTGTTGCTGGAGACCCCTGCCAGTGTGTTGCTGGAGACCCCTGCCAGTGTGTTGCTGGAGACCCCTGCCAGTGTGTTGCTGGAGACCTCTGCCAGCGTGTTGCTGGAGACCTCTGCCAGTGTGTTGCGGGAGACCTCTGCCAGTGTGTTGCTGGAGACCCCTGCCAGTGTGTTGCTGGAGACCCCTGCCAGTGTGTTGCTGGAGACCCCTGCCAGTGTGTTGCTGGAGACCCCTGCCAGTGTGTTGCTGAAGACCCCTGCCAGTGTGTGCTGGAGACCTCTGCCAGCGTGTTGCTGGAGACCTCTGCCAGCGTGTTGCTGGAGACCCCTGCCAGTGTGTTGCTGGAGACCTCTGCTAGTGTGTTGCTGGAGGCCCCTGCCAGTGTGTTGCTGGAGACCTCTGCCAGTGTGTTGCTGGAGACCCCTGCCAGTGTTTTGCTGGAGACCCCTGCCAGTGTGTTGCTGGAGACCCCTGCCAGTGTGTTGCTGGAGACCCCTGCCAGTGTGTTGCTGGAGACCCTTGCCAGTGTGTTGCTGGAGACCTCTGCCAGCGTGTTGCTGGAGACCTCTGCCAGTGTGTTGCTGGAGACCTCTGCCAGTGTGTTGCTGGAGACCTCTGCCAGTGTGTTGCTCGAGACCTCTGCCAGTGTGTTGCTGGAGACCCCTGCCAGTGTGTTGCTGGAGACCCCTGCCAGTGTGTTGCTGGAGACCCCTGCCAGTGTGTTGCTGGAGACCCCTGCCAGTGTGTTGCTGGAGACCTCTGCCAGTGTGTTGCTGGAGACCTCTGCCAGTGTGTTGCTGGAGACCCCTGCCAGTGTGTTGCTGGAGACCTCTGCCAGTGTGTTGCTGGAGACCCCTGCCAGTGTGTTGCTGGAGACCCCTGCCAGCGTGTTGCTGGAGACCCCTGCCAGTGTGTTGCTGGAAACCCTTGCCAGTGTGTGCTGGAGACCCCTGCCAGCGTGTTGCTGGAGACCCCTGCCAGCGTGTTGCTGGAGACCCCTGCCAGCGTGTTGCTGGAGACCCCTGCCAGTGTGTTGCTGGAGACCTCTGCCAGTGTGTTGCTGGAGACCTCTGCCAGTGTGTTGCTGGAGACCCCTGCCAGTGTGTTGCTGGAGACCTCTGCCAGTGTGTTGCTGGAGACCCCTGCCAGTGTGTTGCTGGAGACCCCTGCATGCGTGTTGCTGGAGACCCCTGCCAGCGTGTTGCTGGAGACCCCTGCCAGCGTGGTTGCTGGAGACCCTGCCAGTGTGTTGCTGCAGACCCCTGCCAGTGTGTGCTGGAGACCCCTGCCAGTGTGTTGCTGGAGACCTCTGCCAGTGTGTTGCTGAGACCCCTGCCAGTGTGTTGCTGGAGACCCCTGCCAGTGTGTTGCTGGAGACCCCTGCCAGTGTGTTGCTGGAGACCTCTGCCAGTGTGTTGCTGGAGACCCTTGCCAGTGTGTTGCTGGAGACCTCTGCCAGCGTGTTGCTGGAGTCCCCTGCCAGTGTGTTGCTGGAGACCCCTGCCAGTGTGTTGCTGGAGACCCCTGCCAGTGTGTTGCTGGAGACCTCTGCCAGTGTGTTGCTGGAGACCCCTGCCAGTGTGTTGCTGGAGACCTCTGCCAGCGTGTTGCTGGAGACCTCTGCCAGCGTGTTGCTGAAGACCTCTGCCAGCGTGTTGTTGGAGACCTCTGCCAGTGTGTTGCTGGAGAACTCTGCCAGCGTGTTGCTGGAGAACTCTGCCAGAGTGTTGCTGGAGACCGCTGCCAGTGTGTTGGTGGAGGCCCCTGCCAGTGTGTTGCTGGAGACCTCTGCCAGTTTGTTGCTCGAGACCCCTGCCAGTGTGTTGCTGGAGACCTCTGCCAGCGTGTTGCTGGAGACCTCTGCCAGCGTGTTGCTGGAGACCTCTGCCAGTGTGTTGCTGGAGACCTCTGCCAGTGTGTTGCTGGAGACCTCTGCCAGTGTGTTGCTGGAGACCCCTGCCAGTGTGTTGGTGGAGGCCCCTGCCAGTGTGTTGCTGGAGACCTCTGCCAGTTTGTTGCTCGAGACCCCTGCCAGTGTGTTGCTGGAGACCTCTGCCAGCGTGTTGCTGGAGACCTCTGCCAGCGTGTTGCTGGAGACCTCTGCCAGTGTGTTGCTGGAGACCTCTGCCAGTGTGTTGCTGGAGACCTCTGCCAGTGTGTTGCTGGAGACCCTTGCCAGTGTGTTGGTGGAGACCTCTGCCAGTGTGTTGCTGGAGACCTCTGCCAGGTCTATATATATATATATATATATATATATATATATATATATATATATATATATATATATATATATATATATATATATATATATATATATATATATTGCAAACAAGCCTGAATGGTCCCCAAGACTATATACAACTGAAAACTCACACCCCAGAAGTGACTCGAACCCATACTGCCAGGAGCAACGCAACTGGTATGTACAGGGACGCCTTAATCCGCTTGACCATCACGACCGGACAAAAGGAATGGTCCTGGGGACCATTCAGGCTTGTTTGCATTTGTGTTCCTCACGTGTGCCCTAAAGAATGAGGTGATTCGATAAAATGCTATGCCCAAGATTACCATCGAGTGGCGGCGGGGAAGTGGTTCAAATAGCTTCGGCTATCACTTCCTTTTGTCCGGTCGTGATGGTCAAGCGGATTAAGGCGTCCCTGTACATACCAGTTGCATTGCTCCTGGCAGTATGGGTTCGAGTCACTTCTGGGGTGTGAGTTTTCAGTATATATATATATATATATATATATATATATATATATATATATATATATATATATATATATATATATATATATTTACACACACACACACACACACACAACACACACACACACACACACACACACACACACACACACACACACACACAACACACAACACACATACACACACACACACACACACAAACACACACACACACACACACACAACACACACACACACACACACAACACACACACACACACAAACACACACACACACACACACACACACCACACACACACACACACCACAAACAAACACACACACACACTCAAACACACATTCCTCGTATAGATATAGACTCATTCCTCTCAATGTTTGCTGACGCCGCCAAAATTATGAGAAGGATTAAGACAGAGGAGGACAGCTTGGGGCTTCAAGGAAGACCTGGACAAGCTGCAGGAATGGTCGAACAAATGGATGTTAGAGTTTAACCCAAGCAAATGTAATGTAATGAAGGAAGCAGGAGACCAGATACAAGGTATCACTTGGCAGATGAAATACTTCAAGAGTCAGAGAGAGAGAAAGACCTGGGGGTTGATATCACGCCAGACCTGTCCCCTGAAGCTCATATCAAGAGGATAACATCAGCAGCATATGCCAGGTTGGCTAACATAAGAACAGCCTTTAGAAACTTGTGTAAGGAATCTTTCAGAACATTATATACCACATATGTCAGACCAATCCTGGAGTATGCGGCTCCAGCATGGAGTCCATAATCTAGTCAAGCATAAGACTAAACTGAAAAGGTTCAAAGGTTTGCCACCAGACTAGTACCCGAGCTGAGAGGTATGAGCTACGAGGAGAGACTACGGGAATTGAACCTCACTTCGTTGGAAGACAGAAGAGTTTAGGAGGGACATGATCACCACATTCAAGATTCTCAAGGGAATCGACAGGGTTGATAAAGACAGGCTATTTAACACAAGGGACACACGCACTAGGGGACACAGGTGGAAACTGAGTGCCCAAATGAGCCACAGAGATATTAGAAAGAACTTTTTTAGTGTCAGAGTGGTTGACAAATGGAATGCATTAGGAAGCAATGTGGTGGAGGCTGACTCCATACACAGTTTCAAGTGTAGATATGATAGAGCCCAATAGGCTCAGGAACCTGTACACCTGTTGATTGACGGTTGAGAGGCAGGACCAAAGAGGCCAGAGCTCAACCTCCGCAAGCACAACTAGGTGAGTACAACTAGGTGAGTACACACACACATACACACAAACACACACACACATACACACACACACACACACACACACACATGTGTTGGTGAATCTGATTAGGAACACCAAGAGGTTCTTTGCAATGTCACCCAGTGCAGGGTTGAGCATTTGCTTGAGATGGTTGGGTTTTAGTCCTGTGAACCCACCTGCGGATCCTGTTGGGAAGGACAAGGCTGCTTTATGGGCCACAGATTCAGCCCTCCAGAGAGGTTCTGCTCCGGTAGCCCCCACTTGTACAATGTCGTCCTCACGCGGAGCCCTGGGTGGGTGTTTCTCCCTTAGGGCTTGAGCTGTTGCGGCATCTCTGTCGGCAATTGAGTCCTCACTGGTGATGACTCTTATTGCGCCAATAGTGTTTCCTTCTTCTATTTTTCTTGGTGACTGATGTTCAGATTTTTTATGTCTCGGATATGCCACTGTTGCTCTTCCTGCCGTGGGTGTTTCTCGCGCGAGTGGAAGGCGCACCTGGTTGTCCTCCCTGGGAAAATCATTTATAGCTTTGATGACTGAGGCACCTAAGGTTTTGTCTCTCCTTGCAGGGGTGGCTAGACATATGTTGCCAAACATTAGGAGGTTGTGCCATGCTTGGGTCGTTCCAGGAGAGTCGTTGACCTTTCTCAGGAGGGCAGATAATTTGGCTGCTGCATAGGGGCGGGCTGCTTTAGGGATGTGTTGCAAGGTTGGCTGATGTTGCTTTGATAGCTTCTAATAAATTTTCTGTGGGAATGAAGTCTGGGAGGTGTTTTGCCTTACGGGCGGGTGGGCTGTTGATTGGGGTTCTCTTGGGAGGGCGCCCAGAACTCAAACACCTGGCTCCGTTGTGGTAATGATTGCGCACATTACCGTCACTCGACCGGGATATAGAATACCTTGTCACACGTCTGACATCTGCCTTGTCTACCCCTGCTTGATGGCTCATCTTGGCTTGGAGAAGCCAGCTGTCTGTTGAGAGCTGCGACATGGGCGGGCGCTGGGCGGGCGCTGGGCGGGAGAACTTCTGTTTTTATTGCATATTTCGACGTTTCAGCCAGATTAGAGCAGTTGTACGAATTCAGAAAAAAACGAAAATTCAGGAACATTTTAGGTAATTCTCAAGAAAACACATTGATTTCCATCATATGAATTGAAAACATCGTTTTCACATGCCTTTTTAATGATCAAAATAATACGCAACCTCGCTCTATGATTATAAGTAAAAATCCTCGAATTTGGTATTATAGTGATTTTTTTCACGTTTTTCATGTAGGGTGATTTTAGGTAAAAATGTTCGAACTTTCTAATATTTTGATCCTACTTATGTTGTCTCTCTATTTGTGATTTGGCCTACAAATCTCAGAAATTCACATAATATTGCGTTTTTAAGCAAGTTTTCTTGCATTGTGCCTTGTACATAAAATCATCGAATTTAGCAATATTTTGAGGTTTTTCATCGTTGTTTCCTTTATGAGATTTCATCCAAATATAAACGATTTAGGCCATACTTGGCCGTTTTTCCACGTTTTCAAGCATTTTCGGTTTACTGCCATTAATTCATTAAATATACGATAAATATGATGCAAACACGTAATGAATTGCAAATTACCCTTAAATATTTGATTTTCAATCAACTATTTGTACCTTGTTAAAATAGTGAGTCAAATATTGTTTAAGGGAGATTTTCAGTTTTTATTGCATATTTCGACGTTTCAGCCGGATTAGAGCAGTTTTCGAGTACCTCATCTCTCAGTAATATAAACGGAAGTTCAGAAACATTTTAGTTAATTCTAAAGAAAAAACACAGATTTTTATCATTTGAATTGGAAACAACGTTTTCATATGCCTTTTTAATGATCAAAATAATTCGCAGCCTCGCTCTATGACGATGTAAAAATCCTCGAATTTGTTATTATAGTGACTTTTTCACGTTTTCATGTAGAGTGATTATAGTAAAAATGTTCGAATTTACTAATATTTTGATACTACTTCATGTTGTCCCACTATATGTGATTTTGCCTATAAATCTCAGAATTTCACATAATATTGCGTTTTTAAGCAAGTTTTCTTGCATTGTGCTTTGTACATAAAATCATCGAATTCAGCAAAACTTTGAGATTTTCATCGTTGTTTCCTTTATGATTTCAACCAAATATCAACGATTTAGGCAATATTTTGCCGTTTTTTCAGCGTTTTCAAGCCTTTTCGTTTTATTGTCATTAATTCAAAAAAATTACTTTAAATATGATGCAAACACGTAAATAATTGCAAATTAAAATTAAATTTTTCATTTTAATCAACTATTTTTACCTCGTTAAAATAGTGAGTAGGATATTGATTAGAAGAGATAATCTGTTTCTATTGTATATTTCGACGTTTCAGCCGGATTAAAGCGGTTTTACGAGTACCTCTTCTTGCGGTAATATAAACGGAAATTCGGGAACATTTTAGGTAATTCTAAAGAAAACACATTAATTTTATCATTTGAATTGAAAACAACGTTTCCATATGCCTTTTCAATTATCAAAATAATACGCAACCTCGCTCTATGATTTGATGTAAAAATCTTCGAATTTGGTATTATAAAGACTTGTCACGTTTTTCATGTAGAGTGATTTTATGTAAAAATGTTCGAATTTACTAATATTTTGATACTACTTCATGTTGTCCCACTATCTGTGATTTGGCCTACAAATCTTAGAATTTCACATGATATTGCATTTTTAAGCAAGTTTTCTTGCATTGTGCTTTGTACTTAATATCATCGAATTTAGCAATATTTTGAGTTTTTTCATCCTTGTTTCCTGTATGAGAGTTAAACCAAATATCAAGGATTTAGGCAATATTTTACCGTTTTTCCGCGTTTTCTGGCCTTTTCTGTTGTATTGCCATTAATTCAATAAATTTACGATATATATGATGCAAACACGTAATTAATTGCAAATTAAAATTAAATACTTCATTTTAAATCAACTGTTTGTACCTCGTTAAAATAGTGTGTAAGATATTGATTAGGAGAGAAGTTCTGTTTTTATTGCATATTTTGACGTTTCAGCCAGATTAGAGCAGTTGTACGAATTCAGAAAAAAACGGAAATTCAGGAACATTTTAGGTAATTCTAAAGAAAACACATTGATTTTTATCATTTGATTTGAAAACATCGTTTTCACATGCCTTTTTAATGATCAAAATAATTCGCAACCTCGCTCTATGATTTTATGTAAAAATCCTCAAATTTGGTATTATAGTGACTTTTTTCACGTTTTCATGTTGGGTGATTTTAGGTAAAAATGTTCGAATTTACTAATATTTTGATACTACTTCATGTTGTCCCACTATATGTGATTTTGCCTATAAATCTCAGAATTTCACATAATATTGCGTTTTTAAGCAAGTTTTCTTGCATTGTGCTTTGTACATAAAATCATCGAATTTAGCAAAACTTTGAGATTTTTCATCGTTGTTTCCTTTATGAGATTTCATCCAAATATTAACGATTTAGGCAATATTTAGCCGTTTTTTCCGCGTTTTGAAGCCATTTCGGTTTATTGCCATTAATTCAATAAATTTACGTTAAATATGATGCAAACACGTAATTAATTGCAAATTAAAATTATATACTTCATTTTAAATCAACTATTTGTACCTCGTTAAAATAGTGAGTAAGATATTGATTAGGAGAGATTTTCTGTTTTTATTGTATATTTCGACGTTTCAGCCGGATTAAAGCGGTTTTACGAGTCCCTCTTCTTTCGGTAATATAAACGGAAATTCAGGAACATTTTAGGTAATTCTAAAGAAAACACATTGATTTTTATCATTTGAATTGGAATCATCGTTTCCATATGCCTTTTCAATTATCAAAAATAACCAACCTCGCTCTATGATTTTAAGTTTTCTTTCCTTTTGTTTTGTACTAAAAATCATCGAATTTAGCAATATTTTGACGTTTATCATCTGCTTTTCCTTTATGTGATTTAAACAAAATATCATCGAATTAGGCAATGTTTAACCGTTTTTCCACGTTTTTGAGAATTTTCAGTTTATTTTTATTAATTCATTTTATACGATAAAAATGATGCAAACACATAATTGATTAGAAATTAACATTAAATTCTTCATTTTCAATCAACCATTTGTTTTTTACCAATGTTTCGATACTACTTCATGTTTTCTCACGATATGTGATTTGGCCTTCAAGTCTCAGAATTTCGCATAATATTGTATTTAGGGAAGTTTTCTAGCATTTTGTTTCGTACTAAAAATCATCGAATTTAGCAAAATCTTGACGTTTATCATCCACTATAATCCCCTTTATAGTGGGATTATATGTGATATAAACAAAATATCATTGAATTAGGCAATATTTTGCCGTTTTTCCACGTTTTTGTGAATTTTCAGTTTATTGTTATTAATTCATTATATATACGACAAAAATGATGCAAACACATAATTGATTAAAAATTAACCTTAAATACTTCATTTTCAATCAACTAATTGTTTCTCGTTAAAATACTGAGTATGATATTGAAAAGGGGACAAGTTCTGTTTTTAATGCATATATCGACGTTTTAGCCGGATTAGACCGGTTTTACGTGTACATCTTCCATCGGTACTATAAACGGAAAATCAGGAATATTTTAGTTATTCTAATGGAAACACATTGATTTTTATCATTTGTTTTAATAAACAACATTTTCATATGTCTTTTCTAGGATCTAAATAATACGAAACCTTGCTTTTTTATTTAAAGTTAAAATCCTTAAATTTGGTAATATAGTGACTTTTTCACGTTTTTCATGTAGTGTGATTTTACTTAAATATATTCGTTTTAATTAGCATTTCGAAACTACTTAATGTTTTCTCACGATGTGATTTGGCCTTCAAATCTCAGAATTTCGCATAATATTGCATTTTAAGCAAGTTTTCTTGCATTTTGTTTTATACTAAAAATCATCGAATTTAGCAATATTTTTTCGTTTATCATCCCATTCTCCTCTATGTGATTTAAACAAAATATCATCATATTAAGCAATATTTCGCCGTTTTTAAACATTTTTGAGAATTTTCAGTTTATTGTTATTAATTTATTATATATACAAAAAAATTATGCAAAAACATAATTTATTAAAAATTAACATTAAATTCTTCATTTTCAATCAACCATTTGTTTCTCGTTGAAATGTGATCCATCGCCGCTCACAGTAATTGGCATTTTTTCGGTATAAAAAGTCGTAATTTCAAACTGCGAATACGCGCAGAAAGCCAGAATTTGGCTTTAAAATATTGCTCAAGCGTCGAGTTTGATATGTTTAGGATATTTTGAAAACTGCTGGTGGGGTTTGGGCAAAATGTGATCCATCGCCGCTCTCAGTAATTGGCATATTTTCGGTATAAAAAGTCGTAATTTCAAACTGCGAATACGTGCAGAGAGCCAGAATTTTGCCTCAAAATATGGATCAAGCGTCTAATTTGGGATGTTTGGGATATTGTGAAAACTGCAGGGGATTTTTTGCAAA